>NC_056726.1:1271699752-1272037252 GCF_019279795.1 Protopterus annectens | reverse complement strand
TGCCCCTACAGATGGGCAACACAGTCAATACAATCACGACTGCTGAATCCTACACAAATGCACTCTACAAGTACTTGCATATGAGTGCATGGATCATGCTATCCCCAACAAAACCAAGATGCTATCCTCCAAAAAAAGGAAGCCGATCTGGTGGTCCCCTGCCATTAACAAACTCTACAACAGAAGGAAAAAACTGCTGCAAAAGAGAGTAAAACCCAGGTATGGAGCGAACTCATTGATGGGCCTCAGTAAGAAACTAAGATCTCTCATAAAATCCTCCGAAGCTAATTTTGGAAGCAAAATTACCACGGATTCCAAAGACAACCACAAGGCATTCTTTACCTATGTCAAGAATCTCCATGGCAATACCCAGATCTGCACCGAGCTACAACAGAACGGCACAAAATATACAGAGCCAACTGACATTGCCAACATATTGGAGGATAAGTTCAGTGCAAACTTTACTCCCCCCTCACCCCCCCCCAAAGGGCCTATAACTATACCAGATGGTTGTACTGCCCCGGCAATCACAAACACACAGGTAAAAACAGCACTCACTAAAGCCAAAACCACAGCATCCATGGGAATGGACAACATCCCAAGCTGTGTCTTACACGAACTCCAAAATGAACTAGCCTCCTACCTAAAATCCATGTTCAATCACAGCCTCACCTCAGGCTATGTGCCCACAGAATGGCACACAGCAACGGTTATCCCACTCCACAAAGGAGGAACCACCACAGACCCCGGGAACTATCGACCTATTAACCTGACAAGCTTGGTCTGCAAGACCATGGAGCGTATCATCATGGAACTCATAAAGACATTGGCAACCTCCAAACTCTGGATGCTACCCAATTCGGATTTGTGAAAGGTAGGTCATGTCTCCTAAACCTGGTAGACTTCTTTGAAATAGTTACTAAGGCCATAGACAAGGGCAAGGTGGTCCACACAGCCTACTTGGATCTCGCTAAAGCCTTTGACACTATCCCTCATTCAGGAATAATAGATAAACTCATCAACCTTAACATGAACCCTTACGTCACGAGATGGGTGCCCAACTGGCACACTGACAGAACTCACACAGTAAGAGTTGCAGACTCCAGATCTGACTCCAAACCAGTGACAAATGAAGTGCCCCAGGGTTCAGTCTTGAGACCCCTCCTGTTCGATATATACTTCGCTGACGTGCAAGCTAACACCAAGGGTCTATGGCTAACCAAGTTCGCAGATGACTGCAAACTGGGTGCCATTATCGATTTTCCTGCCAACGCAGATATCCTGCAAAAGGGCCTCACCGAGACAGACACCTGGTGTCAAAATCATGACCTCAAGCTAAATGCCAAAAAGGGCATTGTTATCCCCTTTGGTAAAAACATGGTTCCCATGAATTACCAAATAGGTTCACTTAATACAGAAAGTGTGATAAGAGACCTTGAGACCCAGGTGGATACTAACCTCTCCTTTGACAACAACATTGCCACAGTAGTCAGAAAATATTTCTACGTGGCCCACTTAATCACAAAAGGGTTCGCATCTAGAAATAAGGAAGTCATCATTCCCCTCTACTCATCACTTATCAGCCCCATTTGGGATGTACCTCACAAGACACGTACAACAACTTGAGAGGCCCCAAAAGTACCTCACCAAGAGGACTGCTGGCCTCAAACAATTGCCCTATGCCGACTGGCTCAAGAAACTCAAACTCTACTCAGTCGCATACCGCTTACTCCGAGGTAGACTCTGTCTGACATACAAAGCTATGTCAAACCCGGAATTGTTGGACATGCTCCACTTAAAGAAATCCCAATCTCCCTGAGCTACACACTCTAGGGACCTAAACCTCACCACAACAATAAATAAGACATGTTGGAGGGATAGATTCTTGTCCCAGAGACTTCCCATGCTCTGAAACAAAATCCTGTCTTAGTCCTGCTGACCTTCATTCCTCTTCTCTCTAGAGCATATCTCCCTCTCTCCAGGGTCTCCTCCACCTGTTCCCTACTCTCACTACAGATCACAATGTCATCTGCAAACATCATAGTCCACGGGGATTCCTGTCTGATCACGTCTGTTAACCTGTCCATCACCATTGCAAATAAGAAAGGGCTCAGAGCTGATCCTTGACGTAATCCCACCTCCACCTTAAATGCATCCGTCACTCCCACCGCAGACCTCACCGCTGTCACACTACACTTGTACATATCCTGTAGCACTTTTACATACTTCTCTGACACTCAAAATTTCCTCATACAATACCACAACTCCTCTCTAGGCACCCTGTCATATGCTTTCTCTAAGTCTACAAAAACACGATGCAACTCCTTCTGACCTTCTCTGTACTTCTCCATCAACACTCTCAGAGCAAACATTGCATCTATAGTGCTCTTTCCCGGCATGAAACCATACTGCTGATCCCTAATCATCACGTCCCTTCTTAACCTAGCTTCCACAGTACTTGCCAGAAATACCTGCATCTCCTTCACTGTTGCTGTAGGTCTCTTGGCAGCCTCCCTGAGCAGCTTTCTTCTCTTCTTTTCATTAATTTTGGAGGGACGTGCAGTTCTTTGCAACATCACTATTGTCGCCCCATATTTTCTCCACTTTTTGATGACCGTCTTTACTGTGTTCCATGGCATGTCCAATGCTGTGGAAATTTTTTGTACCCTTCTCCTGACTGATATCTTTCAACAATGAGAGCCCTTTGATGCTTTGTAAGCTCTCTGCAAACCATGGCTTTTGCTGTAGCAGGCAACTGAGTAAATGTGAGGAAAATCCTACTAGGACAGCTAAACTTTACTTGGGGTTAATCAGAGTCTCTTTAATTGATGGAAGGTGTGTATCCAAGAAGACTGAATGCTGTCATTAAATCAAAAGGTGATTCAACAAAGTATTACTTTAAGGATGTGCACACACAACTAAGTATTAGTTTAAGGGTGTGCACACTTATGCAACCAGCATACCGTATGTTTTTTTTATTTTTTTTTATTTTTTTTCCCCTAACAGATTTGTTTGTTTTTCAATTGAATTTTACAGGTTATAGGTCACATTAATGGTGGGAAAAGTTTTGAAATGATTTATTGTGGTCTATTTTTTTATATCACAAAAACCTGGTATTTTAACAGGGGTGTGTACACTTTTTATATCCTCTGTATATTACTTGTAGTATTAATTTAGCTTTGGTGTGCAATAATATATTTAAGGTAGATGCTAATGTTTCTTTAAGGAGAGATGTTATGACATCTTTTCCTGGTTTTTAAGTCTTGGTGGAATATTTAAATAGTGTGTTTTAAGTTGAATGTTGTCTGATGAAGTTTAATATTAATTAAACAAAAGCGCACATCGTAGTAATAAAATATTTGGTTCTAATAAGCGTCCGTTGTCTTGGAGTTTAAATCGCATATACACTCAAGTCACTCAACAAGTACCGTTATGAATCTGTCATAGTCCATGTTTGGGTGCATGACTTGATATGTACCTCAATGGACAATATGGAGAGAGACATGACTGAACTTTCAGATTACGTGTCTCAGGCAGGTATGACCCTAGAGCTAAAATGACACATTTCAACAACTTGATTAGCTTCTGATATCGATCCAGGGGGGTCCAGTATCTCTCGGACTGGGAGGACATGGTTGACAGACCACGTTTCTTTGCCAGAGATGGTCTGCGCCTCTCTCCTCTAGACTTCCAGACTCTGGCAAAGGCCTTTGCCTTACTCACAGTACCTTTTTTAAGCAATGTCAAGACAACAAAATTTCCTAATTAACAAAATCCACTCGAGAGAAACTCAAGGTTATGCTGCTTAATGCTAAGAGCCCAAGCAGGAAACTGCACTCCCTGGAAGGACTCCTCATCCTAGAAGATGCTGACGTCTGTGCAGTCACCGAGACATGGTTCAAGGCTGCTAGAGAGCACCCCGGCCATGGAAGGCCATAATGCCTTCCACATGTTCAAACCTCAAAACGAGCATGAAAGAACCAAAGGTGGAGGTATATCCATCTTCATTAAAGCTACGTACCCCTCCGGACTGGTTAAACAGTACGACTCTCTTGAGCTACTCCAGGTCCAACTACAGACAAAATATCCTACCACATCATTGTTAGCTATAGGTCCTCCACCATGAGCCAAGAGAAACATATTGCCTACCTGGATTTATTGGAGTCACTCACTATACAGCCAAACATCTTGGTCATGGGAGACTTCAACTACCTTTCCACTGAATGGGTGACATACAGGATCACAAACATGATTGCCCAGAGGTTCCTGGACTTTGTCAACACAAATGCCCTGGAGTCTCATTCAAAGTTACTATCAAACTTGACATCCCAAAAAGAGCAATAAAACTAAAAAAAAAATTTCCAAAGCTAGCTACAGCCTACTAAGCAAAGGTATAAAAAATTTCAAACTCCTTGCAAACACAGTCAACAAGTCCTATTCAGAGGTGTACACAAATGCTCTGTATAAACACCTAAACAACTGTATAGACTCTGCTGATCAAAACCAGGACCTCCCAAAAAAACAAGCCACCCTGGTGGACCTCAAGTATAAACAGCTTATACAACATGAGCAGGAAACTGATGTCTAGTAACAAGAGGGAACTGACACAGCAGAGGAAAACTTCCCGCCACAGCTTGAATAAGCAAATTAGCTATCTTGTAAAGTCCTCCAAAGCAAATTACGAAGCTAAAATAGTATTCCTAACTAAGGGTAACCATAAGGCATTCTTTAGCTATGCCAGAAATTTAAAAGGGAATGCCCAGCTATATGCCAAACTAGTATGTATGCATGTATCTAAGTATGTATGTATTTATTTATTTATTTGATATTTGTTAATTGGGTTAGTCTGAATTGGCAGCAGCCCCTTTTCAATTTAGGCCCGAGGAGAAAAGCTCCAAGTAATACATATAACAGGAGTAATCAAATAACACAGCAATCAAAAAACATTTTAGAGATAACTAATTTAACAAAAGTAGCTAGAGAAAACAAACATGCTGTAGCAGGTACAGTGATTTGAAACATATTATATAATAAAAGTTGCTATCAGTAACAATTATATTTGCACACTATATACAGGAGATAATATCACAGCACAGATCACTATCTGAATCAACAGTGGTATAGGCTGACAATAGATAAACAAACTGGCTATTTGTAGAGAGAGAGAGAGAAGTCTTAGGAGTATTAGAGAGTGTAGGAGGGAAGGAAGATAGAATTAAGTTGGGTGATTACATAAGCAAGACCAAGATTTGTGAAAGGTAGTCTTGTGAGCTGTTTTAAAAGATTTAGAGTTTCAGTTTGATCTAACGTTAGGTGGTAGTTTTTTTCCAGGCATTTGCCACTGAGTAGCTGAACAGCAGTTTACCAATATTTTTGTTGGACACATGTACTTGCAGCAGATTCGGTTGACAGGTACAAAGGGCATGGTTGGTAGTGTAGGGTTGGATGAGGGAAGAGAGAGAGGGGCAGGAGGAGGGTTGATGCAAGACATAATGAGTCATTAGGAGCAAGGGAAGTAGGATCTGATGATGAAATTCCAGCTACTGCAGGTGTTTCAAAGCTAGGCAGTGGTGAGAGTGGTAGGGGTGGTTGGTGGCAAATCTTTCAATTTTGTTATAGCGGAGTTTCAATTTAGACAGAAGGTTGGATTAGTGGTGTGTAAGAATAGGGGATAGCATACAGTAGGAAGGCTTGTGCCAGGAAGAGCCTAGAAGCACAGTGGTGCAGTGGTTAACATTGTCACCTCACAGCAAGAGGTTCTCCGGTTCGATTCTCGGCTGGGGTGCCTTCTGTGTGGAGTTTGCATGTTCTCCCTGTGTTCGCGTGGGTTTCCTCCGGGTACTCCGGTTTCCTCCCACATTCCAAAGACATGCATCTGGAGCATTTCTCCCCGGGCCTCCGCTGAAAACAGGCTCTATGGAACCTAGTCGGACATTCCCGGTCAACAAATGTTAAATAAATAAATAAAATAAAAAAAAAGCATTAGTGAGAATTTTTTTATGCCTATATAGCAGGTCTAACTTTTGATGAGTCTTTTTAATACACTGCTGAATATGGAGATCGAACAGATTGTCGATAATAAAATGTTATTATTAAGCATAATTGAAGAGAGTGTCTGAGTATGAAGGTGGGGTGGAGGTTGCTCAGGGTATAAGGTAGAGTGAAGGCGTTGTGATAGAGGTTAGGGTTGGAGATGAAGACCCAGTCTAGAGTGGAGTCCGAGTTGGAGTGTTTATTTAGACAAGTAGGGGTAGTGATTAACTGGGAGAAGCCATAGAGGTATCAGGGGAAACCATGTCAAGGGGCACTTCAGTCAATATTGATGTCACCAAGAATTACTGTTTCTTAAGAAATAGTCTGAGAGATCTAGGACAGAAGTAGTTCCAAAACAGGAATGTTGTTACCTGGGGAGGTGTAAATAGAAGCAGTACATAGTTTCTTGTGACTGTTCAGTTTACAATTAACAATGAGTACTTCAGCAGGGTGGAAGTTTGGAAGGGAGATGGATAAGTGTTAGATGTAGAGCTGATTAGAGTAAAGAACAGCAACACCTCCTCCGTTTTGTCTTGTCTATCTTGCCAGAAGATGTTATAGCTTGGGGAAGAAATTTAGACGGACATATGAGGTTTTAGCCAGGTTCCAGATAAAGTGAGAATATCTGGGGTGTTTAGGGAGATCCAGGCATGAAAGGGAGATTTTTTCATGATACTTTGAATGTTTATAGATAGAACAGATATATTCTTAATGAATGCGGGTAAGTAGGGACAGAGGAGTTTTGATCAGGTTCAGAGTTGGGATGAATGTCACCTGACAATAGTAGGTTTAGTAAGAATAATTTGAGAGAAGTGTGGTGGTTGTAATGGAGTTGGTATTTGGTTTAGTTTTAAAGGGGAGTGAGGATAGAGGAAATATCTTTATTTTATGCAAGATATAGTCTGAAAGAAGAATAAGTGAAGGGGCAATGTGGGAGAGAGACTGGGTTGGGGTGAGTAATAGTGGGTGGGGAGTACTTAGGTGTCAGAGAGCATTGATAAGAGGTGGCAGTGGAGGCGAGGTAGAGTGATAAGGATAATAAGTAGGAAGTTGTGAGAATATTGTAGGTCTGGGGGAGAGACAGTGTTGCAGGTAATGGAAATAGTTAGTTTGTAAACTGATTAGTCGAGTAAAATGGTGGTGGTGATGTATAACTATACAGAGATCCAAGTAGGATAGGTTGTTCTAGGTAATAGGAAGTGACTGCTGAATGAAAGGTTAGAGAGGAAGTTGGGCGGGGAAAAGGAAGTGTGGTAAATGGGGAAAGAGTATAAATGTAGTGCATGCAGGGGTAGGTGGGAATGGGGATAGGGTATGGGAGCAGACTTAGCTCGAGTGCAACGAGGGCAAATGGAGCAGTTTGGGCCCAGGTGGGATCTGTGTGCCAAAAAACAATCAGTAAGCGTATTTGTTTGCTTTAGTGCTTTCTTTATTTTGTTTGGATTTTAAACGGGATACCAAGGTAGAAGAAAGTCCTTGAAACAAGTCTCCGTGCATGGAAAGACATTGGTGGTCAGGGTAACCTATGAGGCTTTAAATATATACCTGTAGATGCAGAGAGGTAAACAGTAGGATTAACAGTTTACAGCTGGACCAACAGTTGAAGGATAACTGCAGATTACCAAGAAATTGCAAACAGACAGTAAAAGGGCCAGAGTGCACGTGATTGAAAGGGGTGGGGTGGGAGGCTTAAGAGATAGCATGGTCACTGAGAAAAGGCTATGCGTTATGAGGAAAGACCACTCAGTGGGCTACTAGTTGGGCAGAGTGGAACTGAAGTAGGGAAATTATCAAATAGAAAGGCAAGACTCAGGATCGTGGTGTGGTGATGTATGAGTAGCTGGTACACTTATGCAAGTTATTTTATAATTGAATGTTACACTGTAAAAACATACATTAACAAGTACCACTCATACTGCACCGGAGGAAGTTGCCAACCTGCTAAATGACAAATTTCACACAAACTTCACCACCCCTCATCCCCACCAGCCATACCCCAAAACATTCCTGACACTAGTCTTCCTTCTGCCTGGTATCTCTAGAGAACAGGTCATATCTGTGCTCTGCAAGGCAAAAACATGGTGTCATTTGGACCAGATAACATCCCAGGCTACTTACTTAGCAATCTAAACAAGACCAAGTGGAATCACTTGGTGTTCTCTTTAATCACAGCCTGAGAACTGGCTTTGTTCAAGCAGACTGGAGAACAGTAACAGTAATCCCCTTGCACAAAGTGGGTCCATCAACCAACCCTGGGAATTATAAACCTTCAAGTCTAAACCGCCTCATTTGGAGAGACCACAGAGGTTTCTAATCAGGAAAATTTAGGGTCTCCAAACCTCGACTTACATAGACAGAAAGCTCTGTCAAAGTACTGTGCATCTTACAGGCTGCTGAGAGGAGACTTGTGCCTGGCCTACAGGGCAGTCTTCGACCCAGCCCTAATGTAAATGCTGCCCATCTGCAAATTAAATAGGACAAGAGTCACTTGCTCCAGGGATCTTAACCTAGCCTGTGGCATTAACAGAACATGATGGAGAGACAGATATATCTCCCAAAGACTGCCACTCCTCTGGAATAGACTGTGAATTCATGCAAAGCAGAGCTCCTCATTGACCCTATTTAAGTACAACCTGGACAACTGGAGGGAGACTGCAAATTCGCCCCCAGCGGGTAGTCGGTGCTGATCATAGAGACTCACTCTGTGAATAATGCCCATCTGACCATGCTCAATTATGGTAACTCTGTTATAACATGGCTAAGGGTAACTAGGGTATAACTTGGATAAGCTTCTAAGGGCTCAAGGGCTGTTAGCTTAGTAATCTCCTATGATCTATGACCAAAACCAAAAGCACTCCAGCAAAAAATCACCCAGCACCACACATAGAACCACACCCCATGGAGCCTCAACCTCAAAGCCCATAAGGCAAACCAACACATTAATAAATACTCTGGTAGAAACAACACCAAACAGACAGGCAAAGTCCAAGCTGGCCGATATTTTATTGTAAAATTTTAGCACTTTCGGGTAGAACCCTTCATTCAGACAAATATGACATGCTCTAAAACATTCTTATATATCATTCAAAAATAAATAATTAGACAATTAAATATAAAACAACAAATTACTGCTTGTACTTAACCTGCCTTGTTTTCAAGGCTGGTTTTAAAGGGACAGCATGATTTAGTCCCGGTGGACTATCAGCAGCCAGTTGTATAATCCATTTTAACTCGACAAATCTTGTATTATTTACAATGTCACTCCCCCTTCTTCCCATGTTAATAATATGCAATACCATAAAAGAGAAAGTGTGATCCGAATAAGTCGAAACATGTTGATACAAAGCATTTCGTTCATCCTTAATTCTTATGAATGATAAATGAGATTTTCTATCAGTTGCAGTCAAGATACCATTTCTTTTTTTGGATATAAAAGTAATGAAGAATATGCAAGGTGAACTAGACACAACACTGTATAGAAAAGTATATTGGAGAAATCATTATTTGAATGCTTGCAGTATGCATCCTGAACATACTTTTAGCAATATTGTTCAAGGGCACTGCTATAGAGTGTCTCGATTATGCAATGACCAAGATTGATTTCATCAAGAACTTGATGTTTTATAACACTTATCTAATAAAGGTTATAGCAGAGAGGAATTACAAAAAGGTAAAGATTCTGTATTATCAAATAGGGAGACAAAGCTAAGCCTTGGTTCTCTGCTAGAGATATGCAAATGCAGAATAAGGAAAGGAAGCATTCTTATTTTAATAGGAAGCCTAAAGGTAGTGTTGCTTTATAGCAATAATATACAAAGCGTTTGTAGTATTATTAAACAAAATTGGAAAATCTTAAGAAGTGACAATTGTTTAAGGGTTAAACTAGATGTAGTACCTAGGTTCACTTTTAAACATAACAGTAATCTTAAAGATCTTTTATGTCATGAACCAGTTCAGAGTAATGTCAACAAATGTACATAATACATACTTACTACTCGAGTTAGGATGGGAACTTTTCCTTGCAGGCATTGTAAGGCATGTGCGTTTGTGAATGGTCTTAATTATTTTGTACATCCCATTACTAATAGGAAATATGTTTTTGACTTTTATGCTGATTGCCATGCAGAGAATGTAATCTGGTGCAGTGTAGCTCATGCCCCAGTTTTTATGTTGGAAAAACTAACTGTAAGTTAAAGACAAGAATTTTGAATCATTTGTCATCCATGCCTCTCACGGTCATTCTTTCAAAATGTATATAACTCTGGTATTATGATTTGGTCCCAAATAAAAAAAAAAATCTTGCTCTACCCCTCATCATCTGGCAATTAATTGCCACAAACACACTTAGATAATAGAAAACTCACAGTAAGCAGTTAAGGACGTACTTAGGCTGAAAAAGTAGAGACAGCGCTACATGAAGGGAAGAAATCTGAATAAAGGAGACCCTCTAAATAGAGTGACAAAGTTAAGTGGACAGTAATAAGTCTGAAAGTACTTATTCATCCCAGAAAGGGTTGTCAAACTGACTCATTCTAAAAAGCCAGTCTGAGTGAATTTTCTTTCATAATAGAGCTTTTGCATTAGGAAAGAAGTCTGGAATGATGGCATTCAACAATGCACTTTAGAACAGGGATAAAGAGTTGGAAGTCTGGGAAAGTTTTATTCATTCAGCATTACAGATACCTGGGCAATAAGTCTCATTGGTTACTAAAGTCAGACCTCTTTGATCTCAGGCCCCATCTCCCACTACTGTTGTAATGCTATTAAAAGCAGGCTACAGTTAAGTTCTGGGAAGTATGGAAACATTTTTACAGTAACCCTTCATTCATTAGTTAGTACTGTAAACATTACATTCCAGAGTAAAACAAATTTCATTTTAAACGAATATTGGTCATTAAATTTATCAAGATAACAATGATCGTATTATTAGCACACTGTCTGCATTATATGAAGTGCTAATGACCAGGGTATGGCCTACTGTATGAGAACTACATTTTAGTCTACTGTGAATAAGTGTCCTGACAGTATTATTAGTGCTTGTTCTCAATGGTTTTATTATAGTATTCAAAGAATATTTCACAGAAAACTGGTATCATACAAGAATATATATCAACATGGACAATGGTACAAAGAACCAGACAATGTAGCTTACTTCAGTATCTTCTGCATTAGCTTTTCTGGCTTCTTCAGTCTCCCGATGAGCTCTGAAAGACAAATGATGGAAAATGTAAATCATATTCCCTTTTCTTAACCACAAGTTATCTGCTTTACTTTTACTTCTTTAATAACAGAACAGAAATCTAAAGCTATGCTAATGCTGTTAATTATTTATTTTATCATTTGTTCATTTGAGAAGAGCAGAAGAGGTTAAATAGTTTTTTCCCATCACTATGTTTTCCATGTAACAGCAGCATACAGATGACAACTGATTTTCAAGTTTAGTTACAGAAATATACGAACAAGAACATAAATCAATACGCCTATGAAAAAGTAGAAGAAAAAGTACAAATGAATATACAAATCAAGTGGTTACTTACAAAGCTTCACAAGTTTTATCAACCAGGATATCCAGAATGTCATTCATCAGCAAGCTTTTATTTACTGAAGCCGCATAAGGTACAATGCATCCCCCAAACCCATCCCCAGTGCTGCAATCTGATGGCCAGCTGTTTCCAGATACCAAATATAAAGTACTGTTTTATCACACACACACACACACACACACACACACACTAAAAGGCACACAGCTTGCAAAAGGAAACTAATGGAATCAAGCTGAGGAATATAGACTGAAGCTCATTTGTAGCTCAGAGCCTTAGTCTTCTGTACTACAGTACCAGATACTGTAATATATAATAAATTAATCATATATCTACTTGTTACAGTCTCCTGGGATAGTACTCTAGCCCACATCACCATAGTATAATGCGAGGTACAGCTTGTTAGTAATCATAGTTGGCATATTGTAAGCACTCCACACCATTTTTCTCACAGGTGTCAGAGTCTATTAAGATGACCGACAATGAAGCTATAGACATGGTAAGATGAAAATACTTCTCAGCATTTCTGTAGATTTTTGTTAGTAATACCCATTTACAGCAAAGGGGCTTCCATTCTCTGCACCCCCACTGTAGGCTAACAGTGAAAAAAAACAACATTTAAGAAATAGAACGCAGAGGTCAAATACGTTTGAATTCCCATTACAGTTAAACCAAAAAATAAAGAAATCAGCAGTAAAAGACAATCTTATTCAAAACTTGTTTTAACTCAACACTTGTAAGACCAGTTGGTATAACGATTAAGGTCTTTGCATTCCATGCACAAGTTAGAGGGTTTGATCCTGACCATGGCGCCTATACATGCTGGGAGTTTGCAAGTTCTCCCTGTGTCTCTGTGGGGTTCCCTCTACCTTCCAAAAGCATGCTGAGTGTTTCCATCTCAAGCTCACCTAAGAATGGAGTTGTGGGCAACAGCACAGACTATAAATGTTGCTCTACAGGGGGTAGAGTTATACAGACCAACTGTTTTGGCCATTTTTGTGGTGCACAGTATCTTCAAGATAGCAGAACATGGATCACAGACTGCATCGCATGATAGAGATAGTCACCTGACTGTGTAAAAATATGTCTCTGGGTGATTCAGTCATGTTGATTAATGTCACCAAATTGGGCATGGGTATTTGCTAGTAATAAGTAGGCCGAGGACCTGGCTTAGTCTGACTTATGACAGGGGCCCATGCTAACAGTGGGAGGGAGGTATGTGCCCCTACTGACCAGTGCACCTAGGGTCTATAAGTTACTTTCTGGTCAGTGCCCAGATGACCAGCTTGGGTTATCCGAGACAGCTCTGCTGAGCAAAAGCTGTATGTAAAACCAATCAATCTGCCAAACACGAACTAAGAATTGCTACACTCAATGAAGGTTCACTGACAGTACCAACCTTAGAAGTAGATGACATGATGGTAAGGAGGAGGCTTGACATCCTATGTATCTAGAAGACAAGATGGAAGGGCAATGCAGCACAGCCACTTGGCTCGGGGTCCAGAGTCTACTACACAGGAGGGGGACACTCTAGAAATGGTCAGGGAAATGTGGTGAGGTAGAGGCTTCAGAAGACAGTGAGGGATGTTCTCAGAGTTAGTGACAAACTCATGGCAATCAGACCTCAGTGTAAGGATAGGGCACTATTCCTAATCTCAGCCTGTGCCCCACAGCAGGGTTGTAACAGGGAGGAAAAGAGCACATGCAGACAGCAGTTGTAGGACCTACTAAATAAAGCAGAAAAGCATGAATTAGTGTTGATAAAGGGGGAACTGAATGCACATACCAGGACAAACAGAACATGATACGAGGACCGCCTGGGTCCACACATGGGTGGGGCAATAGGAATAATGGAGGAGAAGCCACATACAAGAGGCCAACATGGAGTTCCAGTAGACTTCCACCTAGTAAGTAAAGGACATTACACTAGAATCAGTGAATGCAAAGTCACCCCCAGTGAAACAGTCAGCTCACATCGTATACCACTGGTTGCCACAATCGGCTACAAACAGTGGTCAGAGAAGGCTCTAACAGAGACAAGGATAAAGACCTGGAAGTTGACTGGAGAGAAAGCACAATAGTTCACGGAATTAGTCAGTACCTCTAGTGCCTCAGGAAGAGGAGGGAATAGCTGGAGCTGTACAAGAATGACAGTGCCTCAAAACAGCAATGTGTAAGGACTACAGATATACAGCTAAGCCAGGTATGGAAATCTGGTACATAAAGAAAGCTGGTGGTGAAATGTAGAAGTCTAGGAATTCATCAAAAGACAGGAGTGCAGGAAAAGTGGGAGACAGAAAAGACAAAAAAGGCTAGGAAGAAACACTGGTTGGTTAAGAGAGGGGTTGCAATAACAAACAGCAAGGCATCCGAGACACTCTACCAGTTTCTGGAAAGTGACTCAGTAGGCAACACAAAGAAACTATATCTGGTTGCAAGGCAAAGACTGAAAGATAAAGAAGATAGTCAGCCACCCTTGGTAAGGTATGCCAGCAACAACCTGCTGACCAGTCCACAGGGCATCAAAATCAGATGGAAGGAGTACTTCCATCAACTTCTGAATGAAGAAAACCCACAGAAGCTGTACTGCCCCAGACACAGCCTATGATGAGAGAAGAGAAGGACCCCCACAATAGAAGAAGTAAGAACAGTACTAAGAAAAATGAAGTCAGAGAATGCAGCAGGCTCATATAAAGTCACATCAGTTACAATGAGGATGTTGAGTGAGATGTGTATTCCAGGTGACCGGAGAATAAGCATACTAGTGCCAGTGTAAAAGAACAGAGGACACATCTGCAACTGGGCAGTACAGAGGTATCAATCTCTTGTCACACTGCATGAAAGTTCTGGACAGGATGATTAATAAAGGAATATGCACAGCAGTACAAGGTAAGACGGGATACGAGCAGTTTAGATTCAGATCTGGAAGCAGCACAACTTACTTGACATCTGCAGTGAGACAGATACTGGAGAAGAATCTAGAAATGAGGAAAGAGTCAAACTGGCCATTCCTAGACTTGGAGAAAGCATATGACAAGGTCCCAAGAAAGCTGACTTGGGCAGTCATTTGGTGGCTTGAAGTCCCAGAAACACTGGTAGAATTAGTGCAAGCTATATATAAGGACCCAATGACTCAAGCACAAACAGTGTTTGGATTCTCAGAGGGGTTGGAAACGAAAATATACTTCACAAACTGAATAAACATAAAAAAGTAACAGATGCAAGAACACCACAAACTCTTATTTATTAAGTGGTTTTCGTCCAGCACAGTTGTTGGACGTCGTCAGATAAAAAAGTGTCAACTTCATAGACACTCTTAAATGTTTCAACAATCCAGTCATGTGACCAGTGTCTCAATTAAACCTCTTAACAATGTTCAATTAACACATCACTTGATAAAGGTTCTACCATAGTTAAAAATACAGAATTAAAAGCCCTGACTAAAGTACAATATAATACATTCTCCCCCTAAATAAAAAACCTTCATCCTTCACTTCTCAATCAACAGTAAATTTATTTATACCTGGTATATTAAACATAAAAAATATAAAGCATCTTAAAATAAAACCATGGTTAATATATAACCATTGTAAATAAATAAATGCTTTAGGTGTGGGACTAACCCTTAAACTCATCACTTGATTTAGGTAAATTATCTCCACATACTTTTTAATTTTAAGTATGGGAGAATATTGCATGTTTTATTTATTCCTGGGAACTGATTAGCATTTAATCAAAGTTGCCATAACAACTCAAGTTGTTCTAAAGGTAGTGACGCCGGTCCTTCACGTACATTTTCACTAATCTGGTCTATAACCTTAAACCTGAATTTATGGTTAGGTGAATTTTTTTGTGTGCATAGCTAGTGCGTTCTCTGTTTTCCCCCCTCCTAATAGCATACAGGTGTTCATAGATTCTTTCTTTTAACTTTCTGTTTTCCCTATATATAAAACAGGACAGAGAACGCACTGAGCTAGGTATACCACCATTTTAGTGTTACAGTTGTACCTACCTGTGATGGAATACTTGTGGTTACCTATAGAAAAATGTTGTCCAGTTGCAATGGATCCACAGTAGTTACAGCTTTCACATTTGAACATCCCCAGGGTCCTTGCAACCTTCACTATAGGGGTTTCTATTACATTTTTCAGGATACTATTATGCATTTCTTGGCATTTCGTTTTAGTCCATGACTCTCACACCAGTTGTTTGTCTGTGTCAGCTCCTCCTGGAGAATATTTTTATCAGTGTGAGATTCAATAACAGCTCCTAATTTGCAGTCATCTGCAAATTTAGTCAGCCAGAGACCACTGACATTGGCCTTGACTTCTGAGAAGTAAATGCCAAAAAGGAGTGGTCCAAGGACTGATCCCTGAGGGACTCCATTTGTGACTGGCCTCTTTGTAGAGGTGGACTCCCCAATTCTAACTTCCTGGGTCCTGTATGTGAGCCAGTTGGCTATCCACCGAGTGACATACGGGTTTGTACCTAACCTCTTTAGTTTGTCAACAATGCCCAAGTGGGATATTGTGTCAAATGCCTTGGCTAGGTCAAGGTAGGCAGCGTGAACAATTTTGCCCTCATCCATTGCTTTGGTGGCCTTCTCAAAGAAGTCCACCAGGTTGAGTAGGCATGATATGCCCTTGACGAAACCAAACTGGGTTGCGTCCAGTGTCTGGAGGTTTACTACATCTTTATTGATCATCTCCATAATAATTCTTTCCATGGCTTTACATATAAGACTAATGACACTTATGGGTCTGTAGTTTCCAGGGTCTGTAGATGGCCCACCTTTGTGCAGAGGGATGACTGTTGCCCTTCTCCATTCATGAGGCACGAAGCCTGTTTGGAGGCTACTGTTAAACAGTAATTCCAGAGGCCCTGATAGGTAATGTTTCATGCTATTTAGAAGGCATTTTGGGATATTGTCTGGGAACATTGATGCAGTGTTCTTGGTCTTAGAGAGAGCATTAAGGACCTGTTCCCTAGTGATAGTAGAGGGAGTTATATTTGATGATATTTCCTAAGGGAAGGCCGAGGGGAAGAGAAGAGTAAAGTTGGAGTTGAATTTATCAGTCAGGAGGTTTGCTATATTTTCTAGCTCAGTATAGGTGAGTTCTGCACACAATTGTGTATTGCCTTTGAGGTTGTGGACATAGGCAATGAATGCTTTGTGGTTGTCCTTGGCCTGGGAAGCCAAACATGCCTCAAATTTGGCTTTGTTAGACTTTATTTGCCCTCTGAGTTGTTTGTTTAGTTTGATGAGAGTGTTTTTATTCTGCTGGGTGCTGCACCTCTTAATTTTTGCCATGATTTTCTTCCTCCTGTTATACAGCCACTTGATTTTGTGATTCCACCAGGGTGACTTGTTTTCGAGTTAGTGCTGTACTTCTTCCTGGTGGGTACAGCTGCCTCTATGCAGCTATTAACATGCTTGTACAGGGTTTCTGTGAACAGTTCTGTATAGGCAGAAGTGTTCTCAGATGTTATAGGGGCTTGACATGTTGCCAGGTTCTTACTTAATAGCAGGAGGTTAGCCTTAGAATAGTTCCTGAATATCTCCGGTTTAGCTGGGGGTCCAGGTTTTATTTTTACTTCAAAGGAGACCATTTTCTGGTCTGATCTTACCAGGTAAGGCATTACAGTAGGGGGTGTGCAGCACTCTTCCATATTAGTTAGGACCAGATCCAGTATGGTTGCACCCCTGGTTGGTGTATTGACTATTTGATCCAGGGGCTTTGTGTTTACAAAATTCAGGAATCTCTCTGTATGTACATTTGATGTCGTATACGATTCCCAGTTAATAGTGGGGTAATTAAAGTCACCCATGAATATGGTATTGGTAGGTATTAGTTAGGGTATAGTACATTTATTGATAACTGCCAGTTATCAACATCTAACACAAAACTTCATTCATACTAGAGTACTGAATCAGTCATACAATAATTTAAAGTCCCTTAATCTCCCTTAGACTTTACATGTCTGGATTGGCTAGTGGTCAAAGTTTTAGACCCCTACAACAGTGGCTAGATCTCAGTGATCACCACCTGCTCAGGGAAAAGAGGAACAATAACCAATAACTTTAGCAGTGGCTCTGTGCTATCAGAATCCACCATTTTTGTGTATCTTGAGGGCATGATTAGTCACTAGTCTTGCTGGTCTGAGACACCAAAGCTGCTCATAAATACATTACTATGACGTTTTGACTGATGTCCAGAACCAGCACTTACCACTTAGTACAAGGTCAGGAGTAACATGCTTAAATAGGTCTACCAGGGGATATATGAGCCCATTCAAGCTTAAACTATATGCAGTGCATGGAAGAAAATACCACCTGCTCCCCATTTGTACAGGAAAGCTATCTATCAAAATCAATATATTTTGAGCAAGAAAGAAGACTGCTAAAATTTGTTATGAAAGAATCTCTCCCTTTTCCAAACCAGAAATTTCAACTGTCCTAATACTAAAAAACGATTAACCAAATTGCATGTAAGGGAAGAAAAGCCACAGACCTTTATCTTCACACCAGCTGTATCCTATCATGAATTTACCAAGCTGCTGAATAACTTAAAGCACAGATCTCGCAAACTCTGGCGTAAATACTTAACTGTGGTACTCACTAATCCATTGCTGTAACATTGTGATGAGCTGTGCTCCACTAGCCTCCACTTAAAGAGATATTTTTTTCTCCCTGGTCAGGAAAGTACTAATGGGTCTCTGTAGTTATGGGCACTTTTTTCGAAACTTTCCATCCTGACTTCATGCACACTGAAGCTGATGCTCATTTACTTATTTATACTTGCCATCTCTCTCTCTCTCTCTCTCTCTCTCCTGCCCCCAGGACACACTGGATGTGTTTAAGTATGTACTACTTGTGCCTATGCCCTAGGTTTGTAATGTGTAGGGCACCTAACAATTTGCATACTGCACCTGTTCCTGTTTTTCAGGCTTAGATGTTGACTGACAAAGGTCTACAAGGATAAAGTCAATTAGCATGTTCATGAATTAATATCCATTGCATGTTAGATACGTTTCTACACGGACTCTGGCTTAGACAAAGTACTAGGACAGCACTGTGGTCCTTAACTTATGACATCCTGCAAAACTCTGATAGTGACCTCCTTAGAGGTACCCTGTTTATAGACCTGACAAAGGCATTTGACCTCACTGACTATTATCTTCTCCAAAGCAAACTAAGTGAGACTGGTATCAGTTCAGATGCCGCTCCCTGATTTAAAAACTTCCTAAGTGACAGACACTTCAGAGTTAGACTAGGATCCTCCCAATCAGAATCTGGACCTGTCACCAAAGGTGTACCACAAGGATCCAGTCTTGCCCTCCCCCTCTTCTCCATATTCATTAACAAGCTTCCTTTTGACCTCCCCATTCTTTCACTTATCATCTATGCTGATGACATGGTTACTTACCGATCAGGTCACCTTCAAATTGACATTCAATGCCAACTCTAGTCAAACTTGCATGAGCTCCACCAGTGGTTCATAAACTATACACTATTTCTCAACCCCAACAAGACTAAAATTATGCTTTTTGGAACTACACAGAAAATTCACCAAGCACTTAACTCTAACTATCTTTGTCCTATACAACCATTCCATAGAGATAACCTCTACCTTCAAATACCTAAGAGTATAGCTTGATCAGTCACTTAACTTCCATTTATATATAGACAAAGTGAGAGCCAAAAGATTTCCCATTTTCTATCCCAGCCACCCAGAGCAGCCATTGCAAAGGAATTCTTCCTCACACTGAATATGAGCTCCCAATTTTTGCTTCTACCTCAAAAAAAATACTGCCACATTCCTGACTATCTCTAACAGCATATGCCAATTGATTACAATCTCACCTCTCTGTGAGCATCACTGCATCACACTAGAAAAAGCCAAATGGCTTCCTATAAAACAATGATCTAACCAACTTTTCAGAACCAAATTAAAACTGCTCCAGCTCCATTCATTTACTTCCCTTGCAGCTAGACATCATGAAATAAACCTCCTCATATAACCTGAGACACTAATCACAAGCCACACCAACTCTTATTTCCCCTAAAACCAAAAGTCCACAGCACTGCACATGCTTTCTCCTTTCAGGCACGTCCTTTTTGGAAAGCTCTCCCTATTTCCATTAAGGAAATAAACACGTACTCATAATTCAGAATGCAATTCAAAAAGCACACCCTCATCCAAGTCAAATGCTCCTACTTCAGCACAGGGCATATCACCTAACCTATCACCCTACTGAGTTGTCTTCTTCTCTTTCTACATTCACTGAAGACTGACCTAGTTTAGAAACTAATGTGCATATTGTACATTACACTCTACTTGATTGTACACTGTAATGTGTTTGTTCACTAGAATCACACCTCTCAACTGTATCAAATTCCTCAATAAATACTGGTGTTTTGATGGCAAAATAGTGGGTGCCAAGAATTCCCACGTGGCCCCTTTAATTCCTGAATTTCCTGGGTTTTGTTTGTTTTTTTTGTTTTTTTTGTTTTTTTACTCCTGACACCATCACATGATTACGTCAGCTTCTGCAGACCAGTCTGACAGCACATCTTTCTTCCTTGGCTAGGTTGGAATTGTAATGGCAGCTTCTTTTATTTACTTACAACTGCAGGCAGGAGGAAACTTTACTTATTTGACAGTACATCTTTCTTCCCCAGCTCGGCACCTTATGGTATTAGTTTTACTGTAAACGTTTTTTAACAGCTGCAGGAGAAACTGTTTAACATTTACAGTATTACTTTTACTGTGTCTTAACAGCTGCAGAAACCTTTTACTTATTTAACCATGTGTGTGTGCTTTTACTGTGTGTTAACGGCTGCATTATGGTATTACTTTTACTGTGTGTTAACAGGAGAAACTGAAACATTGGAGAAACCTTAACTTTTCACTTATTTAACTCATACTTTTACTAAACGGCTGCAGGACATTTATGGTATTACTTTTACTGTTATTTAATGTGTGTTAACAGGCTTAACGGTTGCAGGAGAAACTTATTAACCATGTGTGTGTGCTTTTACTGTGTGCTAATGGCTGCATTATGGTATTACTTTTACTGTGTGTTCACAGGCAACCTTTTACTTATTAATTATTTAACTTGTACATTTACTGTGTGTTTAGGGCTGCAGGCAGGAGAAACTGGTGTGTTAAGTGGGTTCTACTCCCGCAGTATGTAGATGGATTGCTGATACTGTACTGTGTTTTACTTTTAAAGCGGGTGGATGCAGCAGTCCTGAGAATGTCCTCTTTGGCGGAGATACCTACTAACTATGAACCTGTTATCAGTTTGCCATACATTCCTTTCATTAGTTTCAGATCTTACAGATCTCTTTTAATGTGGAATTATTTAGATGACTTTTACTTCTGCAGAGATTGTGCATATTTTCTGATACTGGTGCCATAGCTGGCCTTAGGCATAGGCCAACTAGGTGGTCACCTAGCATACTGCTCTAGCAGGGGAGCTTTTACAGTATTTATTTGGTGTAGGTAGACCAGGATGGGGGCACGGGGAAGCCCTTTTGCCTAGGCCACCAGATGACCTAAGGCCGCTCCTGACTGGTGGATTGTAGAAGTTTGAGTAAACTTTTATGATGGAAATGTTCTGAATTGGGCAGTTTTGTCATTATTGGTTCATGCAATTTGATTCATTGCTAACTGAAAAAATGTTCAAAACAATAAATTTAAAACATGGCCTAACAAGTGTGCCTAATTATACAAAGAATGTAATTTAATACAACCAGGAAGGTGTATCAAAGAACACATGTATGTTTCATGTGCAAGGGGCCTATGATTTGAAAACAGACCAAAGGTAAGTTGATCTTTATCTGCCACTGGCCAGATGCATTTTCTTTGAATGTTTGTTTCAATGCTGTTTTATTGAATGTGAGTTTCAAGGTCAGAGAAGTGTTAATTCTAAGTCTGTTTTCATTAGGAGACTGTATTGCTTTGTTTAGCAGATGTCTATTAGTGTTTGTGGTATAAACTGTAAAATAAAAGTTTTAAATGAAATCCAAGTAATCATTGTAGAAGTAAAGCAGTATGCACATTACACTGTTTATGCTAAATGGGGAGAAATATCCAAGTAATGGGACACTGGAATGGCTGCAGGGGGGAGGGTTGTGTATGGGGGGACCCATTTGACCATTATTTTGTGAGAGGGAAGGGCAGAAAACGTAGACAGCCCCGAGTGGCACAAACTCAAGCTACACTACTGATCAGTAGGCCATGGAGAATGACATTTGGGGGTCCTAGCAGACTATAATATTCTTTTGCTAAGATTAGAATATTGCCTACCATTAAATGCCCTACTTTTACCACAAAACTCACATACTGCAAGTCACCAAAATCCTAAGATTCATCATCTTCTCCCTTCCCAGTGAACATCATTGCTACACATTTAAAAAAAAAGGTTACCATTTACTACAGGATCTGGGCTGGGGCCATATTGTGGTTGTCTGTTCTTCACTTTGTGTTTGAAAGTCGGTAACCTACAATTCTACTGGAGTGGGTGGGGTTGCATAATCATGTATGCAAATTTTATGTTAATCAGCACACCAATTTGTACCTATTTTTCATGGGCCTTTGTCCAGATTTTTGATGTTTCCAGGTTGAGAGGTATGACTAGAATGTATATACACAGTTGTTTCTATGTAATTAGTTTGAAATGCACTGTTATTGCTTACATTTCTGTATGCTTTCTTTGTGAAATGTTTGTATTTCCCTCAGGCTGAGCCTAAACTGGTCAGTACTGATCAGTGCACTACCCTGATAAACAAATATACATATATATATATATATATATATATATATATATATATATATATATATATATATATATATATATATATATATATATATATATATGCATATATATGCATATATATATATATATATATATATATATATATATATATATATATATATATATATATATATATCTGTGTGTGTGTACTTCTAAATTTAGAATTTTCAGAACTTCGAATTTCTTATGGTCTAGACCATAACATCAAAGTTTTGAAACTTTGAAAAGCAAATAAAAAAAAGAAAAAAAATATTTTTTTTTTATTTTTTTGCAGGGGTCAAACTCCCCTGCTCCCCCCCCACATCCCATGCTAATTAAATATACCAACTCCGAGATTACACTACAGAGAGTAAAATGGTAAAAATGCATTCCATGCTGTACGGCAATCTCCATTTAAACAGTCCGAAGTTTCAAAACTTTGATTTTATGGTCTCCACCATAAGGTATTCGAAGTTTTGAAACATTGAAATTTAGATGTGTGTGTGTGTGTGTGTGTGTGTGTGTGTGTGTGTGTGTGTGTGTGTGTGTGTGTGTATATATATATATATATATATATATATATATATATATATATATATATATGTGTGTGTGTGTGTGTGTGTGTGTGTGCGTGCGTGCGTGCATAAAAGCATCATGGAAAGGACCATAGGCCCCTTGAAACCTAGGATTGCATATAAATAGCACATTAGAGCTTTAGAACAGTAATGGGATAGTATTCCTCTAGCTTAGATCTTTATTCCAAATCAGTTATAATTAATGTAATATTACATTGGATCACACCTACCTGTATATCTGGCTGGAAAATAATACATGAAATTCATATAACTGATGTGAGAACTACAGAAAATCAATTTAAGGAACAATATGGAATAAGTATGGTTCATTGGCTTTTACGTGAATTTTGTTTATTTAATAAGAAGTTTGAACATTTTTTTATGGCATTAATCAAATATTAAATATATAACTGATTGTAATTACAATATTAAAACATTCCTATTTCTTATATTCCCTACAACATACTCCCTTGATTGCCTAGATTCTTTCAACATCAATGCAATGCAAAAATTAAAGGAAAATAACTTGATATTCTGGCATCAGTTTATTGAAAATAAGAGTATTAAACCACTAAACTTTCGTTTATGTAGTTTTGATAATAGTCAAGACAGTTGGTTGTTTATACACTCATTACAGCAGTTTATAGAAAACAAAATGGGTATCAATCAACCTAGACACTGAATCTATACCTAGTTTGAGCCAGCTTTTTATTAGGTGTCTTAAAAAGACAGATAATCAAAAATTAAGTATCTCACCTATCTATACGACACTAAGAGAAGACACTCTAATGTTTGACTCAGATTTTTGAAGTTACTATGTAAAGGTTAATGGAGAACAAATATCTGATGAATCCAAAAAACTGTTATTGAAATTCTACGTATGGTACCTCTTCTTCATTATATTGGAGACTATATACATAGAAATTTATAAATAGGAGTTTCTATACTCCACATAAAATAAATCTTATACTCAAAAACAGTGAAAGTAAATGTTGGAAATGTGATAAATTACTAAAGGCCAACTGGGTTCACATGTTCACTGAATGTAGAAATGTTGTTCAGTACTGGAAAGACTTCAGATATTTTGTAAATGCTTTATGATCTGACAACTGTCATATTTCTAACTTATTAATCCTATTCAATGTTCCTATCCCTAATGTAATACCTAAATCTCAGATTCAGTTACTCTGGTCAATTCTTACAATTGCCAGAAAAGTTATTACTTTGAACTGGAAAAGTAAACAAGATTTGATATTTAAAGATTTTATTACTTTAGCAAAAGTTGTTTGTAAAAAGAACTGCAAACCATTTGTTATAGAACTCATGACATTACTCATAAAAAATAGCATGGCAAAAATTGGAAAACCTTTTGAACAAATACTGATAACTTCTCATGGATAAAATGATTGTTTATCATGGACGAATGTAAATATTTTAAATAGTTTTGTTATTATTTTATTGCATTTGTTATATGTACATTTGCGTATGTTTACTCGTTTACTTATATGTACATTTGCTTATGCTTACTCCTGATGGCCAACTTTAAATTAAACAGTCACACAACTATCACCATTGTGGCTACCTATATTCCTCCTGGAGACAACATTACTATCCTTGAAAACATTCTCTCCCATCTCTCCCAAAGCATTCATAATGAAACTATCCTTCTCGGGGATGTTAATATTGACTGGTTCTCTATTCACGAACCTACACCAAAAAATGTCATCTCACAAGCCCTCTTCTAAACTGGATACTAGTCTCCCACCACACAAATACCATAATCCAGAGACCCTACCCATCTCCCTCAGTGACCACTCTCCCCTGCTCGAGTCATCAGACATACTCCACACTACACTAGGCCTCACAGATACATTTCCTCCCGCAAACTGTTCCCCTTCTGCTCTGAGACCTTCAAAGACCATCTCTCCAGAATAAACTGGTTAAATCTAACCTCTTTCCCCCTAGATGAAGCTGTGCATTCATTCAACTCTACCTTCTTAAACATCCTAAATGTACTTGCTCCATTCCCCACTATCAGGATCAAATCTAATATATCGCATTGGTTAACAAATACTACCCGAACCATAATGAAAAACAGAGATAAGTTGTGGAAATTCTGGATAAAAACTAATCTCCCCATACACTTACAAAAATATAAAGAAGTTGGTAATCTAGCAAAAAAACTCATCTACAAAGACAAAAAGGACATCTGTACCAACCTCCTTTCTGCCCTAAAGCTCAGACCCCAAAAAACTCTGGAACTGTATTAACCATGTTTTACATCCTGGAAACTCTTCCTCCCCTAACCCCTGCTCAAACAATACACCTGAAGAAACAGCCAGCCTATTCAACACCTACTTTATTGAATCTGTATCTAAGTTGTTTAACTCCTTCCCCTCTACAAGTACTAACAATTCTTCCAAATCTTCTCCTTCACCTAATCACTCTAACACCTTCACACTAAAAACTGCCCCTACAAAGTACAGTTGTGTACACTTACCATAAATGTAGATGTTCGAGTGTATTCACTGTTGCAGTCATTACATTTGGGTAATCTGCTGGCAGGTTGCCCTCAGTCGGCCTGATTAACAAAGTCTTGGGTCCTGCGTCGGTTGCTGTCCCTTCTTCCATGATGTCAGGGGTATAAAACATGCAGCCGACGCCATTACATCAGTTTTTCTTACCCCAGATGTCAGGTGCCCCCCGAATGGGGAGCAAATAAAATTAAAAACACAAAAATACATCTCCAACCAAAGCAAATACACCAAAAAGGCTTTTAAGCATAGTAAAAGAAAATAGAGGTATAGTAAGGGAAAAACAGGGGGCTGGAGGGAGGGTAACCAGGACTGCAACAGTGAATACACTCGAACATCTACATTTATGGTAAGTGTACACAACTGTACTATGTTCTTTGTGTTTCACTGTTGCAGTCAGTACATTTGGGTAGATTCCCAAAGCTATGGATGAGTGGATGGATTTATACAGCATTAGGACCAGCTATAAGGCCCTGCAAGATAGCAGTGGCAAAGCCAGCTCTAGATTTAAAGAAAATTGGTAAATGATAATGTTTGGTGAAAGTATGCACTGAACTCCAGGTAGCAGCTTCTAGAATATCCCTGGTAGGAACACCTCTGAGAAAGGCTACAGAAGTAGATGCAGCCCTGGTGGAATGAGATCTGATCCCCTGGGGGATATGTTTTCCATGGTGTTTATAGCAGAAATTAATGCAATGACTTATCCATTTAGAAATGGTTTGTTTAGAAATAGCCTTCCCCTCTGCCCCAGCAGCAAATGCCACTAGCAATTGTTCAGATTTTCTTCAAAATTTAGTTCTGTCCAAGAAGAATCTAAGTTGTCTGTGCACATCCATGGAATGCAGAATCCGTTCCCCTTTGTTCTGTGGATTGGGATAGAAGGTTGGCAAATGAATGGATTGGTTAAGAGCCACACTGGAAACCACCTTGGGCATGAAGGATGGATTGCTCCTCAGAGAAACCCTGTCTACATGAATGATGATGAAAGGCTCCACTGCCATAAGGGCCTGTAATTCAGATATTCTTCTAGTTGAAGTGATTGCTAAAAGGAAGGCTGTTTTCCAAGAAAGAAATTTTAAGTCTGCAGCAGCAGCTGGTACAAAAGGAGGTAAAGTGAGCTTTTCCAAAACAAAGTTAAGGTCCCAGGCAGGGGTAGGAGCTCTCCTGGGTGGTCTCAAGTTCTTTGCCCCTCTGAGATGCTGCTTGAGCAGGGGATGAGAAAAGAAGGGTGGTTCTGTGTTATAGTGAGCTGAAATAGCTGAAGTGTGGATTTTAATAGAGGAAAAAGACAGACCCTTGTGAAACATCTCAGTTAAGTATTGTAAAATCTGAGGTAAATTGGGCACTGCTGTGCTCATCCCTAAAGATTGGTTCCAGGCATAGAATCTTTTCCATTTGTCAGCATAAGATTTTTTAGTACTAGGTCTTCTCGCCTCCAAGATGACATCCATCACAGGTTTGCTGAGGGATGCTAAGGGTGAATTTAAGTAAGTCAAGCTGCAAGGTTCAATGTCAGGAGCTGAGGGTGCAGAATTTGGTTCTCCTGCTGAGACAGCAAGGAAGGTGTCTGAGGCAGGTGCCATGGAGATATTTGTGACACACTGCGCCGGAGTGGGTACCAGTGTTGGCGAGGCCAGTCTGGAGCAATCAAAATCATTTTTGGTTTGTCCTGTTTGACTTTTAGCAGAACTTTGGAGAGCAGACATAGAGGGGGAAAGGCGTAGACTGATAGGTTTTTCCAACTGAAGGACAGAGCATCCACTTTCCAGGCTTTTTTGTGATGAGTCCTTGTGCAAAATTTGTCCAACTGGTAGTTCTGGGGGGAGGCAAATAGATTTATGTCTGGGCTCCCCACTTGCTTGTCAACATTTTGAAAATCCGTGGTTCCAGTTTCCACTCTTGTGGGTCCATGAGATTTCTGTTTAGTCTGTCTGCTAGTGTATTCAGTTTTCCTGGCAGGAATTGAGCTTGTAGTTGCACTTGGTAGCTCAAGGCCATGCTCCACAATGTCATGGCTAGTCTGCAGAGGGGGTAGGAATGTGTACCCCCCTGCCTGTTTATGTACCACATAACTGTGGTGTTGTCCGTCTTTACCATTAGTTGTCCTGGATGAATGTAGTCCTTGAAGGCTGTCAGAGCGTTCTGTACAGCTAACATTTCTTTTTGATTGATATGTAGGTGCATTTGATTTGAGGTCCATTTGCCGTGAATGCACTTCCCTGCCAGGTGAGCCCCCCATGCATAGTCGGATGCATCTGTAGTTAGGGTTTGGGCGGCAGGGGGTAGTGTGAATGGCAGTCCCTTGTTTTGGTGGCAGGCCTCTTTCCACCATAGGATCTCCAGGTGTAGGCAAGGTATGATAGGAATCATTGTTTCCAGGCTGTGACAATGTTGATTCCATAGACTTTTTAAGTACCACTGAAGTTTCCTCATATGCAGTCTTGCATATGGAATTAGAAGAATGCAAGAGGCCATGAACCCCAAGGCTTGCAGTATTTGTCTTTCAGATAGCAGGATTTTTATGGCCACTTGTTTGAAGTAAGTCACCAAATGAATTTGCTTTTTTGGCATGAGAAAAACCATCTGGGCAGTTGTATTCAAGCTTGCACCCAGGAAGGTAATCTGTTGAGAAGGTACCAGTTGTGACTTATTTTTGTTTATTGTGTACCCTAGACAAGTTAGAACTATTTTTGCAAACGCCAGGTGATTTAGAAATATGGCCTGGTTTTCTGCCTGAATTAGACAATCTTCCAGGTATGGATATATTTGAATATTTCTTTGCCTGCAAAATGCAATTACTGGAGCCAGGCACTTTGTGAATACCCTGGGCGCAGTACACAAGCCAAAGGGAAGTGCATAGAACTGATAATGCAAGCAGCCTGCTTTGAAGCGTGGGTATCTTCTGCAAGATTCCCTGATTGGGATATGCAGGTAAGCTACTTTTAAATCTAGAGTTGCCAACCAGGCATCTTTGCCTAGCATAGGAAGTAACTGGTGAAGAGTCAGCATCTTGAATTTTGGAATGTCCAGAAAGGTGTTTAGAGTAGACAGATCCAGAACTGGACGCCATGATTTGTCTTTTCTGGGTACCGGGAAAAGCCTGGAATAGAAACCTTGTCTTTTTTCCTCTTCTGGTATCGGTTGAATAGCCCCCATGTTTAAAAGGGAAAGTACTTGTTTCTGACCCTCTGCCCACTGATTTGGGGGCAGGTCTGGCCACCCATTTGGTGTTGGCAACGTGTGGAAATGAAATCTGTATCCCTGGGGCACTACATTTAAAACCCATTTGTCCTGGGTTATGAGTTCCCAGTTTTGTGCATGAAGAGCAATCTTTCCCCCCAAAGGGGCGGCTAAAAGGTAAGTGCTTGGTAATTTTAAAGGAAAGTCATTTAGACTGTTTACCATAGGGGGTGTCTTGTCATTTCCAGATTTGGAAGTGGAGGCCCCCCATTGCTTAGTTCTGAGAGTCCCTTGGGACTGAAACCTGGTGCTTTTGGTGTGTCTGGGCTTGGCTTGAGAGGATCTGGAAGGAGCTGGAAATGACCAATTCTTAGTAGGCCAGTGCCTACTAAATCTTGCACTTGTAAGAAATCTTTTACAGTTTGCATAGATTTAGCTTTATCTTCCATCTTTTTTAGAACTTCTTCAGCCTTATTGCCAAACAGGCGGTCCTGATTTAAAGGAGCATCCAACAATTTTGCTTTAACATGATCAGGCAGAGGGTGCTCCTTAAGCCTAGCATGCCTTCTAAGTATAGACCCAGTAACAGCAGCCCTGCAAGAGGCCTCTAAAGAATCAAAACCACATTGCAAAGTATGTTTTCCAACTTGTTCAGCAGAATGCAATAAATCCTGTAAATCTTTATTTTCCACACAGTCAGAAATCAACATGATTTTCTGTTTAAGCAGTCCAATAATATGCTGTTGATATTTTAATATATGAAATTGGCAGTTTAAAGCCCTGATTGCCAAGGTTACAAGTATAAACCTTTTGACCCCATCTATCCAACGCCCTGGAGTCTCTATCAGAAGGGGTAGGACTTTTAGCAGTAGAAGCCTTAATGCCCTTGGGCCCCTGAGAAATGGTTTCTGGATCTGCAACAGGCTTTTTGAAAAGGAACTTGTGGGACTCAGGAACCCTGTAGTATCTGTCTGGTTTACTAGGAGCCGGAGGCAGGGAATCAGGGGCCATACTGGATTCCGCAAACACATCATCAACAATGTCTACTACAGGAGGTATAGCCAAAGGCCTATGCTGAGGTAGAAAAAGGAAATCCCCAAGCCTCTTTTTAGATTCAGAAAATTCCTGACTCTCCCAGTGGAAATGCTCCCTTAAGGTATGTAAAGTTTCCCCAAAAGAAAAATCCTCGGGGGGGGGGGGGGCAGAGGGAATGGAATCCTCTGCATCAGAATCCTCCTAAGTAGGTATGAACAAATCCAGGTCATTGGAAGAATTAGAAGAAGCAGAGTCCTGATCAGAAGATTCATAGTCAAACTCATCCCTAGGCCTCTTAGAAGGGGGGGTGACTACCCCTGATTACAGTAATAAGATCTTCAGCCATTTTGATCGTTTGTTTTTTAGGCATAGGGGCCTGAACATGTGGTCTGGGCGTCGGTTTTTTAGACATAGATCGGGATTTAGGCCTTAAAATAGAAGGTGGAGTCGGTTTAATATGTAACAGATACACGTACAAATTCGTATCTTGGAACATTTAAAAGATATTAGACATAATAATGCGACCAGTCCTGTTGCCAAACATTTCCATGAAAAACATAATTGTTCTTCCAATGGTTTAAAATTTTGTGTTCTTGGAAAGCCTTTTCTTCCCTGAGGGGGCGATATTGTAGCTAAACTGTTGGAATTAGAAACTAGGATGATTTTAAAATTTAAAACTTTAAAGCCTTTTGGTATGAATCAGGAATTAGCTATGTAATAATAAACATATTAATATAAAATAATTAAAACATGAATTTCATATAGTTAGATTCATTCATTTATTTCAGTTATGTAAGCTAACTTTGTATATTTATTAGAAATTACTGTGGTCACTTTAAACAATGAATTGCTATTTAATTGATAAATTAATTGAGTAATAGCTGTACTGTTGTATATATATTGTTTCATTTTTTTTTTAAATGAATTGTGATCCATGAAGGCGAATTGCTGAGGTACCAGGTCGTAAAATAAAAAATATGCTGGCTTAGTTCCGTTTTGTTCGTGTATCTATTAGGTTTTTGCACTTTTCATGTGTATTTGGATCAGTTTAATATGTAAGTCTGTAGGCCTGAATACACCTTCAGAAGCCGGTGCCTGCACAGCGGCTCCAGACCCATCTAAGGTAGAGATATCCGCAGATTCCAATGTGAAGCATCTCGTGGCATACCGGACTCTGAATGGGTCTCAGTAGAGGCCTATGAGTCAGAAGTAGTGGGTATCAGGGACTGCGAAAGCACCTCACTGAGTACTGGCAAACTGGCGACTGGCTTAAGAGAAGCATCGTCGGCAGTTTTGGACCTCGACGGCCTGTCTCTGTCTTTTTCTTTGCATTTTTTCGGAATTCTGGTAGTCGGATGGCTAACTGACGTCATTTCTGGATAATTAAACCGAGAACCGAAATATTTAGAGGCAAAAATATACAGACAACGGATAGTGCGCTGATGAAATAAAGCAAAAAAACGACAGCAAGGTACGTCATAGTCACGGCCTAGGCAAAGAATAAAAATCTTTATGAGGTATTTCCTTTCCACAAGTAATGCAATTATTAACTTTTACTGTCATCGGTAAGGAGCAAGAAAAAGTTTCCCCAATGGGGTACTTAGCTTTAAGTTGAAGACTTCAGTTCTGAAACTTGAAAATGAAAATTTCAGGAGTTGGCCAACCGGCACTTGTGAACTGCTTCTGCTTCGGGCACCGCACAGCAAGAAAGACTGATGTAATGATGTCGGCTGCATGTTTTATACCCCTGTCGACCTGACGTCATGGAAGAAGGAACAGCAACTGACACAGGACCCGAGACTTTGTTAATCAGGCTGACTGAGGGCAACCTGCCAGCAGATTACCCATATGTAATTACTGCAACAGTGAAACACGAACATCTATATTAAATCATTGCTCTCAAAATTTAAGCCCTGCTTTCCGTCTGCTGACAATCTACCCCCATATTTTTTGCAGATTGCAGCTGAACTCCTTGCTTTCCCTGTATCTATTCTAATAGACCGCTCCATCTCCGAATCATATGCCCCCTCCTTATGGAAACGTTTCTATACCTTACTTATACATAAAGGAGGCAACTCCACTGACATCACTAATTTCAGACCAATTGCAATCCTGTCTGCTCTTTCAAAAATATTAGAAAAATGTGTACATAAACAAGTCATGCAATACCTCTTTCAGGAAAAGATTCTTACACCTACCCAGCATGGCTTTCGCCTTAAACATAGCACCACTACTGCACTAATCTCTTTCATAAATATAATCTCTCAGGCCCGTGATAACAGCAAACTAGTCTCTTGCATATTCCTGGACCTCTCAAATGCATTTGATAGTCTCCCATCCTCTTCTCCTGACCAAACTATCAAATCTTAATTTCTCTTCTTCTACTATTACCTGGTTCTCTAGCTACCTCTCTGATAGTCTGCAATCTGTCAAATGGCTCTTGGTACTATCCCCCCTCCCCCCTGTGAAAATGGGAGTTCCTCGTGGATCTATCCTTGGCCCACTACTCTTTAATATCTTCACAAATCTTCTACATACCTCGTCTTCAGTCATCCCTTATACAATATGCAGATAATTCTACAGTCATCATCATCTCAGACACCCCCTCTGACCTCCATACTGTTACTCAGACATGCTTTAACTCCACTGAATCTTAGCTCCGTGACAACCTACTAATTCTGAACCTTAAGAAGACTAAACTCTTACTCTTTCTCCCTAAAAACTTCACTAATCTCAAATCTATTTTTACTATACTGTCCCTCAATAATACATCTATCACTGCTGAAACTAGCACTAAACTTCTAGGTGTAACAACTGATGACAAACTAAAGTCTGATTTACATCCGTATGACTGCATTAAAAAGACACATCAAAAAAATTATCTCCTTTACCGCAACAAAAGGTTTTTAACTAGCAATGCAAGAATAAGTCTCTCTCATTCCTACCTTCTTCCTAGCCTAATGTATAGCTCTCTCACATTTTTACTACTCTGAACTCCACACTCATAGCTAAGCTTGAATAAAACTATAACAAGGTGGCCAGATTCGCTGCACACCATATTTACAGGTCTCACCACGGTCTTTCTCTTAGATAGTTAGACTGGCTGGAACTACTCCCATCAACACATCCTCTCTCAACTACAGATAATTCATTCAATTCTTTACCAGCAATCTTTCTGTCCTAGCCTAACTCCTATTATCACTAAATACTCCCCAAGTTGGACTCTCCACAGCTCTGACCAAAACATGCTACAAACATATAAGCCCAAGTCCAAAACTGGTCATAACTTTTACAGCTAAAAACCTGCCATAAATTGGAACAAACTTCCATTAGATATCACATTCCTCAAACATCCTAAACAGTTCAAAACAGCTACCAGAGGACTCCTAAAGACACAATGGTTCTGCCGCTGCTTTCATCCTCCCTAAACTACACTCCCCACACCTCTAAGACATTTTCTTCACCTCCTTTCCCTCTTCTCATCCTTCCTATACCTATAAACAAAACTCTTACTCTCATCTTTAGCCTTTACCTCCCCTCACCCCTCCCCACAGATTCTCTCATTTCCCTACTTTTCACCTCTGTACTGATAAGAGACTCTTTTTTTATTGCATTGCTAAGAGCTTAAACATACTGATGCTGTATTTTCTTTAGTATTATGTCTTCTCTTTCTCACAACCTCCTATACTCACATTGTATGTATATATGAATGTTAATTTTGCTTAATTGTGCTAATTATTTCACTGTTTATGAAAACTGTATTCTACTGTGGAGTTTTTCTCCCTGGGTCTCTGCTGAAAATGGGCCTCACAGCTCAGTCAGACGAACCCGGTCAACAAATGTAAAATAAAATAAAAATAAAATTTATAATGAAAACAAAGTAAAAACATTTTTGAAAAAAAAAAAAAAGAAATGACCATGGGTTTTACTGACTGTAGTGTATGTACTCTGTCTACAGTCTTCTTCTTTCAGCTGCTCCCATTAGGGCTCGCCACGGCAGATCATCTGTTTCCATTTCTTCCTGTCCTCTGCATCTTGCTCTGTCACACCAACCACCTGCATGTCCTCTCTCACCACATCCATAAACCTTATCTTAGGCCTTCCTCTTTTCCTCTTACCTGGCAGCTTCATTCTTAACATCCTTTTCCCAATATACCCAGCATCCCTCCTCAGCAAATCCAAACCAACGCAATCTTGCCTCTCTGACTGTCTCCAAACCATCCAACCTGAGCTGACTCTCTAATATACTTATTCCTAATCCTGTCTACCCTCGTCACACCCAGTGCAAATCTTAACATCTTTAACTCTGCCACATCCAGCTCGGACTCGTGCCTTTTTGTCAATGCCACTGTCTCCACCCCATATAACATAGCTGGTCTCACTACCCTTTTGTAGACCTTCCCTTTCACTCTTACTGGTACTCGTTTGTCACAAATCACTCCTCACACTCTTTTCCCCCCATTCCACCCTGCCTGTACTCTCTTCTTCACCTCTCTTCCACACTCGCCATTACTCTGAACTGTTGATCCCAAGTATTTAAACTCATCCACCTTCACCAACTCTACTCCCTGCATCCTCCCTTTCATTCACACACATATATTCCAGTCCGGCTGACCTTAATTCCTCTCCTCTCTAAAGCATATCTCCACCTCTCCAGGGTCTCCTCAACCTGTTCCCTACTCTCACTACATATCACAATGTCATCTGCAAACATAATAATCTATGGGGACTCCTGTCTGAGCTCGTCTGTCAACCTGTCCATCACCAGTGCAAATAAGAAAGGGCTCAGAGCTGATCCTTGATGCAATCCCACCTCCACCTTAAAAGCATCAGTCACTCCCACTGCAGATCTCACCGCTGTCACACTACCCTTGTCCATATCCTGTACCACTCTTAAATACTTCTCTGCCACTCCCGACTTCCTCATACAATACCACAAATCCTCTCTAGGCACACTGTCATATGCTTTCTCTAAGTCCACAAAGACACAATGCAACTCCTTCTGACCTTCTCTGTACTTCTCCATCAACACTCTCAGCTTCTGTAGTGCTCTTTCCTGGCATGAAACCATACTGCTGATCAATAATCATCACCTCCCTTCTTAACCTAGCTTCCACTACTCTTTCCCATAATTTCATGCTGTGACTGATCAGTTTTATCCCTCTGTAGTTACTACAGCTCTGCACATCACTCTTATTCTTACAAATCGGTACCAAAACACTTTCTCCACTCCTCAGGCATCCTCTCACTTTCCAAGATTTCATTAAACAATCTGGTTAAAAATTCCACTGCCATTTCTCCTAAACACCTTCAAGCTTCCACAGGTATGTCATCTGGACCAACAGCCTTTCCATTCTTCATCCTCTTCATAGCTATCCTTACTTCCTCCTTGCTAATCCATTGTACTTCATGATTCATTATCCCTACATCATCCAAACTTCTCTCCCTCTCATTCTCTTCATTCATCAACCCCTCAAAGTACTCCTTCCATCTGCTCAACACACTCTCCTTGCTTGTGAGTACATTTCCCTCATTATCCTTTATAACCCTTACCTGCTGCACATCTTTCCCAGCTCTGTCCCTCTGTCTAGCCAATTGGTACAGGTCCTTTTCTCCCTCCTTAGTGTCCAACCTTTCATACAACTCTTCATATGCCTTATCCTTAGCCTTCACCACCTCTCTCTTTGCCATGCACCTCATCTCCTTATACTCCTGTCTACTTTCTTCATCTCTCTGACAATCCCACTTCTTCATCGCCAACCTCTTTCTCCATATACTCTCCTGTACTTCCACATTCCACCACCAGGTCTCCTTGTCCTCCTTCCTCTGTCCAGATGTCACACCAAGAACATTTCTAGCAGTCTCTCTTACTAGCTCTGCTGTAGTTACCCAGCTATTCGGTAACACTTCAATCCCACCCAGTGCCTGTCTTAACTCTTGCCTGAACTCCATCTCACAATCACCCTTTTTCAATTTCCACCATTTGATCCTTGGTGCTGCCCTCACACTCCTCTTCCTCTTCTTGATCACCAATGTCATTCTACAGACCACTATTCTATGCTGCCTAACTACACTTTCCCCGTCACCACTTTACAGTCTCCAATCTCCTTCAAACTGGCCCTCCTGCATAGGATATAATCCACCTGTGTGCATGTCCCTCCACTCTTGTATGTCACCCTATGCTCCTCCCTCTTGTTAAAATACTCTGTCTATAGTAATATATTTGCTAAATTTCACTAAACAGCTACTCCATTAGGGTGGTGCACTAGTTAACAATACTTTCTTACAGAGCTTGGCTACACACTTTAGTTTTCAACTGGGGTAATTATTATGCAGAGTCTGCATGTCCTATGATTGAATGGGATTTTGGGAACAGCTTTTATTTCCAAAGGTGTGCAGTAGCTGAAATGGGAATTATCCAAATGTGTGTGTGTGTGTGTGTGTGTGTGTGTGTGTGTGTGTGTGTGTGTGTGTGTGTGTGTGTGTGCGTGTGTGTGTGTGTGTGTGTGTGTGTGTATGTGTGTGTGTCATGTATGCCAGTGACAGAGAGATGATAGCTGATAGACCACAGCTATTATACTGTAAGAGACCAGAGTTTTTACATTATGCTCTAACCATTCCTTCAGAGCATGTGTGCAATGTCTTAAGTGGGTGGAGTCTATCTCCCTACCAAACAATTCCATTTTCATGGAATTTTGTGTGTGTGTGTGTGTGTGTGTGTGTGTGTGTGTGTGTGTGAGACTCAATGGTCCAGGACTGTCTACTAAATGATTCCCAATCACCCGTGGTGCCGATGTGCCTATAAACCTTATGTGCATACCAGAATCTAAACAAGCATAAAAAATACACTACAAACACCTGTGTGTATAATGCTATTTGCTCACACCTTGAACTACTGGCACAACCCAGGGGAGAGGTATTTGGGAATGAAGCCCTAACTATGGCTTGATGACCTGAGGTCAACTAGCTCTGCAGTCACTGGGGGAATCAAGGTGGGGAGACAGAGCTGAGAGGCTGATGTCAGCTCGACAATGTTGGGGGGGGGGGGGCACCAGCCCAATGAAAATGCCAGTCCTACTGGAGACAACGATGTACAGTGCGCAGCACTTTCACCTACTTATGAAGCTTGTGATTCTGCCCAATGGCTTTGTAAAATCATTTTAAGGGATAAGAATCTGTCACTACTGTAAATATTTGACAGTGCTGGAGCTTTTGGAAAGTCCCGAATATTCCTGGATATTCCTCTTCCGGTGCTGGATATGATGATTCTTCTCTTAAACGACATTTTGGACATTGTTCTCCCTTTGAAGAAATCTGTTGGAGTACAGCATTCAGTCTGTAGTCTGAAACCTCTACCTGCAAGATAAACTGTCAGCTATAATCAGGACTAGCTATTACAGGGGTCTACTGAAGGACACCTTGTTTCTGGAATGCCTGATCACAAGCTACAGTCCAATTTTACCTTGTCTATTCTTTCTGGTAAAGGCTATGAGAGGAATAACTGTCACTGAAATACAGGACTAGCTTTCTGTAGTAGCCCATGGTCCAGAGCAATGCTCTAACCTCCTTTTTTGATAACCAGGATAGGTCATGCCTGGATGGCCTCCGCTTTGGAGGTTCAATGTTGCCACCACCCAATCGATGACCAAGGTAAGCTACTTCTGCCATTCTTACCTGGCATTTGTTTGCCTTGACAGTCAACCAGACCATTTTTTGATCTGCTTAGGGTGAGAAGAGTATAAAGCAGAGACAGAAAAGTAAAGGGCAGATTTTGAAAATCATGAAAAGTATTAGAATATGTTAAGTAGCAACCTAAAAAACAAAGCATACTTGACTGTTAGAATAACATTTTGGATGTAGTTTAACATCAGGATCTAGTCATATAACATCAGGGGGATACATTTCCATAAGAACAAGATATCTGATTAAGGTGAGAGACAAAAAATATAAGAAATGGAAGACAGGTCGAACTACAACTTTGAAAACTGAAATAAACAAGCTGGACAAACAGATTAAGCATAGTGTGAGACAACATCAAGAAAATTTTGAAGAAAATTTATACAAAGATATTTTGCATAACAGGAAACCTTTTTATACATACATAAGATGTAGAAGGAGTAAAGACACACAAACTGATAAACTGTGTGCAGATTCTAAAATTTATTCTCAGACACAACAGATTATAGATATGCTTACATAATCTTATGCAAAACAGTTTGGCTCTACAAAAGGGGTGATAAGTTGTACTAGTGACATCCAGGTAACCTCAGATGCGGGAATCAAATTCGATCATATTGAAAAAGAACTGAGCAAACTGGATCCAAAGAAGTCACAGGGAGGAGACAGAATTATTAATAATGACCTAAGAACACTTCAGCAAGAACTTACATTACCATTATATTTATTATTCACTAGGTGATATAAATATGGGGAGATTCCGCAAGATTGGAGACGTGCTTATTAACCCTGTCTTTAAGGGAAAGGGGAGTAGGACAAACCCAGAGTCATATAGACTCTGGGTTTACAATAATTTGACAATAATTTATCCATACATTCATAGGTAGGTACTAGGCTATCGGCACAAGGGCCTAAGTAAGCCTAGCCAACAAGGTTCCCTGGCTTACGCCACCCAAGAAAGTTAATCTCCTGTGCCCCTGTTGAGCAGAGCCACAGAAGTGAAAAGTAGACCCTTAAGTCTACTTTTCTGTTGTGGAAAAATAATGAAGGTAATACTGGCCTCAAACAGATGCCACACACTGACCGTCTCAAAAAAGTCCAGCTTAACTCTGTAGCATATCGCCTACTCCGAGGAGATCTCTGCCTAACATATAAAGCTATGTCAAACCCAGAGTAGTTGGACATGCTACACCTTAAGAAATCCCAATCCCTCCAAGCTACACACTCTAGGGACCTAAACCTTGTCACAACAATAAACAGGCCATGCTGGAGGGATAGATTCCTGCCCCAAAGACTTCCTATACTCTGGAACAAGCTACCCATCTATGTCAAGCAAAGTTCCTCATTAGCACTCCAAGAAAAATCTTGATGAGTGGATGGGAAATAGGAAATACACCCCAGGGACCTCGTCTGTGGCTCTGCTCAACAGCGGCACAGGAGATTAACTTTCTTGGGTGACGTAAGCCAGGGAACCTTGTCGGCTAGGCTTACTTAGGCCCTTGCGCCAATAGCCTAGTACCTACCTATAAACGTATGGATAAATTATTGTCATAACTGGATAGGTTGGGACTTGAAACCATACATCAGCCTACATATGTTGAAAACAGATCTATTACCACCTGTAACATGATGTTTTCTAACAATATAACAAAAACTATGAATGAAAAATCGTGCTGTGATGTAATTTGTATAGATTCAACTTCAGCATTTGACAGGGCCATACACAAAATACTGATAAATGAGTACAACTACGTATTGATGTACTCTTGATAAGATGGATAGCTGCATGGCTTACAAATAGGACATGGCAAGTATCATACAGCAACTGGACAGGTGAAATCCTTGGTAACAGTCAGGGTGTCTCACACAGGGCTCTGTCCTAAGTGCTTACTTGTTCAAATTTTATTCTACAGACCTAACTTTTTCATTTGAGCTGTTCTACAGTCTATATGCAGACAACCTGAAATTGGTTAAACTGATTACATGTGTTACGGATAAGGCATGTCTGCAAAATAACTTGATCAGATTAACCATTTGGGCACAAAAGAATAACATTCTGATAAACACAACAAAAACTAAGCATATGAGATTTGGGAGACATAAATTGAAAGGTAAATATTTAATACAGCACACAGTGATTGAAACTGTAGACTCATTTAAGGACCTGGGTATGTGAATAGATTCAGCTATGAATTTTTCTAATCATAACAACCAATTGGTTAATGATAGTTACATAACTACACTGCAGGAAAAGATTTATAAAGTCTAGGAAATCAAAAATAAAAAGTCATTATTTGTTAGTTACATTAGACCCAAACTTAAGTATGGAATAACAATACAGAAATCCTATAAGAAAACACGCATGAGCAAACTGGAAAGAGTACTGTGGAAATGCACCAAGGGCATCCATGGAAGTGAAAATTTAAGTTATTATGAAAGACTAATATATCTGAACTTGTACAGTGTCTCTTACAGATATCCAAGAACAGTTATTTACAGGTTGTATGTTACATTTTGTAATACACTGATTCTAATTTGTTGGGTAGTTTTATTAATGTTACCAAGTGCAGCTGAATTATTTAAATGTTGAGGTATGAAAGCATTTTGGCTAATGTAACCCTTGTTTGTGGCATTAAAAATATATTTATCCAGTACAGTACACCAAGCTATTAATTTACATACTTCACAGTGATATTCAAATGATCACTGAAAATGAGCGTGTCAAGGTTATTTATAGGAATGTAACATTTGTGTGTATTGTTTAATTGGTTTTAGTGGGACTGACAGCTGTACAGTAAAAAAACATAAGTTTTGTTTTCTTGTGGTTAAGTATTAGCTGACCCATTTAACCACAAAACATTGAATAAATGGACTACTGCATTTGTGTGATGACTACTGCATTTGTGTGATGACAGAAGTTATATTTGAGACTGTACTTATTAAGGGAGAGTTGTATGCAGGATGAAGTAATTAAAGGATATGGTCAAATTGTGATGCATGTCATTAATTAAAGTGATAAAAGTAGATGGCCCTGCACAAAGTCTTGTGGAATGCTAGTATCTGATCTGAATTGGCGGGGCATACAATTATTCCAAGTCATGCAATAAGTTCTGCCATGTAGGTAGCTACTGAACTACTGAGCTTCTAACATTCTGCTGCCTATGGTTTGCAGTCTTCTTAGGAGAATACTGTGATCCACTAAATCAAAGGCTTTTGTACAGTCTAAGAATAGAGTTGCAGTTAATTTGGCATTTAACACTGTGTAGCAGTGTAGTCCACAAGTTTGAAAAGTGCTGATTCTGTACTAGGCCCTAGGTAGAAACCATGCTGCATTGTTGTGAGCTTTTTGCTCAGTCTGACAAAGGCTGTAAGCTGAGAATGTACAAATTTCTCTAATAGTTTTTCACAAATGCTGGCCACAAATGATGGTCATGAAATATTATGTAAAAAGGAAAAACACTAGATTAGTAATGCTAAGACTTCATTTAACCTATGCTGGATGGGTTATTCTGATTAGGAAAAGGTGTAATAACAAAAACGTTTATTATTTAAATGTCAACTATTCTTTGAGTACACTGAATGTTTTTGTTATTATGCTGTCTGTCACTAGATGTCAGCATAACATATTTACTAGTGGAGAACTGCTTGAACTGCCAAACTGTTAAACCTGCTTTCATTCATCTTTTATGTTGCTTGAAATCTAAATAAAGTGAGAGTTTATTTGAATAAGAACGTACTTATCATTATCCCAAGTTTTACTGGACACACAACTCTTAACTGCCCAGATTAAGCCTCATATTTTTAGTTTGTTTCTCATAAAATTAGTGAGTTTCTGCCAAATAATTGAAGATTATATTCACTAAATAATGAAATGCATTTGAATTTCAGACTTCATATCCTTCAGGAAATGCATAATAACACAAAACCTGTTATTTTAGCAACTTTTAAGTTTCTAAGAGCAATATTTAACATTTGTCCATGATTTTGAGCCTTGCCCCCCCCCCCCCCCCCCCAGTATGTTTGGCTTTGTCCAGATTTTCTTCTGGTTGAGTGGTATCCTTGGACAGATTTGTTAGCTGTATCCAAGGTACTTATATCATCTCTGGTCATACAAGGACATGAAATTCCCTTTACACTGCACTCTTCAATCAGCCATGACACTGGTGTTTTTCATACTTCACAGAGCTCATTTTTACCTGCTTCTAACTAACTACCAAAAATAAAATGACTACCATGCAATAGGGATAGTTATACACATTTTTTTTTTTGGGGGGGGCAACTAAACATAAATGTAGAATGGGCATATAAATGTTTACATTCCCTTAAACCAGCACATAAATCACCAAACTTTTTGTCTGGCAGTTACTGCACAGAATTAAGGCCCTGAGGTGTTTAAGCATTTAAAATTGACTAATAAAGTTCTTGAAATAAATATGTAACCAGGAATAATATTGCACAAGAAAGTAAACAGTGAAGAAAGACAAATGGTATACAGCACATTCTATCTACTAGTCTAGTCTCCACCCTGTTTTAGCTTAAGATAATATACTCCATCAGTCTCTCGCTTTCAGGATTAGACATGAACCTGCAACATTCTTACATGTCTCTCCGTCTCTCTCGGTCTCTGTCTCTCTCTCTTTAAATAATACACACAACTGCAATGTAACCCATTTTTCTTTTTATCTTTTAAATAATTATTTAGGTTGGCTTCATTCAATACAGTTCAAGTACAACTTAGTTTGCTTATCCTGTATTTCTCATTTGAAAAAAATTTGCTTCTTCCCTGCTTATTACAGCTTTTCATACAAATGACTGAAGCTAAGGGTATGTTTTGGGGTTAGAAAACGAAACGTGCCAATTACTAAGGACAGCTGAAGGCTGCAAAGGCTCTACAATACAGATCTAACATCAGAGCTCATCCCTTGGGGGGGGGGGGGAGGTCCTATAGGTCGTATGACTGAGTTCATCCTCTACACCAGTCAAGGTTCACCTTGCACTAGCTGCTAGTGCACATCATGACATCAAGCACCAACAACACGTACATCTAGTGTATATGGGGGGTCTATATTATGAGAACGAAAGACGAAAACAGGGAATGCATGTTGAGCGACACCAAATGAGCGAAATCCGGAAATATCGAATCCAGAAAAAAACAAAACTACAAAACCAAATGTCTAACTGTTTTATGCAGGGGGGCTGTGCCCCCTGCACTGCCCCCCACACCCCCCTACTTAAATATTCCAACTCCGAGATCGCACTACATTGAAGTGAAGGGAAGACTTTCCCTACGGCAATTTCCATTTACACGTGTGACATTTTCCGTTTTCGACCATTTGGTACCGCCCAAATGGTGTTCGCGGTTTTCATGTTTCGATTAGATAATATAGACCCATATATGCATATCATTTGTTACTTGTCTGTGGCTTAACAAGTATCACACACTTGCCTTGTCTTTAATGCTAGAAGATCAAAAGACTGATGATTCTATTCCCACATCAGGTGGTTGGATTTATTTTTCCAATACTTACAATACAGTAAAGTATAAGTGGAGTGAAGCATTCCTGAGCGTCTCATTAAACTAAGGTCACATACAATTAAATTACTGGCAGTTCAGGTGGATGTAAAAGTACCATGACACTTAATAAAAAGAGTAAGGGTCCTTTATTTAACACAACATTAAAACATTACTTAAAGGCTTTATATATTAACAAACAAATATATACACATTTGTACTTATTACTATTTTCATTATTCTAAATAGCATCCTCATTTGTATTCTTCCATTCCTTCTTCCTCAACGATAATCAGAATTTTCACTATGTATCTGCCAAACTCCATTTCTCACTAACAAAATTTCATTCAGTCTTTCATTCCAAAAAAATCCATATTCCATAAAATAAATTCTCATCTACCCTCATCACATATAGGTTCATAGGTGTTTACTAGGCTAATGACCACAAGGGCCTTTTTAAGCCTAACCCATGCATCCCAAATCTCTGACAAATTCTGGTAACCTTGATAAGTGTAAGCAGGGGCTTGGGAGATGGAACATTTACAAGCAACGGCCCGGGAGATGAACTGTTTACAAGCTGCCTGTGTCCATTAGAGACATAGGTGCCAAACCAGATATGAAGTTTCTGTTCCCCATTCAACTGTCCATGTTGATTTCCAAAAACATGCCCTGTCTCTTCCTCTCCAAAAAATAAGTATGCAGTTTCAGCTTTCCTTTATTACCAGTCTCCACAGGAAATCCTGACACACTATCTTGGTACATCATATTTTCCTTATTTTAATGGCTTAAAATCACTACTTCTGGTAAATATTCCCATGAATTTACATACTGACATTTTTTAATCACATTACTATACCACATACTTCTATCTTTTTTTACATTAGCAGTCTTTTTTATTTTCCACGTTAGTATTTTTTCATGATAATTTTTAATTTCTTCATACACATTTTTTCTTTTTTTATTAATGTTTTGTACTTATATTTAAACATTCTCACTATTAAATTCTCATCCTGTTCATTTATCCACTTTAATGCTCAATACAAGCTTAAAGAAGCAGAATCCACAACGGGATTTAGTGACGACAATCCCCCTTCATCTTCACTCATACATAATACATCTCTTTTCACTAGGTTAATCTTGAACCCCATATGACAGAAAACATCAATTGCACAATTTCTTTTTCTTATTTCACTGCGATCATATAATACCGAATTTGCCAGTTAAACCCGTTTCCTGAATGCTTATCTAGATATCCTCCACAAAAGATACATTTGTTTCATTTCTTTTATCAACCCTTCTCTTTGCATCATAACTACATAATTTTTCCTAAATTTTACTCCTAGCAAAGACAATCCATGCATTCAAAAACACACAGTTTTCACCACATCACCCAATCCCTTACTTTTATATTTATTCGAGAGCATTCCAATTTCCTTTAAAAATCCATTCAAACAAATCAATACTTCTCTCATTCATATTTTGTTCCTAGCAACTACAACTATATAATCTGCATATGTCAACACAGCTAGAATCACCACCTTCTTTTGTATTACATATCTGGTAGGTTTCATTGTATGAGCTACTTCACTCACTATCGCATTCATTACCAGTGCAAGCAATATTCCACTCATGGGACATACTTGTCTTAAGCCACATTTCATGCATATGTCTTTACTCAGAGACCCATTCACTAACACACACACCCTATTATTCTGATATACTGACATATACACACTCATAATTCTATTACTTGGTCCATACGTCTCCATAACATTCCACATGCATCACGTCCCGCAGCATCAAATGCCTTATTAATATCACCCACCACACATTTCACATCTTCCCTTTTATTTATCATCATCCATAACTTCTCTCACAACCAACAACGATTCTTGACATCCCTTCCTTTTTATACCATATATTTCCTTCCATATTATTATTCATCCTTTCCTCCATTCTCTTCTATATTATTCCTATAATAAGTTATAATCCTTGTTATTTAGCTTGATAGGTGTCAATTTTTTTATTTAATTCTTTTAATCTTTCTTCTATTTTAATTTTAAATACCCCACTACATAACTATTCACAAACAAAGCTTTCCTTCAACCATTCATTCAGTACATTTACAAAATATTCTGTTTACCACTCCATTCATTTACTGTGCATGTCATACTCTATACTATCTAATACTGATACTAAAGCAACATTTACTTTAAGTATTTCATCCAGTTCACTAGCAGTAATTTATTTTTCAAAAATTTCCTTAACTTGTTATGGAAACTTCTTTTCTTTACTTTCTACTCTCTCTCTCTCATTTTCCATCCATATACTCTTAGTACAATACTCATAATATACTTGTGTTCTTTTTAGCTCACATTTTTTTAAATTTCTCTCAATATAATAATGATCTCATTTACTATTTTACCCAAACATGCAGACACCTCCTCCCTTCTCAGTTATAAATAATATCTCTACCTGAACATTAATGCCTTATTTTTTCCTCAATGTTTTACATATTTCTTTTTCTATACCATAATACTCTCTTGCATTACTCTCTAAATTCTCTACTACATTTCTATAAATGCTCCTAATATTTCACTTTCTCTTCCTTTCTTACATCATCCTGCCACTGGAAAAAAAGCAAAAATTGTTTATACTTCTTTTTAAATTCAATACACCACTCATACCAGTTTTTACAGAAGCCCATCATGGTTATATGATCCTTCTGTAACTGCAATATGTTCCACACTCAAAATTCGGGCCTTAATTTATTTCTTATTCCTTTTATTCACTTTCCTATTTCAATATTCTCTCTTTCTTCCTTCATCTCCATCCACGTTGCTAAATGGTCTTTAAAACCCGTCACAACTGTATCACCATCTGCTACCCCCAAACCTTCTGTTAATACAAAATAATCAATTTCAGATCCAAGTGTCTTCTTTCTATAAGTCCATTGAATTTTATTTCACATCAACTTACCAAATTTTATCACTTCCTGTATTTCTTTACATTTTGCCCTTTAAGTCTTCCTGTTAAATCACAAAGTCCCATGCAATCATAATGTTTATGTTAACCATCACATAGTCTAATATTCAATGAAACAGCTTTTCTCTCTTTCCTATCTAGTTGTATATGCATATAATGCTACAATTCTGTAAACATGCTCTCTCCACCTCATATGCGCTACAGTTAACCTTCACGTTTTTACCAATATCAAATCTAGTATTTTCACTGTTTTCTTTACACAGCACAGCCACTCCAGAACAATTTTCACTTCCTAAGTTCTATACTATATTTTCACCCCACAATTTTTCTTTTGTAGTCTTTCTTTACTTGTCTGGAATCTTACATCCTCTAATATAACAACATCCTCTAACATAACACCAACATCACATACAGCACACTATTTCAGTATCCTTGTCCTTCTTACAGTATTAATAATACTGTTCATTTTGACTGAAGGTAATCTAAATTGTTTTGCTTTTCATTCTTTTTAAGTTTAGGAAATATACTTTTTAATTTCATTTTTTTTTTATTCATTCCTCTACTGAATATTTTTTGCTTGGGTGTAGGTACACAACCCTTGATCTCCAGAATTACATTTTTCACTTGCTACAACTTCAAAAAAAAAAATCTTAGTGCCAATCCCTTCTCCTGACTTCTTTTCCTGCATACAAACTTGGTCCTCCATTTTCCCCACAATAATTGTTCCTTCTTTTCCTTCGGATTCTTCTTCACCTAGTTCGCCTTCTCCCTCAGCTTCTTGTCCTTCCTCATGTATATTTTCTTCCTTTTCATAGGTTCATAGGATACTAGGCTATTGGCCCAGAGGCCCTTATAAGCCTAGCCAAGAATTTCACCATTGTTCCCTCAACGTCAGCATCTGTTTCTCCTGTCCAGCAGGAACACAGGTGGGATCCCAGGGGTATACTTTCTGTTTCCCATCCAGTCGTCCAGGTTCCTCTCAAAGAGGGCTAGACAGGTACTCTGCTTGACATGGAGAGGGAGTCTATTCCACAAACGGGGAAGTCTTTGGGACCAAATCTATCCTGCCAACAAGTTCTATTAATGTCACAGACCAGGTTAAGGCCTTGCATGCGGGTTACGTGAGTGGAGTTTGTCTTACAGATATACATCAACTCCATCAAGACTGGGTCTGAAATGGCCTTGTATGCCAGACACAGGTCACCTCTGAGCAGTCTGTATGAGACTGAGTAGAGGGACAGGGCTTTTAGCCTATCTGTATAGGATAGGTGTTTGAGACCCTAGATTTTCTTGGTCAGGTACCTCTGTGGTCTCTCCAACTGCTGCATGTGTTGGCAAGGTACATGCTGAAGGTGGCATTATACTTGATAATGGGTCTGATAAGGGAGGAGTACAAGGATGTTATGATGTCCTTATTTCTGGATGAAATACCCTTATTTATGAGGTAGCCCATGTAGAAAGCTTTCCATACAACGGAGGCAATGTGGTGGTCAAAAGTCAGGTTGCTATCAACCTGGGTGCCAAAGTACCTCACAACTGATTGCATGCTTGGTTTACTATCAAAAGTACGAAAATCACTTATACGAACGGTGATTTCCGCAACAAATAATGTCGACTCGTACATATTAAGTAGGTTGTATGGTTGACGCAACAATGTCGACAAATTCTGTTGACCATTCACAGCAATGCTGTGAAACCCTGCCCTATGTATGTCCTTCTGAATGGACGTACACATGAACATCGACATTCCGAATGTCGCTCCTACCACGGTTGAGGAGGTGGCTGTCAGACATGTCAACGTTGACCTTTTGACTGTAAACCTTGCATGCTTATTAAATTGTTATTAATGTGATAATTAGTGGGGATAACATTTTCCCCATAGGGGATAATGATACATTTCTTGGCATTCAGTTTGAGGCCATGCTTCTGGCACCAGTCATTAGTTTGGGTAAGGCCCTCTTGGAGGATGTTCACATCATTACGGGAATTTAAGACAGCGTGCAGCTTGCAGTCATCTGCAAACTTGGTCAGCCACACACCACTTGTTTTGGCTTGCACCTCAGAAAAGTATATCCCAAACAGTAGCGGTCCCAAGACTGATCCTTGGGGTACACCGCTCGTTATGGGTCTACTACTAGAGGTGGCTTCCCCTACTTTGACTGAGTGGGCTCTATCAGTGAGCCAGTTAGCTACCCATCTGGTAAACATATGGTTTGATACCTAGCTGGGAGAGTTTATCTACTATGCCCGAGTGGGGAATAGTGTCAAAGGCTTTGGCTAGGTCAAGGTAGGTGGTGTGCACCATCTTCCCCTCATCCATGGCTTTGGTTACTGTTTCAAAGAAGTCAACCAAGTTTCTTTTCATTATGTTTTATTCATTCTTGACAATCTCTCCAAACGTGCTTTTTTTTTTTCTTAATACAGCCTGCAATTAGTCACACAACTTCTTGCTTTATGTCATTTCTCCCTACACTGGTTACATTGCATCTTGTCACAATCATTAATTAAATGACGAGTCCCCCACAAAAGAAACAATTTAGGATCTCCAACATATCTTACTGTCCGTCTATGACCAGCACCAAAAAATAACACTTGCTAGGTGCTTTAAACAGTTTTTTTTCATATTTCAAATCATCTTCCAACCTCCACCTTCTATTCTACAACTTTCTCTCATTTCTAACTTTCACAATATTATCAACAGTTTCACACAAATCCCGCATGCATTTCTTAACATCTTCTTCCAATTCACCAGTTCTAAAAGTTACTACCAGAAAACAAATCATTGTTCAATGGCCAGTGTCCTTTTTGTCACACAGTTTTGGAAAGTCCCTCAGATTCAAATGTTAAGTCAAAAAAGTCTATGTTCCTATATGCAAAAAAGACCAAATATATTGAGCTTTAAATCGCATAAGTGTTACCAAATTGTTACACACAACAGCAGTCTCTTACAGTCTCATTTTTTTGTTATTCACACAGTTGGCTGTCTCTTATTTAAACAAACTGTTTTACTTACAGTTTGTTGCTGCTCTCCTTTTTTTATCAGCTGTCACTGATGCACACATTTTAACTGCTGCATTATCTGCTGCCACAAAACCAGAATCCGTTTCAGTTTGTTGCTGCTTTCATCATTTACTTTATATCACTGCTGCATCCTCTGCCACAACATCACCATCCTCAGCACTTCCAAAAATGTTATCCACTATCTCTCCCCATAAAACATCAGAAATGTTACCTGGATCATCTAGCTTTAATATTTTGAACACGTCATCATCAGGAAGCCATCATGACTCCAGTTCTGTAATTTGCACCACTCCAATGTATTCAGTTCATTTTCCACTGAGACAGGTAAATGCTGTTCATTTGTATCATCTACCAGACAGGAATCTTTGCCTGCATTCTTTCTCTATATCAAAGAAACATTTCTCCAAATTCTCATTTCCCACCTGCAAACTCTCCCTAACCTTTCTATCCTTCTCCATGCTGCTACTAATCTTAGACCTCTTCCTTGCTGCTATAGCAGCCCTCTAGTGCCATCTAGCAGCTCTAAAGGGGAAAGAATAGGGGATGTTCCCAAGTGCCCTGGCTAAATTTCCACTAGCATGAATACCACACCTCGGGTTTTTCTTGAAATGAGGCCATAGGCCTAGTGAGATTAAACCAATCAACAAAGCATAAATAAATACATAGACAGATGGATAGGCGGACAGACATATTGATCTCTTTTCCACTATGGGTGCCAGCCTACATCCTCAGCCCAACAACATGTAAATGAAAAGTTCATGCACTGGATACACTTATACAAATAAACAGTGTTTCTATCCTCATGAAATTACCAGTCAAGACCTTCCCTGTCATTGCCTTTAATGTCTTGAGTTGGAACATGATATAATGTGCTGCTATTAGCAGTCAGAGGTTCAATACTGCTATATGCAATATGACGGAAAAGAAGAACTTGGGCTTACCTTGGTATCAATAGGATAATACAGGTTGAAAGTTCCTCATGCAGGATCATTGGCATGGTCCCCAAGAACAACTCTATACCTCAGCTAAAGCACCATTCTGCCACACAGAAAGCAACTATAACATATTCAACCACCAAGGTCAAACAAACCCTGAGCTACAGGATAAGAGACATATTTTGATGGTTTCTTCAACAGCCTTTTGGATACAGAGTATGGGACAGGATTATCCACTCTGATCATCATATCTTTCTGTGACAATTCCTAGTGCACTATAATTTCACTTGGAGACTTGTTGGAGCTTCTCTCTCATGGCCTCCCCATGAAAAGCGGTCTATCATGGCTCAGGCAGGTTATTCCAGTAAATAAATAATAAATAAGTAACGACCAGAAAATTCTCTCTCTGCAAACTTTCATTATCACAATCTTACAATTCGGGGTTCTTGTGACATTACTGGTTGTAAGAAGTCTGGTCATTCTTCCTTTTCTCTACATTCTTAAAAAATGTTTAGAATTTCTAATATATACTCTTAATCATCATTCCCATACATAACACAGAATTTTGGTCAGCTACTAGAACAAATGTTTCAGATTCAGACTGCAGACTTTCCCATGGCTGGCTTCTGTGCTTTTACTTTATCTCCTATTTTCTAATTAGATAAGTTTTCTGAAACTTCTAGCACAATTTTTTTCTCTCTCTGCTGATTTCTTTACAGAATTTTGCTTACATTGCATTGATTTTTCAGCCATTAGTAATTTTGTTAAAGTAACTAATATGCTTTTCAGCTTTTTGCCTATTAATATTTGAGTTGGCAAGAGGGAAGCTCCTGCAATGGGATATTCCCAGATTCTAAAATTGACAGACGTAACTAAAAGAATGAATGAGAAGGTCACTGAAAAAACAATCAGTAAAAACAAAATGTAAACTCCAGCAAAGCTCGAACTTCCAATAAGTGACCTCCCAAACCTCTTGCATCAGAGGCACATGGAATATATGCAAATGAGCCTTATGAACATCACGTGTTTCAGCTAAATGGCAATTCTGTATGCCCATGACTTGTTTTGTCATTTTAATGGACAATTTCAGGTCAATAAAGCCAAACCCCACTTGCTGAGGATATGCATATTTCGGCCTTATAACCTCATCGGCAGAGCACAAGCAGAGTGTTTGACTGAACATTAGAAACACAGGGCTGTTATACCCAGCTGATGTCCATTATCATTAGGGTCACTGCAAAAACATCCCAAAAAACAAACTAAAAGAATGAGTGAGAAGGTCACTGAAAAACCAATCAGTAAAAACAAAATGAAAACTCCAGCAAAGCTGGAACTTCCAATAAGTGACCTCCCAAACCTCTTGTATCAGAGGCACATGGGATACATACAAATGAGCCTTATGAACATCAGCTGTTTCAGCTAATTGGCAATTCTGAATGCCCATGACTTGTTTCGTCATTTTAATGGACAATTTTAGGCCAATAAAGCCAAACCTCACTAGCTGTGGATATGCATATTTTGGCCTTGTTATGACCTCATTATTTAACGCCAAAATATGCGTCATCCCCTTTGGGGAAAACTCAGTTCCCACTAATTACCACATCTATGGGAGCCCACTGAACACGGAAGGGGTTATGAGAGATCTGGGGTCACAGATAAACAGCAACCTCTCCTTTGACCACCACATTGCCACTGTGGTCAGAAAGTCTTTCTATGTGGCACATCTCATTACCAAGGGTTTTGCATCCAGGAAGAAAGAGGTCATCATCTCCCTCTACTCTTCCCTCATTAGACCAATCATCGAGTATAATGCCCCATTTGGCATGTACCTCACTAGGCACATGCAACAGTTGAAAGGCCACAAAGTTACCTCATGAAGAGGATCCTAGGCCTTAAACACATGCCCTACATGAACAGACTCAAAAAACTCCAGCTATTCTCTGTCTCATATTGTCTGCTAAGAGGCGATCTCTGCTTGACTTACAAAGCCATGTCTGACCCAGTTCTGTTAGAAATGCTACATGTAAAGAAATCCCAATCCCTCCACACCACATGCTCCAGAGACTTCAACCCCATTACCACAATCAACAGAACATGCTGGAGGGACAGGTTCATAAACCAAAGACTGCCCATGCTATGGAATAAGCTTACCATACATGTCAAGTAGAGCACCTCACTGGCCCTCTTCAAGAGAAATCTTGATGACAGGATGGGAAATGGAAAGTTCACCCCGGGGATCATTCCAGTGGCTCTACTTGATACAGGCCCTGGGATCTAATGTTGGGCGGCACTTCTATGGGCTAGGCTTGTAAAGGCTCCAGGGCCATTAGCCTAGTACACACCTATGAACCTATACATCACTGGCACAGCCTCATCATTATTTGCCTATAACACTCTCCTGGAAACTTTCCTAAGTTTGTAAATAATAAGCAGTAATGAAGGATATCAGTATTATGGCCCTGGACAATATTCAATGTATTCCTCAGCAACTTTTCCTGAATGTGTACAAGAACAAAATCATTCTGCTTTGCCACTGTGAATTCAGTTTACCAAAGATTTTCATAAGCCCGAACACCCAGAGTACGAAGGTAATTAGTTTGAGTGGCATGGTTTGAAACAGGATCTTGTGCTTCTTATTTTACACTTAGGTCAGTAGTCTCTGACCCACTAGTTTTCCTCTGTTGTTGTAAATATCAGCAATATGTACACTGCACTCTTTCCTGTGCCTTTAGCCCTAATGCTTTACTCGTATTTTCAAGATGCATTATTGTACTGTGCACCTGGTTCCAAACAAACCCTTTCTAAGTAAATGGCCAACTGCGTCATTTGCCTTTATACACCTATAGGCATGTACAGGAAAAAGCTGTAGTCAAAGTCTACTCCACAAAGGGTGGAACTGCTTCCAATGCTAACTTCAACAATGTCTCTATTGATGTTTGTACAACAGCTACTGATGGTCATATGTACTTGTCTTCTTCACAACACTACTATATGTACTGCAAATCCAAGAGTCAAGCTTTCTTTAGTAAATCTGTACTGAAAGACTAAGCATTATAAACATTGGCCTTTGGACTGCCTTTTTGCTCCTTCCACCCTGGTAGCTTACTGCCTTTAATTCAACCCAACCCAGATAAAGAATCCAACAAGGATAGTCCTTAGTGTTAAGACATAGCAGACACTTCAGTCAAATGACTTGTGAATGCTGATAATGGTTCCCAAAAGACAGGAGATTATTCTTCATCAGTACATGCCTTTAAAGATATGGCATACTGACAGACCAACTCACTTACTGACTTGTGAATGCTGATAATGGTTCCCAAAAGACGGGAGATTATTCTTCATCAGTACATGCCTTTAAAGATATGGCATACTGACAGACCAACTCACTTACCTTTAACAACAGACATGATTGTTGGTCATTAAAATACTCCCCCCTCAGACTCCATAAAACCCATTTACAGGGAAGATTTCAAGGTAGTTCCAAGACTGTGCAGGGGACTTACTAAAAGGCAGATGAATCCTTTTCTAATCCAGTCTAAGCAGCTTTGTCAGTGATAGTATAATATGCCTTCGCAGGCATACCTTTTTAGAGTAAATTGGTCTTGAATATGAATTACAGTAAAGCACATGATTATATGTGCCCGCACAGTATACTAAAATATTGCTATTTCTGAAAGATCAGCCAGTAAAACATACATAATTTGTTTATCTGACTGTCAGTCTGTATGCAGGTTAATACAGAGAGATCAAGCTGATTCTTGTAGTCCAGGGTACAGGGTTTGACTCCTTTCACTTTTATTTGCCAATGTGTGACTCTGAGCAAGTCACTTTATTTATTTTAGTCTTTTATTTTAATTTATCCTTTGTAAATTGTACTTGAAAGATCGAAGGTGGCATTTCTACTACTTGGGGAAATTGACTAGGTTATTGGGGAACTTCCACTACTCTTTTCGATAGGTGATCTTTTACATCCACCTGCGCTACCACCAATTCAAGCAGATGCGAACTCGGTTTAACATCTAATTAAAAGGAGGACACAACAAGGAATGCAGTACCCCCTTACTGATGCATTGCAGTGTCAATAATCCAATCACTTGGAGTGGAAATAGAACCCACAGCCCTGAAAAGGGACAATGTACACAAAAAATAGAATTTGCAAATTATCCATTGGCTGAATGACCTTCTCAGACATGTCACCAGTTGGTGGCAGTATTTGCCTCTATTTCCTCTGAGTAACAGCATAGCTGTCTACACCTGCTGAGAATTCTGAAACACTGAAACAGGCACTTTTTCTTTTAATTAAAAAGTCATTTCATGCACTGTATGAATTGATGTGAATTATGTGCTTGGTTGGGTGTCTGTGTTCTTGATTTATGCAAATAAAGTATGTGTAAGTCAGATCACTCAAAGAACTTAAGACATGCCACTGCCATGGTATACTACATTACTATCACTCTTACAATGTACTGGGATATTTTTTAAATCTGTTACAGTTTTTAACCCTACTTCCTCTTCAGGAAGCTGTTCTAATCATCTAATACATTCCACAAGAAATCACATCTTTATTTGCCTTTTAATTTCAAACTGTGTCCCTTTGCTCTCATAATTCTCTTCAGATGGAATATGGCATTTTCTTGCATTGTCATTTATTCCATTTCGGCACTTAAAAGTTTCAATCATCCCTTCCTTCCTACCTTCTTTGTTGAGGATTACGCACGTTATGTAGCTGTAATCGCAGTGATGATTCTGGTGCAGGTTATGCACGACTTTTGTTGCTGTCCTGTGAAATGAATCTGCCATTTCTGTGTTTTTACATGATATTATCATAACTTCATACAATACAGGTGCATAGGTCAGTACTAGGCTAGCTGTCCTTACAGGACATTGTAAGACCATTTCCATTTTGTGCTTGAATTAACCTGTCACATTTGGTTAGGGATTCTCCTTATCCTCCCCTTGGTCAGTAATTATATATTACCCCTAATGAGAATAACTAGGGTCATATCACAGATAATATGAGGGGACACATGCATGGTATAAAGAACTTGGGAGCTACTGCTCTGTCCGTCTGTAGCACACGGAGCAGTCTTGAGGTAAATTTTCTGTTTCCTGTACACAGATCCAACATGCACTTAAATATGAACAGGGATGAACTTTATTTTATGTGTATGGGGAGTATGTTACAGAGTAGCAGTATCCTCTGCAAAATATGCCTGTCCCAACAAACAATTCTGTTGATGTTGCAGAAGAGGTTTAGATCCCTAGACTGAGTATTTATGATACCATCTGATTTGCTGATGTGCAGTAAATCCATCGGTATTGGGTTGGAGAATGCCTTGTATGCCAGATGTCAGACACAGGCCTCCTCTTAGCAGTCTGTAGGATATGGAGTAAAGTGACAGGTCTTTGAGTCGGTTCAGTTAGGACATGTTGTTTAGGTCTTGTATCCTTTTACTAAGGTATCTCTGTGGGCATTCCAGTTGTTGCATGTATCTGGACAGATGCATGCCAAAGGTAGCATTTTATTCAAATAACTGGCCTAATGAAGTCTGGGTAAAGAGGGACAGTGTCATCCCTAGATTTACACACAATCCCTTTGTTTATAAACTGTGCAATATAGAAGGACTTTCTTACAACAGTGGGGAAATTTTGGTAAAATGTCAGGTCACTTTCCACACAAGTTACCAAATCCCAAACAACTATATCAACTGTTAGGGGTGTATTTTCAATGGGATAGTTCCCTGGGATAGATTACTTCTCAAATCAATGACAAGTCAAAGTAAAAGTAAACTTTATTGTCATTTAGCCTACACAAGTGTAGTCTAAATGAAATTGTGTGCGTCAGGCTCAAATTGAGAAGACATGTACAGTACATACATACAACAGCACATACAAGAGACATATATTCATCATTTCACATTAGAAGGTTTATTCTACTACATATTACCACAGTTCACCTTACCTGTAATTTTCAGCAGCTGAATGATCTCTTATTGCACAAATTCCTATTGCACTATGTAACTCTCACATGAATAAGAGGATCTAGTTACTATCATATTGCACATTCATTGCCATCTATGTATTGTTTATGTTTAGAATCTGAACCGTGCCTCGTTTATTTTCACCAAAAGAGTTGGCTGTCCCATATATTATAGGTTCATAAATGCTTACTAGGCTAATGACCACAAGGGCTTTTTAAGCCAAGCCATGCATCCCAAATCTCAGACAAGTTCTGATACCCTTGATAAATGTAAGAAGAGGCTTGGGAGATGGAACATTTACAAGTTATGGCCTGGGAAATGAACTATTTACAGGTTGCCTGTGTCCGTTAGAGACATAGATGCCAAACCAGGGATGAATTTCCTGTTCCCCATCCAATTGTCCAGGTTGCACTTAAATTGGGTTAGGGAGGAACTCTGCTTCACATGGATGGGGAGCCTGTTCCAGAGATGGGGTAATCTCTGGGATACATACCTGTCTCTCCAGCAGGTTCTATTTATATCACAAGCAAGGTTTACGTCTTTAAAATGTGTAATTCTGGTGCTGTTTCTTTTGCGAACATGCAGGGGATCCATCAGAGTGGGGTCTGACAATGCCCTGTATGTCAGGCATAGATCTCCCCCTCAAAAGCCTGTAGGAGACAGCATACAGGATTGAGCCTTGAGCCAGTCTGCATAGGACATTTTACTTAAGCCCTGTATTCTTTTAGTGAGGAACCTCTGTGGACGTTCCAATTGTTGGATATGCCTGGTTAGGTACATACCAAAGGGGGCACTGTACTCAGTGATAGGTCTGATGAATGCTGAATACAGCGGAACAATGACTTCCTTGGACTTGGATGCCATACCTTTGCTTATAAGTTGCGCAACACAGAATGATTTCCTCACTACTGTAGATACATAATGGTCAAAGGCTAGATTACTATCTATGCATGTCCCTACGTCCCTGACTACTGGGTCAACTGTAAGTGGTGTGTTGTCAATATGACAGTTACCAGTGGTGGATGACTTCCCAAAGGATACTATTATGCATTTCTTGGCATTTAGTTTTAGTCCATGGCTCTGACACCAGTTGTTTCTCTGTGTGTGGGATTCAATGACAGCTCCTAATTTGCAATCATCTGCAAATTTAGTCAACCAGAGACCACTGACATTGGCCTTGACTTCAGAGAAGTAAATGCCAAAAAGCAGCAGTCCAAGGACTGATCCCTGAGGGATTCCACTTGTGACTGGCCTTTCTGTAGAGGTGGACTCCCCAATTCTAACTTCCTGGGTCCTGTCTGTGAGCCAGTTGGATATCCACAGGGTAACATATGATTTTTTTCCTAACCTCTTGAGTTTGTCAGCAATGCCCAAGTGGGATATTGTGTCAAATGCCTTAGCCAGGTCAAGGTAGGCAGTGTGAACCATTTTGTCCTCATCTATTGTGTTAGTGACCTTCTCAAATAAGTCCGCCAGGCTGAGTAAGCATGATCTGCCCTTGACTAAACCAAACTGGGTTGGGTCCAGTGTCTGGAGGTTTACTATATCACTACTGATCATTTCTATGATAATTCTTTCCATGGCTTCACATACAAGACTGATGACACTTATGGGTCTGTAGATTCCAGGGTCTGTAGATGGCCCACCATTGTGCAGACGGATAAATGTTTCTGTTCTCCATTCATGAGGTATAAAGCCTGTTTGGATCTTCTTCTTTGTGTTTCGGCTGTTCCCATTAGGGGTCACCACAGCAGGTCACCCATTTCCATTTCTTCCTGACCTCTGCATCTTGCTCTGTCACACCATCCACCTGCGTATCCTCTCTCACCACATCCATAAACCTTATCTTAGGCCTTCCTCTTTTCCTCTTACCTGGCAGCTTCATCCTTAGCATCCTTTTCCCAATATACCCATCATCCCTCCTCAGCACGTCCAAACCAACGCAATCTCACCTCTCTGGCTTTCTCTCCAAACCGTCCAACCTGGTCTGACCCTTTAATATACTTACTCCTAATCCTGTCAACAAAGCCTGTTTGGATGCTATAATTAAATAGCAATTCCAGAGGCCCTGATAGGTCATGTTTCACGATATTTAAAAGGCATCCTGGGATATTGTCTGGGCCCATTGATGCAGTGCTCTTTGCCTTATTGAGAGCATTAAGGACCTGTTCCCTAGCGATAGTAGGGGGACTTATATTTGATGGTATTTCCTTAGGGAAGGTTGAGGGGGAGAGAGGGGTAAAGCTGGAGCTGAATTTATCGGCCAGTAGGTTTGCTATATCTTCTGGCTCAGTATAGGTGGATCCATTTACAATGAGCTCTGCACACAATTGTGTATTGCCTTTGAGGTTGCGGACATAGCTAAGGAATGCCTTGTGGTTGTCCTTGGCTTGGGAGGCCAAATTCACCTCAAATGTGGCTTTGCTAGACTTTGATTTTCCTCTGAGATGTTTGTTTAGTTTGATGAGAGTGATTTTATCCTACTGGGTGCAGCACCTCCTAATTTTTGCCATGTTTTTCTTCCTTCTGTTATACAACCTATTGTTTTTGTGATTCCACCACGGTGGCTTGTTTTTTGAGTTAGTTCTGTACTTCTACCTGGTGGGTACAGCTGCTTCTATGCAGCTATTAATATTCTTGTACAGGGTTTCTGTGAACAGTTCTGCATAAGCAGCAGTGTTCTCAGGGTTTATGGGGGCTTGCAATTTTGCCAGGTTATCCCTTAATAGCAGGAGATTAGCCTTAGAGCAGTTCCCGATTATTCCAGGTTAAGCTGGGGGTCCAGGTTTATTTTTCATTCAAAGGAGACCAGTTTGTGGTCTGACCTTACCAGGGAAGACATTACAGTAGGGGGTGTGCGGCACTCTCCCATATTAGTGAGGACGAGATCCACTATGGTTGCACCCCTGGTTGGTGTACTGACTATCTGGTTCAGGAAGTGTGTGTTTACAAAATCCAGGAATCTCTGTGCATGTACGTTTGGTGTTGTACAGGATTCCCAGTTAATAGTGGGGTAATTAAAGTCACTCATGGATATGGTATTGGGATGGATGGTTAGTGTTTCTAATAAGTTTAAATACATAAGGGTTTTTGGGCCATAAAGAGGGACCTATAGATGGCAAGGAAGTGGTATTGGATTTTACCTATGGAGAGCTGAACATGGAGCAGCTCAAGTCCATTGTTCCATTTGACTAGCCTTGAGGTATATTTATTTTTGATGTAAATAGAAACACCTCACCTTAGTCCCTGCCTGTGAAGTAGCTGGCCTAAATGTGTGGAAGGCATTATAACCTTGCACTGTTGGTGTGCTTTACCCTTACCCTTAAGAGCATAATCAACCAATTTGCACCCCCAAGATTACTTTTCCCCTTGTAGCTCTTAACCCCTGTAGTGGCTCATTAGGGATCCATTAGTGCTACAAACTAAAGGACTAGCAGCATCTAGGCAGCACATACTCCATAAAGTTGTGGTCTGTAGGTACAGTACAGAGTGCTCCCCCTAGGCAGCATCCAAGGTGTGAGTCACAACTACCTCCCTTCCACTTGTATGGGTGACATAGCAATAGCTGCTCACTCCTACAGCCTACACTCATACTAAGCCTTTTGGAATAGTAAAGCTTACATTCCCAACAACAAATATATTTTAGCTGGGCTCAGTCATACTGCCACTGACAATGAATAAACATGTGCATCCACCACAAGAGTCAATCAAGCAAATACAAAAGCTGTTGAGAGTTGCACTTTAACATCCTACTTATATTTTGCTGATAGGAACCCAGCTAAAACAGGATAACTGCCAAGGCTCCAGAACCACACGACAAAGTGCTTTTCATATCTTTCAGATCTTTTTCTATCAGTTTGAACAAAATTACAGAAAAGGAAAGGAATGCATTCTTATACTTTTTTTCAAGGAAGCAATAAGTTGTGCCAAAGGCTTAATGTTCAGAACTGACAAAATACAGCCTAATGTTCTGAGAAGACAACTGCTTGTGAAGACAAAAAGCATATCTGCAAATGCAGTCTGTTCCCTACCCTTCCATAAAAATGAAAAAATAATCACCTTAAGCTGTCCAAGGAAGTTATTGTACCACTCTACTCAGTCCAATCAGATCCGTCACTGAAAACAATGCCCTCTTTCGCATGTATCTAACCAGACACTTGCAACAGTTGGAATGCACACAAAGGTTTCTCACCAGGATGAATGCCCTGTCCTATACTGATCACCTAATGGCACTGTATCTGTATTCAGTTTTCCACAAGCTACTGAGAGGGGTTCTTTCCCTGTCACACAGGGCTTCCTCAGACCGAACCCCGATGGATCTGTTGCAAATGTGCAAAACAAACACCACCATAAACACTAGTTCCAGGGATCTGAACTTCACTTGTGACAAAACAGAATGTGCTGGAGAGACAGACATGTGTCCCAAAGGATCCCTGCATTACATAATAGGCTCCCCACTCAGGTAAAACAGAGTTCATCCCTGACTAAATTCAAACAAAACCTTGACAAATGTATGGGAAATCAGTAATTACCTCCGGTCTTGCTCCTGTGTGCTTTATGGACAGAGGTTGTCAAGAAGAAAACTATTATTCTAATTAACCCTCCTCAAATCCTGAGTTACCTCCCTACTAACATGACCCCATAGACTTCCATGACACTTTACCTAAACAGCAGAGGCTTCCAAAGCAGACACCCAAGCAGACTTGCATGACAGCAGACTTCCATGACATTTACCTAAACAGCAGAGGCCTCCAAAGCAGACACCCAAGCAACTGCAAACTCAATACACCACACAAACAACACATAAACAACAAAATCAGTGTGCAAAGCAGTCACTGCCCTTAAGGCCAAATACAACACCAAACATACTTGTCATAGGTGACTCCATAGTCAGACACACTGATGTCCATACTCACCAGGCTGAACAAGGAGAGGGTCACGGTAAGCTGCCTATCGCGCGCTAGAATCCGCCACATAACACAAGCACTCAGGTCACTCCACGGCAAGTACAAGTATGACACAGTCATTGTCCATGCTGGTGTGAACGACCTGAGAAGTACCTCCCTGGACTACATGAAAAGAGACATAGAGGAGCTCTCTGATTATGTAGCCCAGGCAGGTATGACCCTGACTCTGAGCAGTATCCTTCCTTCACCAAGAATGATGCCACAATATAGTGACAAGATGATCAGCTTTAACAATTGGCTTAATTTCTGGTGTCATTCAAAGGGGATCCAGTGCCTGTCTGCCTGGGATGACATGCTCGACAAGCCACGCTGCTTAGCAAGGGACGGCTTGCACCTGTCACCCCTGGGATTCCGGATATTGGCTAAGGCTCTTGCCACCCCCATAGTGCCTTTTTTAGGCAAGGCTCAAATTCTAAATCTACCACCCTAGAAAACAAAAACGTGAAGAAACTAAGGGTAATGCTGCTCAATGCCAGAAGTCTAAATCCCAAAATGCACGCACTCGAGGCCCTTCTCAGTATGGAGAACATCGATGTCTGTGCTGTGACTGAAACCTGGTTCAAGGCTCCTGAGAGCACCCCTGCACTATCAGGTTTCATCTCATATCATGCGTTCCGGCCCCAAAACCCGGACCACACCACAAAAGGAGGGGGTGTATCCATATTCATCAAGGATACCCACACCTCCAGGTTGGTGGCTACGCACGAAGCATCGGAAACCATCCAGGTGCAATTAACCATAGGCAAAACTGCTCTACAATTTGTAGCATGCTACAGGCCACCCTCTCAAACTCAGGAAACCCACACAGCCTTCCTGAAGACACTGGAGGGTATAAATGTATCACCAAACACCATCATATTGGGTGACTTCAACTACCCGAATATAGACTGGGAACATTACTCAAGCCGAGTTCATAAATTCAAATGCCATGGAACAACTAGTCACCGTCCCCACAAGAGGAGAAAATATACTAGATCTCATCATCACGAACATGGGGACAAAATACTCCACACCAGAAGTATATCCCTCATTGGTGAGATCAGATCATAAACTAATCTCACTAGAAATCCACATCCCGCCCCCACCCCAAACAAAAAAGACCACAGTGAAGAACTTCTCTAAAGCAAACTTCACACTACTCAAGACAGGTGTGGTATCCTTCAAGGCCCCCGAGCCAATGGAAACCACAACCCAAGCTGCGGAAGCCCTTACAAATGCCTTCTATGAACACCTTCAGGACTGCATGGATCAGGCAATCCCAAATAAAACCAAGACTCTTTCCACCAAGGGCAAACGTCCAGTCTGGTGGACCCCAGCCATAAACAAACTTTACAATAAGAGGAGAAAGCTATTACATGATAGAGCAAAATCCCAAAAGGGAAGGCATCTTTGATCAGCACTAGCAAGAAACTACGATCCCTCATAAAATCATCCAAGGCCAACTTTGAGAGAAAAATTGCCATAGATTCAAAAGACAATCATAAGGCCTTCTTCAGCTATGTCAGAAACCTGGGTGGAAACTCCCAGATATGCTCAGAATTAGTCCAAAATGATACAAAAATCACTGAACCCACAGACATTGCCAACATACTGGCAGACAGGTTCAGCGCAAACTTCACCCCCCTCTCCCCCCCAAAAGGAGAGATAACTATCCCAACTGAGTGTAGCCTCCCAGACATCTCAAATGCGCAGGTGAATGCTGCTCTCTCTAAAGCTAAAAACACAGCATCAATGGGACCGGATGGGGTCCCCGGCTGTGTGCTACATGAACTTAATGAAGAACTAAACCCACACATAAGGCAGCTGTTTAATTTTAGCCTCACCACAGGATATGTGCCCAAAGAGTGGCGTATGGCAACTGTGGTCCCACTACACAAAGGCGGTGCCTCTATGGACCCTGGTAATTACCGCCCCATAAGCTTAACAAGCCTGGTCTGCAAAGCTATGGAGAGGATCATAATGGAACTCATAAACAAGGACATAGGGGACTTGCAGACCTTGGACCCAACCCAGTTTGGCTTTATCAAGGGCAGATCTTGCCTTTTGAACTTGGTCGACTTCTTCGAAACAGTCACCAAGGCCATTGATGAGGGAAAGGCAGTCCATACAGCCTACCTTGACCTTGCAAAAGCTTTCGACACAATACCCCACTCGGGTATTATAGAGAAACTTACCAGCTTAAATGTAAACCCATATGTCACAAGATGGGTTGCAAACTGGCTAAAGGACAGAACCCACAGGGTTAGAGTTGCTGGAGCCATGTCAGACTCCAAGCTGGTTACAAGTCCCACAGGGCTCAGTCCTTGGCCCCCTATTGTTCGGCATCTACTTCTCAGAAGTACAGGCAAACATAGGAGGACTATGGCTGACAAAGTTTGCGGATGACTGCAAACTGGGTGCCATAGTGGATAGTACATCGGACGCAGACATCCTTCAGAGGGGTCTCACGGAAACTGATAGCTGGTGCCAGAGCCATGGCCTGAAGTTAAACGCAAAAAAGTGTATAGTCATACCCTTCGGGAAAAACAAGGTAACCCCAAGCTACCATATAGGTGGCAACCCACTAAGCACAGAAGAGGTTATCAGGGACCTGGGGACCCAGGTTGACAGTGGCCTCTCGTTTGACACTCACGTTGCTAAAGTGGTTCGAAAGACCTACTACATTGCCCACCTGATCATGAAGGGATTGACATCCAGATCAAGTGAGGTCATTGTTCCTCTGTACTCTTCACTTATCAGACCAATGATCGAGTACAATGCCCCATTCGGGATGTATCTCACCCGACACCTGCAGCAATTGGAGAGACCCCAAAAGTTCCTCACCAAAAGGATAAAGGGACTCCAAAACCTGTCATATGCTGCCAGACTGAAGAAACTCCAACTCTATTCAGTTGCATACCGTCTGCTCAGAGGTGACCTGTGCCTGACATACAAGGCCATGACCAACCCGGAATTAATGGACATGCTCCACCTCAAAAAAACCAAATCCACCAAAACCACTAGAGCAAGAGACTTAAACCTTAGCATGGATATAAATAGGATGTGCTGGAGGGATAGATTTATCACCCAAAGACTCCCCATGCTGTGGAATAAAATCCCGGTCCATGTGAGGCAGAGCACCTCGCCTGCTCTGTTCAAGAGAAATCTTGACCGGTGGATGGGAGATCGTAGGTTTACCCCGGGAATCATCTCTGTGTCACTACTGGACAGAGGCAAAACAAACTAATGGGCACAGTATTTCTAACATAAGGGGCGGCGTAAGCCACATAACTTTGGGCTAGGCTTATAAATGCCCTAGGGCAGTTAGCCTAGTATAAACCTATGAACCTATGAACTTGGGACCCAAATGGTTTGGGGTTAACAGCTAGGCTTGTAAGGGCCCAAGTGGTCTTTAGCATAGTTACAACCTATGTAAACCCCTATGCTCTAGATGCTGAAAGAATAAATGAACATGCTCATAGGTTTGATTGTGACGAATGTTAAAGAAATACTTACCACACTGTTCTCACATCCCATATACGCTAATGTAAGTGATCTTGTGTACATGCATCTGAGTAGAGCTGGTTTCTGACTACAATGCGTACAGGGCACTGGCTGAGGATGGAGACCCTCTACCAAGCCTCTTTTAAAATTCCGCTGTACCGAATCCTTTACTGCCAAACTCTATGCACATATACATAGTTGCATAGACATAAATGTCTTCCTCAGAAATAAATACAACACCAAATTCAAAACTAAACCCCTGTGGTGGGAACCTAATATAAACGGGCAGTATAAGATAAAGAAAAAATACTCACTGCGTGCAAAAATAAACTGAATTCTCAAAAATCCAAAAGCACTCTTGCTAAAAAATTTATAACAAAAGGAAGAAAACCATGACCAAATCTAGTTAAGTGCAACTTTGAACAAGGCAAGAATCCCCTCAAACTAAATAAGCAACTCTGAAGCCTTATGTCCAAGCAAAGCCAAATTTGAGGTAAAGATAGCATCATAGACAAAGGATAGCCACAAGACGTTCTTCAGCTATGTCCACAACCTCAAAGGTCACACACAATAGTGTGTTGGAACTAATTATAAATGGAACCACCTAGAAGAAGCTAGTGGATATAGCAAACCTATTTGCTGATACATTTACCTTCATTTTTACCCCTTCTCCCCCAATAACCTCTCAAGAGACATTCTCGACCATAACTTCCTTGGTTATCAGTACTAAAGAAGTGTTCAGTTGCACTGTCGATGGCAAAGAATACTGCATCAATACGCCCTAATAATATCCTTAAATGCCTAATAGCATGAAACATGATCTATCAAGCCCATTAAAATCACTTTTCAACCTTAGCCTCCTGACAAACTGGCTTCATACCTAGTGAATGGAAGACTGCAACAGTTATCCCTTCTGTGCAAGTTTGGGCCATCTACTGATCCAGGTAACTACACAGACTCATAAGATTGACTAGAATGGAATGTAAAGTCATGGAAAGAATTATCGTGAAAATTATAAAGACATAAGAAACCTTTAGACTTTTAATCCAACACAGTTTGATTTCACCAAAGGCAGACCATTAATACTCAACCTGGTGGACTTTTTGAGAAAGTCACCAAAGCTGTAGACAATGTAAAATGTTACAGAAAGCCTGTCTTCACCTGACCAAACCATTTGACACTATTCCCATTCAGACATTGTAGACAAAATCATGAAACTAGGAGAAAACCCATACGGATAGGTAATTATCACAGAGAACGCCACTCCCACTGAACTGCCCATTAGAGATGAATGACTGAAGATCAACAACACAGATGGAACATTATAACAACATAACTTCTTTTTTTCCTCCCAAAACCCCTCTACCACTCCTCATTTAACATATTTTCACTGAATAACACTACCATCCACCCATGTAATCCAGACTAAGCTCCTTGGAGTAATCGGAGGTGACATTTGACCTTCAAATACATCACTCTATAAATAAAACCCACCAAAAGCTTGGTCTACCATATAGAAACAAAAGGTTCCTCACCCCTGACTCCAGAATCTCACTAGCAAATGCTTACCTTATTCCCAACCTTTTCCGCAGCTCACAAATTTTTATACATTTTTACAAATCTTCAATCTTCTCTTCTCACTAAACTTGAAACCATCTATAACAAAGTAGCTAGATTTGCTGCTAATCTTCCATCCAAATCGCACCACTGTCATGCCCTTAGATTACTCATTTGGCTAGAGTTCCCTAACCAACTTAAAGTTACCCAAATGCTCGTCATCCATTCTATCATTAATAAGCCTTCTTCCTGCCTTAGCTTGTCCTCACTAGTCTCATTTTTTACCCTTTCCAGAACTCTAAGGAGCTTGGTTCAATATTTGTTGCAGATTCACAAACCTAAAAATTATGTCGGACGGAACCTATATAGCTACTCACCCGTCATTCATTGGAACAAGCTTCCCATGACCCTGAGAAGCATACCTCAAGTCTACAAATTCAAGAGAACTCTCAAAGAATACGTAAACCACACTTGGATATGTCAGTGTAACCTCCCTACCTGAATCTACTCCTTACTCTATCTTTTCTCTTCTTTTTATTCTTCTCTCCTTCCATATTCCTGTTTTCCCCTTTACTTTAAGTTGTCTTCTCCACCTAACCTGCTTCTTCAACCTAACACTTACCTGACTCTCTTCTTATTACTTCTCCTCATTGCATTTAACTTCTGCTATACTATACGTTCACCTATTACTAACACTTTGCACCTTCTGTTGATTTCAATTAGTAATGGTCTACATATAGATTTCACTATCTACTATTCTATAAGTCTGTTCCACCTTTATGTACATCTGTTTATATATAATGTACTTTAATCTCTCTCGTTCTTTTTATCATTAAGTTATATATTGCTAATCTTACTGTATTGTGCATTCATTGAAATATGTATCTTTTTATATTTGTACTATGGAGCTTTTCTCCTCGGGCCTCTGCTGAAAAAGAGCTTTGTCCCAGTCTGGCTTTCCCAGTCAACAAATGTTAAATAATAAATAATAAAAATGTAATGCAGAGTACCTCCTTTACTCTATTCAAATATAATTTGGACGAATGGATGAGTAACTGCAAATTCACCCCCAGTTTAGCACCAGACCCTCGCAGATGGGGGAAATGTGCAATTATCCCAACATATACTTGTTCAGACCATCTTTGGATATCTGTATCCAATAATTACACTGGGGATGCAAGGCTATCTTCTTATGATTCTCAGTGATCAGTAACTTAGTAGGTACTTATGAACCTCTGATAATTATATTGCAACAATGGTCATAAAATTCTTCTGTCTAGATCCAGAAAAGTCCTACCCCCTCTATATTCTGCACTAATCAGACCTCAAAGGTTCTTGACAAAAAAAAAATAATTTCCCTAAAAGATCTGAGCTAGCAAGAGAGATGAGCCAGCTGGTTATCTTAAACTATGGCTTAAAATGCAAAAGCAGGAATACATTTTAAATACTGCAGTTAAAAATACAGAAAGTTTCTGAAATAATAGACTTTGTAATAGTATGTATTTTTTGAAGTATATGACATCTGAAACTCAAATATACCTTATTTAGTGACTGCAGTTTACAGCAAATTAGACATAAAACTGCAAACTTTAAGAAAAGCATTCCAGAAATATAATGCAGAGTGACATTCTGGAAATTCAAGGTCTGTGGCTGCTATGGGACAAAACAAAAAAAAAAGAGAGGACAAATGTGCAGTATCAGGAATAGATATATACTACACTTTCCAGGACAACAGGTTACGAGTTAGCATATGTTTTTTGAAGGATATGAATTCTGATATTCTATTATCTCTCATTATTTAGTCAATAGTTCACTCCTGAACACTTTGCCAGAAAACAACACACTTTAAAAAAAGACCAAAAGTATGAGGACAGTTGAAACTATAGGACAAAACCCCAAAATAATGTAGGTAAAATTTCAAAATCAGGAGACATTTGAGACAGTGTGCTTATCTTATGTAACAAATTTCCATGCTGAACAACATCATACATTTTCTGAAGGTTATGAACTCTGAAACTCAAACATCTGTGAGAGCATTACTATTCCCAACAGTTTGGCAGAAAGCAATACATTTTTAAAAGGAACAGAACCAAAAGAAGATGCAATACCAAGCATATTGCTATACAGATTTACTTGCTGCAGTACCAAATCATATTAAAAATGCCACCTTATAAAAAAATAAACAAATAAAACATAACTGAAATAATAGCAAGCTTTCCTCAGCCTTCTTTTTAGATCTCTCCAAGGCCTTCGATATGGTCTACCACCAAATACTCATACACACCCTTAAGGCATTCTCACTAAATAGCCGTGTGCTTCAATGGTTTCAATCTTACCTGTGTGGTATACAACAAGCCATCCTATGGCAGGGCAAACTATCAACCCATCTACCCGTCACCCTAGGAGTCCCCCAGGGCTCCATACTAGGACCCCTTCTTTTCTCTATCTTTATTAATGACCTTCCCACTGTCATCCCAAATGCTATGTGTATCCAATATGCAGATTACTCCACCTTGATTTGTTCAGCCACCTCCCCGACAGATCTAATGACATTAACCCAAAATACTTTCAATATAGTTGAAAACTGGCTCTCTAACTGTCAGCTGATATTAAACCCTAACAAAACAAAGTTGCTTCTTTTCTCCCCCACTTGTAAGTCTTCCTCACTACTCTTTACCATAAAATCTAATAATGGTACCACTATCTCCCCAGATGTGAAAACCAAACTTTTAGGCGTCACAATAGACAGCACCCTCAAATTTGATATCCATGTCAATCAAACTATCAAAATCATTAACAAAAAGCTTGGCTCCTTCTATAAGATCAAACCTTTCCTTACTCCATCTGCTAGGACTGCTATTGCTCATTCCCATCTACTCTCCACTCTTCTCTATGCCTCCCCTCTACTCATTAATTTGAACAAAAACGCTCTTAGCAAACTATCCAGCTGTTATAACCATATTGCTAGATTTGCAACAGGCACGGCCTATAGGACCCACCACAGTCACATCCTAAATCTTCTTGGGTGCTAGAATGGCCTAGCCTACTTCAGTACAACCAGCTTATAATTGCCCATAAAGTCCTCAACCACCCTGATAATATGCCTGCTCTTAAAAATATCGTCAACCCTTATAGCAACCTGAGGTCACTTCGCTCTTCTATAAACTACTGGTTCAACCATCCAAAATCAACAACTCTGCTGGGGACTCTCTGTTGGCAAAACTTGGAACTCTCTTCCTGCTGATCTCACTCTTGAAGCCTCAAGCTATACTTTAAAACTCACTGGCTATGTTTTTTTCAAAACCCGACTAGATCCTCCTCTATAGTCTGTAATCATGTTACATTGCCTAGTCAATTTGTCAACACTGTTTTAAAAATGTATGATTATATTACCTGCTTGCTCAACTGGAGCCTGTAAACTATGTGTAACTTGTAATCATTTTGTGATCTTTACTATATGTTCTACCTTGGAGCTTTTCTCCCTGGGAGTCTGCTGAAAATGGACATGTATCCAGTTGGACTATCCCAGTCAACAAATGTAAGATAAGTAAAATAAAATAAAATAAATAAATAATACAGTCTGATAGAAAGCAACATGTTTTACAATGAACATAATGGAAAATGCAGCATACTGCCATGCTATTTTATTTGCAGTACTGCTTCTGGGAGTCTCAGTGATAAATCCATTAGACCTGTTTCCAGTGTGACTACAGAATGAAATCTCTGTGTGCTGCCTCATGGGCAAGCAAGTTGTTAGATATTTGAAATGCATTACCACATAAAAGTTCATTTAGTTCTGTAATAACTCATGCATGTGTTAATGATTTTTCAATTACCACTTTATATTGTAATAGCATTGGCGAAACTTTTAATACCTGCAAAACAATGTTCCAAGGATTAATTAACTATCTATTGCATTGTGAAAAGGGTTGCAGTTAAAAGGTTCATTTTTTTCAGTAAGGTGTTTTGTAATTCATAGACACATTAGTCACAATGAGGAATGACCTCCTTATCAGCTAATTTGCTTGTCTATCACTTTTAGCTTACGGTTCACTACTGTAGAGTATGGATCAGCACTTTCAGTGGTGGTTGCATTGTGTTAGCATTGGTACCCTTCCACCCTCAAGTCACTCACCCACAAACAAGCACACAGTAAAACACACACACTACATACCCAATACCTGTCCTGGTTATCAGATGCCCACGATGTCTCCTTCTCCCCTGCCCTGGTAATTCACAGATGGGTACAATCAGTCCTTAATGGCAGACATTCAAGTTTCACACTTAATAGCTTTCAGTAAATGTATGCAAGGCTAACAGTGCTTATGAGGTTGAAAGCTGTGCCTAACATTTCCTATCCCTCTCCCCCATGACACACAAAAATGCAGGGATTGCATAATGCCCAAATCGTCCATATCCGTTAAAAAAATCCTGCTGCACTAATTTATCAGTAGTATAACAGGCTAATGCAGGTGTTTCTTGGGTATTCCCTTTTATTTATTTTTAAAGTCTATAACTGGTGTCTAATGCATCTTCTGTGGGAGGTGAGAGGGTACAGGGTTTTGAAGTCTGTTAAGTCTATTTTGAGGCCTGTTGCTTATCCCTGGTATCTAGTGGTTCCCAGCACCATTTTTTTTAAATATGTGACTTTAAGCCATGCAATACTGAGTGCCCCTGATGTTTAGTGTCACCCTTTCCCTTGATCCCCATTCTGTTTATGTGCTGCTCAGACACTGGTTTAAAGAAGTACTCCTTGTGGCTAATGGATCCTCCCCATCCAATGTTGCAGGTTACACACACCTGTCAAAACAGCTTGCAATTTCCCTACAACTATCTTCCATGCAGACATATACCCACATATTCACTCACACATGCAGCCCCTTATACACATTCATGCACACACCCACCTAACTCAACCTTACCACTCAGCCCCACGGCACTTACTTCTACCATGATGTGCGAACACAGCCTTTTGGCTATGTTCACTATTGCAAGGTGCAGACATGCTAATCTACATGGCTGAGCGACTCTATGACTCGCTTGGCATGTAAATGCCTTCCTAGAGGCAGAGCCGGGGGACAGCACATAGCTAAATGGCATAAGTCTATGACTTCAAAAAGGTTACCTTGATAGTAAAAAAATAAAGGTTACCTCGAGGCATACACACTGTGTACACCTCACAGTAACCTTTATGAATTACCCTCAAAGTACCTCTGAGTTTCAGTGAAATGTTGTCATCTTAATTGACAGACTATCAATTTTTCCAAATTTCTTTTATTTAACAAACGTCTGAGAAAATCTGCAATTCACATAAAATTAAACTTGTAAGGGTGTAGGAAGACCTTTATAAGAAACACGAATTCCCAAACCAATCAAAAATGACCAGAATCCTAACAGGAGTGTATAATGACAAACACTAATGTTGTTGTGTCTTTCGGCTTTTGCCGGTTAGGGGTCACCACAGCGGAACTCCGGTCCCTAATGATTGGAAGTAGATTTTTACGTGCCACGTTGCCGGCCCTGATGCACAACCTTCAACGAAGGTACGCCCATTCATGCATGTCTCCACACAGAAGCCGCTCTAGCTGAAAATCAAACAGGACAACATCTTACTGTGAGGCGACAATGCTACCGCACCGCCACCGCAGTATAATGACAAACACTAATAAAAATAAAAAAAAAACATTCAAGGACAAACCCAAGACATGATGACTTTATTAAGCATTGTCATCTTTCTCGAGACTTCAGTGTGCGAGTGCTTTTTTTTTTTTTTTTTTTTTTTTTTTTTTAATAAGAAATGTAAATTCTTTGAAAGGACAGATTTCATCTATGCTTTCTGGAAGGAAATGTGCTAAGTAAGAAACACTGGAATCTAGTTACACATCCAAGTATGAATAGTAGCAGAGCTAGATTTAAGAAAAAGGAGCTCATCACCTATTACAATAATGACTATAGTCTTTGTGGTATAATAGTTAAGGTGTTACCTCACAGACACAAGGTACAAGGTTTGATTCTCACCTTTGAAGGGAAATTGGCTAGGTTTAAAATGGCCTGAAAGGGCAGCTAGCCTAGTACTTACCCATGACTATGATTATTAGCAGCAATATCCTATGACTCCAAATGTTCATTCATTGCTATACCGACCCTGGAATGTGAATGAGCTACTCTCCCTAGTTTTAAGAGGTATGATTCTTTCAGAACTGACCACAGAGGTGGTAAGGTCATCATTTTTGTTATGAATAACAGTACTTCAAGAGTCTTACTGGTAAGATAACTCTAGGGAATTTATCCTGCAGGAACTTATAGAATCCTTTGGAGGATTCTGATCACTTGGCCTTCTCTTTTTCAGCATTATTTGATCAAGCTGACCACTTCTACACAAATGTAACATATGACAGAACTAAAGGCGAACTCAGGGTATGGAAAGCTTCACAATGTAATTATTACCAGCATGTAGACAGTAGGGAATACATGTAGACAATAATCTGGCCTTTAACCAACATGTGGCCAAGGTAGTAAGAAAATCATTATATGTTGCCCAACTTATAAGTAAAATTGTGGCATCCAGGACCAAGGTAGTCGTAGTGCCACTTCATTCGGCCCTTATCAGACCCATCATCGAGTATAATGCCTCCTTTGGCATATACCTGACCAGGCATATGCACTCAGCCCCACAGCACTTACTTCTAGCATGATGTGCGAACACGGCCTTTTGGCCATGTTCACTACTGCAAGGTGCAGACATGCTAATCTACATGGCTGAGCGACTCTATGACTCGCTTGGCATGTAAATGCCTTCCTGAAGGCAGAGCCGGGGAACAGCACATAGCTAAATGGCATAAGCCTTTCCCCTGTTCTGCTTGTGAGCATCTAGCACGGTCGGGGAGGCAGCCCACTGTGGTACTGTGTATCTTCTTGCAAGACCATACATATGCAACAACTGGAATGCCCACAAAGTTTCCCTACCATTAGAATCCAGGGTATAAACACATTGCCCTATACAGACCGCCTTAAAGCCCTATCTCTACACTCAGTCTCCTACAGGTTACTGAGAGGCGATCTATACCCGGCAGACAAGGCATCCCTGTATCCATCTCTGATTGACTTTTTGCACATCAGTAAAATGAACAGCATCAGAACAACTATATCAAAGAATTTAAATTTTGCTCTTACATAAATAAGACATATTGGTGAGACAGATATGTGTCTCAGAAGATCCCCATGGTCTGGGATAGTGTCCCCATCCACATGAAGTACAGTCCATCCCTAACCCTATTTAAGCACAATCTTGACCAATGGATGGGAAAGTGGAAATACACCCTGGCTGTGGCCCCTATGTCTATGACAGACAAAGACAAACAGTAATGCCCAAACTAACATACCTCCCTCCACATAACCTCTACAAATGTCCTAATTAACTCACCCCCTCCTAATAAACTCCCATGATACATAGCGACACAAATGGGTTGGATTGCACAGCTATGTATACATCTGTAACAAAGTTGTTAGAATCAAAAACAATAAAAAAAATCCTTTATGGAGAAATATTCACTTAAGAATGCTAAAAATGAAAAGAAGCAAATATAGGGTATGCAGGAAATATGATACACTGGCCATAAAAAGCCTATAACTGGGCAAGTAGGGACCTGAAAATACATACTGTAGACTAAAGTATACACTATCAATGAATCTGGTAATAACAAAAGTCTTTCTCCTGTGTAAACAGACAACAAATAGTATATGTCTTACAGTTCATGCGTGACAGGTATAAAGCAAGGACTAATACTGGCAAACATCTTGAATGCATAGTTTGCTAAAACTAACAAGAACACCATTTGTCATGGGGTAGTGGAAAGGAGGGAATAAAACATCTAGTGTTAGGGCAGCTGTCTTTACTTCTGTTTTAGTACATAAATCAACATCAACCCCTTTTTTCACATTTTGCACACAAGGTCATGGTGTCACATCAGCTGTGATCATCATTTAGAGCCAATATTCACACTGTCAGGTGGCAAATCATTTAGGGGAATTAAATGTGATTGCAGCCTTGAACCTGACAACATAACAAGCTGTTTTTGGAAAGAAATCTATAGTCACTTACTGGACAGTATTACCAACATGTTCAGTATGTTATCATTAGCTGGTGTGGTTCTTCCAAATTTGGAGGTTGGCTCATGTGGTGCCCATCCACAAAGGGGCTACTGTTATTAGGACTGACTATTATACATCTATTAACTTAACGTATTAGAAAGTATTTATAGGTGCCTCTTGGCTATTGTTTTTCTTTCGGCTTTCCCGGTTAGGGGTCGCCACAGCGGAACTCTGGTCCGGTAATGATTGGCAGTAGATTTTTATGGTGCCGAGGTGCCAGCTCGACGCCCAACCTTCAATGAAGGCATGCCCACTCACGCATGTCTTTCGAACGCTACTCAACTGCGGAGAGGACATGCAGACTCCACACAGAAGGAGCTCCAGCCAAGAATCGAACGGGAGAACCTCTTGCTGTGAGGTGACAATGCTACCGCTGCACCACCGCGGCTTAGGTGCCACTATGGATGGAATACCTTTAGTCCACTCAAATGATTTGAACCAACACGAATTCACTAAACATGGGTCAACTTTTACCAACTTAGTGGAATTCTACAATTCTGTTAGATCCAAGACCTGGAGTAGCAGCTGTAGACCTGGACTTGTCAAAAGCTTCTGACAGTATACCACACCAATCCATTATCAAGTCAATGAAACAGCCTTCTAATAACTAATACATAACTGTGTGGGTCCCAGGTACAAGTGGGTGATATTTGAAATGTACTTCTCAGACTGGAAAAAGGTTAGGGCGGGTGTCCCTCATGGATCTGCGCTCGGCCCTGTTTTGTTTAATATGCCATTTTCTTTATTTCCTCAGTCCAATAACGTCTGGATTATGAAGTACACAGATGATATAAAAATGGGGGTATACATAACCCAAATTAGTGATGCTGAAAAATTTAATGACCTTCTTAAAACAGCAGACACTTGGTTGAATACGCATGGCTTACTCAGTATTCAGGATAATTCTGACTTTTATTCTTTGTAAAACACTCACCCAGGATCAATACAAGTACGGGCAATTACAGCTGAAATGAAGTGAAACAGTACAAGGACTTGGGCATCACTATATACAACAATGTTTAGTTTAACATCCGTGCCCAAGCAATCAAAGGCAAAGCCATGAAAACTGTGAAATTAATATTTAAAAACTTTACTACAAGAAACAGTAAAGCTTTAGCAGGATTATGTCTCTCATATGTAAGGGCAGTAATAGAACAGGACTCCTTGTTCTAACTCTGCACTAGGTGTAATATGCTAGTTCTGGAATCTAAACAAAATGCATCAAGAGAATTTTAACAGACAGGAATTGTCTTTATAATGTTAGATTAGAGTTGCTTTGCCTTTTTTCAACTACTTACAGACATTCACTTGACAAGCTATGTCTGGTCTTCAAGGCTTTTTATGATGAAGAACATCATGGTCTTATGAATACCAAAGTACTTCAAACTAGATTACCCTCCAGAGGTAGTGATTTTATACTTGGAATAAAGTTAATTTTACACTCTATGGTATGCCTATGGAATAAACTCCCTTTACAAATTAAGACAAAGTGATTACTTATCCATGTTTAAAAGATTACTGGATACACAGATGGTTCAGGCAGTTTAGTCTATGAATCTCTAGTTTCCATATGGAGTACAAGTAAAACAGCGGTCTCCAACCTTTTTTGCACCAAGGACCGGTTTAAATGTGAGACAATTTTCCACAGACTAGTAGAGTTTTAATTGCATTTACTGTTTAGGACTACACACTCAAGTGTGTTAGCCTTTTCTATGTTTATTTACTGTATTATTCCATTGTTTAGCCTGTTTCAACAAAAAAAAAAATACTATTGTTTAGCCTGTTTCAACAAAAAAAAAAATACTAACTTGCTAGCTCGCTTCCCACCTTTCCTAGCCAGTCCATATCCCAGGCTTTGCTTGTCTCAGGACTTTATTTTCTGTGTTCACAGCTATCCAGACCTTGCCGTGGTAGTGGGAAGTCCTACTGCTTACCAGTGGGACTGGTGAGCATTGTACTGCCTATCTAACACTAGAGGAGTGGTTTCCAGCTCTGAAACTATAATTTTATTAGCCTTTTTTGAGCTGATTTCTATCCCTTTCAACTTTCTGGCTTAAAAACGTGTGTGTTTGCACATTATTTGCATCGTGCAGCACTGCAAGGCTACAGTTAAACTATTCCAGGTGCCAGAAAGCCTGCTCTTCAAATTTTCCCTTAGAATTAGCTGGTTTCTCAGTAGTAGCACTAAAATCTGAACCTCTGTGACTAGCACTTGCTCTAGAACCTGCTGGAAAGCACTAGGAAGCCTGAAACTGATACAAGCACTCAGCTCTCCTTGTCAATAAGGAGAAATTAATCATAGGCACTAAACAGCCTATAATTGCAAAGTACCTTGCAAAGGTAAGGGAAAACAGCTCTTAAACTTTACAAAAAAGCACCTAAACAGGCATGTCCAAGGGTCAGCTTCCGGTGATTTCTCTTGTCCACCTGGTGAATCTGGGCATACTGGGGCAATGCGGCAACTGCCTCATGTACACAGATAATCCTCTCCTCCTACCACTTAATGCTACAACCTGCAAGAGATGCACGTACACAGCCGAACTGGAAGCAAAGCTCTCTCTGGCCAAGACTGTGCTAGACAGTCAAGAGGAGAAAGTTAACACCTGCATTACACCTCAAGCAACTCATAGCCCTTCAAAACCCACACCATCAACATCCACACATAGCAACAGTAAACCCACATATGCAGAGGCCCTTAACATTAACCTGCCCAAGCAACAAGGACCTCCGAAGCTGAAACGCAAACAAACACCAGTCACAACCAAAATGACACATAGCTCACAACACCAGTGTGCCACCCAACAACAGCCCCTAAGGCAAGACAATGTACCCAACACTAGTCATAGGTGAGACTATAGTCAGGCACATTGATGTCCTACTCACCAGGCTGAACAAGGAGAAAATTACAGTCAGGATCTGCCACATAACGCATGCACTCAAGTCACTCCACAAGTACAAATACGACTCTGTCATTGTCCATGCTGGAGTGAATGACTTGAGACGTACCTCCCTGGACTACATGAAAAGAGACATGGAAGAGCTCTTAGATCATGTCACCCAGGCAGGTATGACCCTAGCCTTGAGTAGCATCCTGCCTTTGCCCAGAATGATACCACAGTATAAGGACAAAATGATTGACTTCAACAATTGGCTAAGCTTCTGGTGTCATTCAAAGGGGATCCAGTATTTGTCTGCATGGGAAGACATGATCGACAAACCACAATGCTTTGCCAGAGATGGTCTGCACCTATCACCCCTGGGATTCAGGTTACTGGCTAAACTCTTGCCACCCTTATATTGCCTTTTTTAGGCAAGGTTCAAAGGATAAAACCACCACCATAACAGATACAAGCATGCAAAATCTGAAGGTAATGCTACTCAATGCTAGAAGTCTTAACCTCAAAATGCACTCTCTCGAGGCACTCCTAAAAATGGAGAACATCGATATCTGTACAGTAACTGAGACCTGGTTCAAGGCTCCAGAGAGCACCCCTGCAATACCAGGCTACAATTCTTACCACACTTTTCGGCCACAAAACCAAGACCGAAACACTACAGGTGGAGGAGTGTCCATATTCACCAGGATATTCACACCTCCTGGCTAGTTGCCCAACACAATGCATCTAAATTCTCCAGGTGCAACTAACACTAGGTAAGACTGCAATCCAAACTGCAGATTGCTACAGATCCCCCACCATGCCCCAAGATTCTCACTACACCTTTCTAAACATACTGGAAAACATTAAGAAACAACCAAACACCCTAATGCTGGGTGATTTCAACTACCCTGCCATTAACTGGGAAAACTACTCGGGTACCAACTCCTTTTCCCAACGGTTCTTGGAATTCATAAATTCCAGTGCCCTGGATCAACTAATCCATTGTCCCACCAGAGGCTCCAATATCCTAGACCTGGTCATTACCAACATGGGAGATAGATGCTCCACACCAGTGGTTACCCCCTCATTGATCAGGTCTGACCATAAGCAAATCACCCTTGACATCCACATCCCACCCCCCAGTAAGGAAACCTCCTTAAAAAACTTCTCCAAAGCCAACTTCATGCTACTGAAGTCAAAAGTGACAAACTTCCTGACACCCACACAGACGGGATCTGGAAGTTCGATTGCAGAATCCTACACTAAGGCACTGTACGAGCACATCCACTTGTGCATGAATCGTGCCAACCCAAATAGAACTAAGATGCTCTTCTCCAAAAAAAGGAAGCCAATCTGGTGGTTCCCTGCTATAAACAATCTATACAACACAAGAAAGAAACTGTTGCAGAAAAGAGGAAAATCACTGGATGCAAAAAAACTCCATCAGCCTCATTAAGAAGCTGGGATCCCTCATAAAATCCTCAAAAGCTAGTTACAAAAATAAAATTGCAAAGATTCCAAAGACAACCACAAGGCATTCTATAGTTATGTCAAGAATCTAAATGGCAATGCTCAGATCTACTCTGAGCTACAACAGAATGGCATTAAATATACTGATCCCAAGGATATTGCCAATATCCTGGCAGATCGATTTAGTGCCAACTTCACCCCCCTCTCACCCCCTAAAGGGCCCATCTCAATACCAAAATATCGCCAAATTCTGGTAATCACGGCCACCCAGGTAAAAACCGCACTCTCCAAAGATAAGAATACAGCATCCATGGGACCAGATGACATCCCAGGCTATGTACTACATGAACTGCAAAATGAACTGGCACCTCACCCAAGCGTCATGTTTAATCATAGCCTCATCTCAGGCTTCGTGCCCACTGAGTGACACACAGCTACAGTTATCCCGCTCCACAAGGGAGGATCCACTTTGGATCCCGGGAACTACCGTCCCATCAGTCTGACAAGCCTGATCTGCAAGGGCATGCAACGCATTATCATGGAACTTATAAACAAATAGATTGGCAACCTTCAAACACTGGATCCCACATAGTTTGGGTTTGTGAAGGGCCGATCTTGTCTCCTGAATCTGATTGACTTCTTTGAATCAGTCTCCAGAGCTGTGGACGAGGGTAAGGCAGTCCACACAGCCTATCTGGACCTTGCCAAGGCATTCAACACCATCCCCCATTCTGGAATCATAGATAAACTTACTAAGCTGGGCATAAATCCCTACATCACGTGATGGGTTGCCAACTGGCTTACTGACAGAACCCAGACTGTAAAAGTAGCTGACTCCAAATCCAGCTCCAAACAAGTGACAAGTGGAGTGCCTCAGGGTTCAGTCCTGGGAGCACTCTTGTTAGGCATATACTTCTCTGAAGTACAGGCCAACACTAAGGTACTCTGGCTAACAAAGTTCGCAGATGACTGCAAACTGGGAGCCATTATTGAATCCCAAAATGATGTGGATATTCTACAAAAGGGCCTTACAGAAACAGATGCCTGGTGCCAGAGCCATGGGCTCAAGCTTAATGCCAAGAAATGTATAGTTATCCCCTTTGGAAAAAAACATGTACCCATAAATTACCACATAGGTGGCAGGACACTAAACATTGAAAGTGTGATGAGAGACTTAAGGACACAGGTGAACAGTGGTCTCACTTTCGATAACCACATCACCACAACAGTCAGGAAATCCTTCTATGTGGCACACCTCATCACTAAGGGCTTTTCATCCAGAAAAAAGGAGGTCATTGTCCCACTGTACTCATCCCTCATTAGACCCATTGCAGAGTATAATGCCCCGTTTGGTATGTACCTCACAAGACATCTGCAACAGCTGGAAAGGCCACAGAAATACCTCACTAAAAGAATCACAGGCCTAAAGCAGATGCCATATTCTGACCATCTAAAAAAACTCCAGCTATACTCTGTGGCATATCGTCTACTCAGAGGCGATCTCTGCTTAACATACAAGACCATGTCAAACCCTGAGCTGTAGGACATGCTCCACTTAAAGAAATCCCAATCCCTCAGAGCCACATGCTCCAGGGATCTGAACCTTGTCATCAAAATGAACAAAACATGCTGGAGGAATAGGTTCTTGACCCAGAGACTCCCCATACTCTGGAATAGACTGCCCATAAATGTCAAGCAGAGCGCCTCATTGGCCCTCTTCAAAAGGAACCTTGATGATTGGATGGGAGATCGGAAATTCACCCCGGGGATCATGTCAGTCGCCCTGCTAGATAGGGGTCCAGGGAAGTAAATACTGTGGGAAGAAATATCCAGGGAATTGTTATGGCTAGGCTTGCATAGGCCCTAGGGCCGATAGCCTAGTACCAAACTATGAACCTATGACTAGCCATTGCATGCGCATGATAAAGTGCATAATATTTATTTAGCTATTTGACATTTGTTTACGGGGAGGCCCAACTGGACTAGAAGTCCATTTTCAACCAAGACCGGGGAGAAAAGCACCAAAGTACAATAAAAAGACAATTGGCAATAATTACCAAACAAAAAAAAGTGTACATTCTGTTAACAGTATAACATTGATCTACAGTGGTTGAGAGGTATGTAAACCTAATGGCAACCTTATTGACTTTAAGTTCATAAGAGCAATATTTAAAATCTGTCCCTATTTGGCTCTGTCCAGCATACCTCTCAACTGTACATATTTTTACCTTATATTTTTGGTCTGTTTCTCATAAAATTGTTGTTTTCTGGCAAATCACTGGCAGATCACAGAGGTCTGATGTCAGAAAATAATGAAAGACAGTTGAATTTTATGCTTTATACTCTTCAGAAAAATAATGGTACTGCAAAACCTGCATTTCTATCTACTTTCTAAGGTTGTAAGTGTCCCTATTTTGGGCCTTTGTCCCCCCATTACATTTGGCTTTGTCCAGATTTCTTGATCTAAGAGGTTGAGAGATACATGTCCAGATTTATTGTGCAAAAGGTTCAGTGGTATGTTCGAGAGGTACACAAACCTCATTGCTGTTGCCAGGGAGCATTCTCACTTTTCACTCTCTCTCTGACACACACACACACACACACACACACACACACACACACACACACACACACACACACACACACACACACACACAGAGTCTCTTTTGCATTCATGCACACATTCACTCACACACTCAGCAAGAAACACACACAGTCTTTTTTTCTATTCATGCACGCATTTACTCACACATCTCTCTCACAGTCACTTGAGCTCTCACACACTCACTTCCTCATTCATACCTGCATGTACTCAATTCACTCACACACCGCTTCACTCTCCCAATCCCATACACATACACTCACTTTTGCTTTCACCCAAGCATTCATTCACATGTGCAGACTGAAATATATATATATATATATATATATATATATATATATATATATATATATATATATATATATATATATATATATATATAGATACACATACACATGGACTCTTCCACTTTCATGCACTCATTCACTCACACATGCAGGCAGACACATAAACACACTCATACACACATTCACTTTTTCGTTTCACTCCATGTCTGACATTCCAGTATCAAATGATCCACAGCCCAGTACTGGTCCGCAGCCTGGTGGCTGAGACCCGCAGAAGTAAACTATGAAACTATCTCCAAAACCACAATTACAGAGTGCATTAGTTTTAGACTTTACAACACTAGCTTCCACTGAGAAGAAGTCAAAACAAGATACTATACCTTTGCAATGCTATAAAACTTTGCAGCGGTTATATGTTATGTTATGGTCCTCTGAGGCAACAGCCTTTGTCGCCTACACTCCTTACTCAGGACAGTAAACTGCGATTTTACAACCTTGGGGAAATTATAAATATTCATTTAAATTGTTTGTTGACTAATTAGAATTCAGTGGATAGGATCATATCCTTAACGTCCTTAACTGTATAGTATCAAATGCATCTCCAAATACCAATGCTTTGAGTTCACATAACGTAGTTATGAAGTAAAGCATTTCTAATCCTTACATCTTCATTAAAACTGTGCAAATATTTAAACATATTGACAACTACTTACTATTCAGGCAAAAGTAACTCTTACTTCTGCAACTGCAAGAAAAAAATATAAATACATATCACAACTTTAGTTGCCACTGTATTAAAATATCCAGCAGTATGAGCTTTGTAACTCCTTCATGTTGTAAAATCAACTCAGCTGTAGAAAATGATGTATGCCACTTACATTTTCTGTAAACTAACAAATAATGGTGCAACTCCCATTGAATAGTACTTCAATGTCCAGTCTCAGTCTTTTTACACATTTCTCACATAAGATTACCATTTTATTTTTCTTCTTCTCAAGAAATACTGAGATGCACCTAATACACTTTAGCCATCCACAGACAGAAATAATAATCCTTCTGTTTTTTTGCATTCAGCAAAATTATCAACGGCTGCACCCACCGTTTCAAATCTTCTTCTAAGTCCTTGATCCTGACTTTACTCCAGGTTAGCATTTCCCTCATGTTCGCTACCTCCATCTGTAGAGTCTCACGTTCTCGCATCAGTTCATCCACTCGTGCTATGAGGTGTTTTCGAGCTGTATCTACCAGGTTCCTAAAAGAGCAATCTAATGTTAGACAGTAACATATAATAACCTGCACCTGAAAATAAAGTTAAATATACGACATGCACATTGTGCCATAGTTTAAAGAAAACTGCAATATGAATATGGTTTTGAACTGTAAAACCTCAGTTATTTAAAAATCAAGAAGCAGGAGTTACACGCTACCTTGAGAGAGTGCTCAGTACTGAAATTCCCAGGTATTGCTATCCATTGCTTCGCCACCTACCTCCTAATCTACAAGCTATAGTACTAGAACACTCTTTCATTCTTCTGCCATCCTCTTCAGATAGGCAGCTCATATTTTTAGTTGCACTCAGTCATGAGAATCATTGAAACAATACCTGATAGACAAATGGTACCTGCACCTCCCCAGATTAAACCGGTACTAAATATTACAATATGAATTCATGCCCTACTTCTCTGCTGTATAAAACCTAAGGTACTATTATCACAACTACAACCTCCTCTATCATCTCATCTTCTTTATCCTCCTTGCCCGTCCTCACCTGCTTTTTTCTTTGTGCTGCATTTTGTGTTGCTCTAAGTCTTTATCTTATCTTCCCATTTCCTAGATTTTGTACAAGTCTTTATAATAAATGCTCTTATGTAAAACCTGACAACCTATGCATAATTGTCATATTGCACTACATATACTCATTATATTAAAAAAGGTCTATGTCAATTCTTCAAACGCTTAAAATTTCGAATGTTACATGGTTGAGACCAAACGTTTGAAATTTCAAGTGTTCGAATATTGACTTTCAATGGTGCCGTACGGTGCAGATATTTCTGCACTGAAGTGCAGTCTTGGAGTTGGTATATTTAAGTAGGGGGGTGTGGAGGATGCACGGGGCAAGCCCCCCTGCTCACACTGTTAAGGTGAGTTTTTCTTTTTATGTATTTTTTTTATTTGATATTCGAACATCCAAATGTCGAACACTTGGTCTTGACCATATAACATTTGACAGTTTGGATGTTTGAATATTTAAAATAGACCCAGTAAAAATATATATAAATATGCTCATATACAACCCATGTAACTGTTCTGTTTGTAAATTACATAACAAATGTCAAGGATGTCTGAATAATACAGCTGTTGCTCATGAATGAAACTGACTGAAAATAATGAAATAATGCAAATGATGCCCATGATGTTTGTGTAATACAGCTTTTCTCCCTGGGTATCTGCTGAAAAAAAGGGCACTACTTTGTTAGATTTTCCCACTAAACCAACGCCAATAAATAAATAAACTTTTCTGTAAGAAATTCTTTACTGTCCAATAGTGACTTTCAGGAAATGCTTGTAACTAAATTTACTTATCAGGTGGTTGACATTAAACATGGCTATAATACACCGTTAGATTCTATGAGATATATTAATAACACACTGAAAAACAATCGGTAAGCAGTTGTGTTAATTATAGTTGGTGCAAATTAAGAATGTGTGTGTGTGTGTGTGTGTATATATATATATATATATATATATATATATATATATATATATATATATATATATATATATATATATATATAGACATACATACACACACACACACACACACACAAACACACACAATAGGGGGAGGCGGGAGTGAATACTGCAATAGTGAAAAGAAGGACATCTACTGTTATGGTAAGATTTTACCCAACTGCACTATGTCCTGCCATATCACTGTTGCAGTATTCATTACTGAAGGGAGAGTATCAAAGCTTAAGAAGAAATTTGGGAGGAGGAAAGGCCAATAGAACCCTCCAGAAAACCATGCAGGACAGCTCTGGCAAAGCCAGCCCTTGCCTTAGAAGCAACATCCAATTTGTAATGCTTAGTGAAAGTATGGACAGAGGACCAAGTAGCAGCCCCAAGGATGGAACTGGTATCCTAGCCCTTGAAAAGGCACCAGAGGAAGCAATAGCCCTAGTGGTGTGAGCCTTTTCAGAGGCAGAAAGGCTTTTTCCATGGAAAAGAATAACAAAAAGAAAAGGCCTTAGAAATCCAAGAGGAAATAGTCTGTTTAGAAACAGCCAAACCAACAGATCTAGGATGAAAAAAAATAAAAAGTTGTTCAGACTTGTGAATGGCCTTAGTCTTAATAAAATAATACCTGACCTGTCTATGCAAATCCAAGGTGTGAAGAACCTTCTCACTGGCAGCCTGCGGAGAAAGTAAAAAAGTGGGCAAATGAATAGACCGATTAAGAGGCAGCTCATTACCTACCTTGGGCATAAAAGAAGGATTATTACGAAGAGACACCCTGTCCCTATGAAAAACTAAAAAAGGGGGAGCAACCATATGAGCTCGGAGCTCAGACACCCTTCTAGTTGAAGTAAGGACCAAAAGAATACCAATCTTCCATACATGATGTTGCAAGGAAGCTGAAGCTGCAGGCTCAAAAGGAGCCCATGTTCACTTTTCAAGAACAAAATTAAGATCCCAGGAAGGAGGAACAGGATTCCTGGGAGGGCTAATATGAAGGACACCCTTAAGAAACTGTCTGACCTCAAACCTAGAGGCCAAAGGAGGAGTCAAAGGCAGACAAGCAGAAATTCTGAGGATGAGCTTTAACTGAAGGATAAGCCAACCCAGCATGGAGCAATTCCTACAAATAAGAAAGGACCAGAGGAACCTCCACAGGAAAAGGATCCTGGGTATGAGGAAGGCGCCAGAAAGATAATCTCTTCCATATGGGCAAATAAGATTTCATGGTAGTGGGTTTCCTGGTCTCCTGCAGAACAAAGAGCAGATCCTCAGGAAAAAAAGGTGTGTAAAAGGGATAAGAACACTTTTCATCCACAGTGTCAGCTGAACAGTGGACAAGTGAGGATGGATGAGACCCTTTGTCTTCTATGAGTAGTTCCACCCTGTGAGGCAACTTGTGGTGACTGCCCTTGGCTAAGTGCAGAAGAGAGACCCAATGCTGTCCTGGCCAAAAGGAAGCACCAACAAGATTTTTGGGAAAGTCACGTTCTATCTTGAACAGAACCCTCGGTATGAGGAAGGGAAGGGAAGGCATAAAGACCCATCCCCTTCCAAGAGAAACCAAGGGCATCCACCTTCCATGCCAGAGGACTGGGAACTCTGGTGCAAGAGGCAAGAAGTTGTCTGTTCAGAGGGGAGAGGAAAAAATCTACCAGAGAAGTAAACCAGAGGTGGACAATTCCCAGAAACACATCTCTGTGAAGCATCCACTTGTGAGTCTGCTATGGACCTACTCAAAGAGTCTGCCACTATATTTTGTTCTGAAAGACTACAAACTGCATGAAGAGTGGCCTGATACTAGGCAGCTAGATCCCAAACCTGAAGAATTAGTCTGCAGAGGAAGCAAGACCATGCCCCCTCTTGCTTGTTAATGTATCGCATCACTGTGGTATTGTCTGTAAAGACCTTTAGAGGACCTGGAAGAAACAGGGAATGAAAGGCTTGAAGAGCTGGAGGGAGAGCTCTCATCTCTTTAATATTTATATGGCCTACTCTCTGACGAACTGACCAAAGGTCCTGAACCTTCAGACTGCCAAAAGAAGTACCCCACCTCACAGTGAGGCATCTGAAAACAGATCATGAGATGAGAGTGAGGGCCTTAAAGGAAGGCCATGGTTTCGAGACAGCTGATGAATCTACCACTGAAGCTCTAGCTTAAGGCATGGAAGAAAAGAGAACTAGAAAAACCACAGGATGAGAATGTTGAAGCCAAATCAATTTCAGGAACTCCTGATTTTTCCTCATGTGCAGCCTGCCCAGGGGGACCATAGGGATAGTGGAAGCCATGAATCCCAGGGCCCTGAGATATTCCCTGGTTGAAACCAAGATCAGAAGTGGAAGGGTCTGAAAATAAGCTATTAGAGTCAGAACCTTGGGAGATGGCAGGGAAGCTAACATAGGGTTGGTCGGGAGTCTGCAACCTAGGAAAACATGATCCTGAGAAGGTGTCAAGAAGGATTTTTGGAAATTTACAGTAAACCCCAGGCTTTGCAGGAGGCAGACATAATAATGAAGGTGCTAAAGCAGGGTTGCCTGAGAGAACGCCAGAATGAGCAGGTCATCCAGGAAGGGAAAAATTTGAACACCCCTCATCCTGCAGAAGGTAATCACAGCAGCAAGCCATTTGCTGAAGACCCTTGTGGCAGTAGAAAGGCCAAAGGGAGAATCAGAGAACTGAAAATGTAAGGTAGAAACAGACAAATGAAAAAAACTTCCTGAAAAGAGGGTGATTAGGCATGTGAAGGTAGGCATCCTTGACATCCAGAGAGACCAGGAAAACCTGAGGAAGAAGGAGAAAAACAGGGTCTGGAGGGACAGCATTCAAAAGGCATGGACTTTGAGAAATATGTTGAGCTGTGAAAGATCCAGGATGGGTCTCCAGGTGCCTTTGTTCCTGGAGACTAAAAACATCCTTGAATAGAATCCCTTCCCCCTTTGAGAAGCAGGGACTGCTTGGATAGTGCCCTGAGACAAAATACTCTGGACTATATCTGGAAAAAAGGGCAGATTCTCCTGACGAGGTTGAGGAATGCCCAGAAAAGGAGGAAAAGATTTCCACACCATAAAATACCCCAGACGAATGATGGACATAACTTAAGAATCCTGAGTGATCCTTAACCAATTGTGATGGGGCAGTGAAAGATGGAGAGACAAAGGAACCTGACTGAAAAGATAGGGAAGAAAGTAGTCAGAGCCTGGCATGTTGGACAAAGGGGGCTTCTGAGTAGACTAAGCAGGAGGATCCTTCCTAGAAGCCTTTATACCCCTGGGAGGAGGATGGGACTGCTTACAGACAAAAGCAGGTTTGGAAGGATAATTCCTCTGAAATTTGGGAACAGGGGAGACAAAAATATGTTTCAGTTCCTGCACGGCTTTACCCTTCTCTTTTTCTCAATTTTTACTGTAAAGAAGAGCATCCGTCAGGGCTGAAGGCAAAGCCAGGAATAACACTGAAGGACAGAGCCAAAGGCAGCAGCCCTAGAAAAGACATCAGCTGCATCATAACTACATTTAATGGAATGGCGAGCCACCTAAGAGAAAGAACTCAACAAATAGAGGGCTAAAGCCTTCCCTTTAGAGTCTGGAAGTTCTGAAACAACCTTAAAAGTCTGAAAAAGAAGGGTCAAAACATACATGGTCATACGGGTCTGATAATTCACAGCCTGAAAGGCCACTGTAGCAGTAGTGTCCACCTTTTTGCCCATTGTTTCCATGGCTCTACGATCTTTATCAGAAGGAAGCAGTTTAGAAGAGGGCAAAAGCTTGGAAGGCTTATGTGACAATGTGAGGTATTGGCAGCTATACCAGGAGAAGTAGGACAGTGGATGTGTAACATACGCCAGCACAGCTAGCTGGAATTTTGTAAAGAATTATATGTCATTTGTGTATTAAACTGATTTGCACAGTACAGATTATGTTGAAAAATGTATTTGTAAAGCTGTTTATGTTAAACATGTACCAACAGTGGGTCCTGAGTGTACTGTAACTTATTAAATGTGTATAGCGAGGGTTGCTGCTATACCGGCAAATGCTCGTTCAAGCAGTATAAAATCAAAGTTAAAATAAATCAAAGTTGCAGGACTGAGCGAAGACAAGTTGTAACGTAAGACTTTAAAAACCAAGTACTTTATTATAAAAAATAATTAACAAGATAAGCGCTTATCTTGTTAATTATTTTTTATAATAAAGTACTTGGTTTTTAAAGTCTTACGTTACAACTTGTGTATAAATAAGACGTAGAATCTGAGAGTGAATGTAAGATCTGATGAAGCTGCATAGGGAAAGCACTTATCTTGTTAATAGTAATAAATAGTAATAAACAGTAATAAATGACTAAATGAGAGTCAGATCTTGCGGAAGTTCACAGTTCTCAGACAACTGTGAATAAAACTACAAGAATAAGGTCCCAGAACAAGTTAAAAACATGCAAATATATACCTTTTTTGGTTAAAACAATGAAAATGTAGAAAAGTACAAAAACTGTACCACCACAAAGGCCACAGCTGAAATATTCAAGCAGAATTGAAATTAAAGTTTTTTTCTTCCATTTTTGTTGAAAAGCTTATTTCTCACAGACCAGGTCTTTCCATATTTTTCAGGGTGGGCAAAGCCCTGTACTGGTTTTAGCGCACTCACTAGAGAGGGTTGCAGTCCAATAAAGCCAATGGTGTACCTCTCTGACTTCAGAACCTATAGCAAGTCAAGCTCTTTAGTCCTATGACTGAGCTACAGGTCAGTTTGTATGCACCAAGTTGTTTTTAGTATAATAGTATGTATGGTTTATTTGCATAGCTGCACCTTGTTCACTAATGTTATTCATGTAATTGTGTTGTGTGTAGACAGCTCATACTAGTGTCTACTTATTTCTATATAATTGTGCTGTTACTGGTGGAAAGAATCACATTAGAGAAAGTACAGTTTTGTACCTACCATAAATGTAGATGTCCGAACAGGATAGCATCTGCAGTCATAACAAATGGGTTGTCCTGTCGTCAGGCAGCCCTTCGGTCGGCCGGATTCCAAAGTCTGGGTCCGGCTTCGGCTGATGTCGCACTTCACCCGACGTCATCTCTGCTGGTCTTCGGGTATAAAGGCATCAGCCGATGCCATTTTCCTCAGTGTTTCTTGCCCCAGATGCCAGTTGCCCTCTTGGAAGCTAAATTTTGGATAAATGCCAATGTTTCCAAAATAGTAGAAGGCAAACACAAAAAATAAGCATGTATGTACATATATACAAACAAATACACCATAAGAGACTCCCCCCCAGCTAGCTATTAGGAGGGTACATACCCTAGGAGTACCACAGAGGGGAAGGAGGGTGGGTAATCCTGACTACAGATGCTATCCTGTTCGGACATCTACATTTATGGTAGGTACAAAACTGTACTAGGTCCTTCAAGGATGCATCTGCAGTCATAACAAATGGGTAGAATACCATAGCCAAACTAGGGGAGGAGGAAGAAGAATTATGGTGTAATTAGGATCCCTTGCAATACAGCAGTGGCAAACCCTGCTCGGGATCTAGAGTATAGAGGTAAATTGTAATGCTTGGCAAATGTATGCACGGAGGTCCAAGTAGCCGCCTCAATAATGTCCTTGGTTGCCACTCCTCGTAAGAAAGCTGTGGTAGTGGCTGTAGCCCTTGTAGAATGAGGTCTTATGTTCTGTGGAATTGGTTTTCCATGGTAGGAGTAACAGAATCTTATGCAATTTCCTATCCATTTGGAGATTGTCTGTTTGGAAATTGCTTTTCCTTCCCTTCCTGTTGCATAGGCTACTAAAAGCTGGTCAGTTTTTCTGTTACTTTTGGTTCTGTCCAGGTAGTAGCGTAACTGTCTATGTACATCCAAGGTATGCAGCAGTCTTTCCCCCTTGTTCTGTGGATTGGGAAAGAAGGTAGGTAGGTGGATTGCCTGGTTTAAAGACACTCTGGATACCACCTTAGGCATAAATGTAGGATTAGTTCTCATGGACACTATCTTGATGGAAGATTAGGAAGGGCTGTATTGCCATTAAGGCCTGTAGTTCCGAAACCCTCCTTGCTGAAGTAATTGCCAGCAGGAAAGCAGTTTTCCATGATAGGTGTTGAAGATCTGCTGTTGCTGCTGGTTCAAATGGAGGAAGTGTCAATTTTTCTAGCACAAAGTTCAAGTCCCATGCTGGTAATGGTGGTTTCCTAGGAGGTTTTACATTCTTGATCCCTCTGAGGAACTGCATGAGTAGAGGATGCGAAAAGACAGGTTGATCGAGGCTGTATTCTGCGGAAATAGCTGATGCATGTATCCTGATGGAGGAATAGGACAGGCCTGTATGTAGAAGCTCTGCCAAGTACTCCAGGATGTTAGCAATATCTATGTTCGACACATCTTTTCCTCTTTCAGTACTCCAAATGACAAACCTTTTCCATTTTCCTGCATAGTTCCTTCTTGTTGAAGGTCTGCGGGCTTCAAGGATAATGTCTTTAACCCTTTGGGATAAGTCTGGGTTAGTTGCTGTTATGTGATGTTCCAGGCAGTCAGTTGCAAGGTTTTTAGGTTTGGGTGCATGGTGTTGTAATTGTTCTGCGTTAACATCAAAGGCCTCAGGGGTATTGACCACATTCTCCCCTGAGACATGCTCCTCAGCAATGGATACCAGTGTTGTCTTGGCCAATTCGGAGCTATCAGAATTATCCTTGGACGTTCCTCTTTGATTTTCAGTAGTACCTTGTGCATCAAAGGAAGAGGTGGGAATGCATATGCTGTCAGGCCTTTCCAACTGAAGGATAGAGAGTCCACCTTCCATGCAAGTGGGTGGTATGTCCTTGTGCAGAATTTGTTGAGCTGGTGATTGAGTGGGGATGCGAATAGGTCTATTTGTGGCATTCCCCATTTCTTTGTGATGGCCTTGAAGGTGTCCGGGTGTAGCATCCATTCGTGAGCATCCGAGGTGGTTCTGCTTAACATGTCTGCTAGGGTGTTTTCTTTTCCCGGCACAAATATTGCCTGTAACTGGATGTTGTAGCTCAGAGCCATATTCCAAAGGTCCAGAGTCATTCTGCATAGGGGTATGAATGAGTGCCTCCCTGTTTGTTGATGTACCACATGACTGTGTTGTTGTCTGTCCTTATCATTAAATGGCCTTCTTTGAGGAATGGTCTGAATTTCTGGATTGCTAGTTTTACTGCCAGCATTTCTTTTTGGTTTATGTGCAGGTGCAGCTGGTCTGGAGTCCACAATCCTTGTATGCATTTGTCCAACATGTGCGCCCCCCCAGCCTAGGTCTGAGGCGTCCGTTGTGATGGTTTGGTTTGCTTGAAAGTTGTGGAAGGGCAAGCCTGGGTTTGACTGGCATGCTTGAGCCCACCATAGGAACTCTTGTTTCAGGCATGGGATTAGTGGGATTTCGGTTTCTAAGCTGTGCCTGTGTTGAGACCATAAATTCTTTAGGTACCACTGTAGCTTTCTCATATGCAGTCTGGCATGGGGGACCAGGATTATGCATGATGCCATGAAGCCCAAGGCCTGCAGTACTTTTCTTGCTGTTAGTTTGTTCTGCTTTGTTAATGCCAAGAAGTAAAGAGGGAGTTGTTCTTGTTTTTCTGCAGTTAGGAATGCCATTTGTTTTAAGAATGTTCTTGTCTGGGATGGTATCAGTCTTGACTTTTTTAAATTGACTGTGTATCCCAGGGCTTGTAGTAAGCAAATGACTCTTTGTAAATCTGTTGTCAGCTTGCTTTTGTTGTCCGCTTGTAACAGGCAGTCGTCCAGGTATGGATAAATTTGGATTCCCTGTAGCCTGCAATGAGCGATTACTGATGCCAGGCATTTTGTGAATACTCTGGGCGCAGTAGATAAGCCAAAGGGCAATGCTGAGAATTGATAATGCTCTGATCCTGCAAGAAATCTGAGGTATCTTCTGCAATTTGGTCGTATGGGGACGTGCAGGTATGCCTCCTTGAGATCTAGAGTTACCAGCCAACACTCCTTGCCCAGCATGGGAAGAAGTTGCTGTAGGGTCAGCATTTTGAATTTTGGGACAATGATGTATGTGTTTAAGACGGACAGGTCGAGAATAGGTCTCCAACTTTTCTCTTTTCTTGGTACTAGGAAGAGTCTGGAGTAGAATCCTTTGCCCTGTTCTGTTATTGGTACTCTTTCCACAGCTCTCATCTTTGTTAATTGAGCTATCTGCTTTAGAGCTTCTGTTTTTGATTTGGAGGTAGGTTTGGCATTCCTCTTTTACTGGTAAGGTGTGGAAGTGGAACCTGTAGCCTTGGTCTATGGTTTGCAAAATCCACTTGTCTTTTGTGATATAGTGCCAATTTTTCAAAAATAAGGCTAACTTTCCGCCTAAAGGGGCTGCTATTTGCTCCCTGGTAGGCGGTGTCAGAGCCAAGTCACTGTGATTGTCCTGTTGCAGTGGCAGTGGTTGTGTCTGTGCCTCGCTGGTTATTGCCTTGCCACTGGCGTCCTCTGTAGGCACCTCCTCTGGATTGATTTCTGCCCCTAGAGCGTCTATTCCTGCCTCTTTGAGATTTTGAGGAGTCTGGAAAGGACCAATTTTTGGCAGGCCAGTTCCTGCTAAACCTTGGGGGCTGAACCTGTAAGAAATCCTTAACTGTTTGTACAGATTTTGCCTTCTCTTCCATTTTCTTCATTACTTGCTGAGCAGGGGTACCAAATAGACTGGCCTTATCCATAGGAGCATCTAACAGCTTTGCTTTAACATGATCCGGCAAGACCTGTTCTTTCAACCATGCATGCCTTCTTATCACTGTGCCAGTCATGGCTGATCTAAATGAAGCCTCCAGTGCATCATAGCCACATTTTAAAGAATGGTTACTAACCTGCTGAATGTTATTCACCATTTCTAAAACATATTTCTTATCTAAGGAGTCATCAGAGGACAGCTTCTTAGTTAACTGATCAAGCATAAACTCTTGGTATTGGATCATATGAAACTGACAGTTTAAAGCTCTAGCTGAGAGAGTAGCAGAGGTGTAAACTTTTTTCCCCCCATCTCTCTAAGGACCTGGATTCCCTTTCAGAAGGGAGAGGGTTTTTTGCTGAGGTCGAAGCTATTGCCTTAGGCCCCTGGGATATAGTCTCAGGATCTGCAAGTGGGGCCTTGTATAGGTGGTGATGAGTGTCTGGCACACTGTAAAATCTATCTGGTTTGGCAGGGGCTGGAGGTAAAGTATCCGGAGCAGTGCAAACATCATTAAATGCATCATCCACAACAGGCAGAACTGGAGGTATAGCTAAGGGCCTATGTTGTGGTAAGTGCAGAAAGGTCCTAAGCCCTTTTCTTGAATCTGAGAAATCTTGTCCCTGCCATTGGAATTGTTCTCTCATGGCATGTAAGGTTTCCCCAAAGGAAAATTCCTCTGGTGGAGAGGCAGATGGAATGGATTCTTCAGCATCGGAATCTTCATAAGTAGAAAAAGGAGCCTCTGGCTGATCTGTAATGTCTGAGTCATCCGAAGAATCATCAGAGGACACTGGCTCGGGGGGCTCTGCTCTAGGTCTCTTTTCTGGAGGCTGAGAGGCCCTGTCTGGGTGAGATTGGGATCCCCTAATTAAGGAGATTAAATCCTCTGCCAGAGTAAGCATTTGTGAACTAGAAGTGGGCCTGTGTGAGGGGGTCTTAACAGGCACTGATTTAACAGTTTTTAGCTGCTTTAGCCCTGGCAAAGGCCTTTATAGACATGGCTGCAGGAGGCCTAGCAGCACCACGTGCTGGGGTAGAGACATCCAAAGGGATGGTGTCTGATAATTCGCTAGGAACCACAGTAGTAGGCAAAACTTCAGAGGCAGATTCAACTAAGGTAGCAGGAGCCTCGGTAGTAGTCATGGATTCGGCTGAAGATTGACCCGTTTTCTCGGTTTCGGCCGAAACCGAGACACTCGCGGCTTGCTTAACCGTGGTTTCGGCCGAAACCGCGGACCGCGAGTGTCGGTCTTTTTCTTTGCGTTTTTTAACAATTTGGGTAGTCGGAGGATCCGACGGCATAATGTACGCAAAATCTGAGCCGAAAAACTGTTCAGCAAACTCCGACCGACGCCTAAGCGTTCGTCGGTTGAAGGAAGCACAGGCTAAACAGGCTGCTACGTCGTGGTCTGGGCCTAAACAAGGTATGCAGTAAGAGTGGAAATCTTTATGAGGTATTTGTTTCCCACAAGTTAAACAGTTATTTACTTTTTCTGACATCGGCTGAGGCAAGAAAGAGTCCCCAACGGGGTACTTAGCTTTTTAGAAGTCTTCGAAGTAGTATTCGGTAGTAGTAATCTCTGGATCTGACCGACCTGCACTTGCGAACAGCTTCTGCTTCGGGCGCCACGCGGCAAGAAAGACTGAGGAAAATGGCGTCGGCTGGTGCCTTTATACCCGAAGACCAGCAGAGATGACGTCGGGTGAAGTGCGACATCAGCCGAAGCCGGACCCAGACTTTGGAATCCGGCCGACCGAAGGGCTGCCTGACGACAGGACAACCCATTTGTTATGACTGCAGATGCATCCTTGAAGGACATCCACGACAGATTGCTGCTCGCTATATTTATATCTGTGACTGCATAACTGTCTGGGGTTTTTTTTTCTAATGTTCTTCCAATTGGCTCAGTATCTGCATATACTAAGTAGTTGGTTCAAGACATTGTCCTGCATGCAGTAGCTATTTGCTCAGTGTGTTTTTTATAATCTTTATAATATATATTTACCATCTCAAAAGTGCTTACTCCTCTCTGTACTCTTCTTTTCTAGACCTAACACCACTCTTAAGTATTCAACTGCAGTACCACCTTTAACATTCTTGTAAGAAAAGTGCAGTCCGGGTCTGAACTGTCTGCAAACAGCTACAGTTAACTCTGAGTATGTGTCTACCTGTTTGAGCGAATATTAATTTTCCGCTGGAAAGCATTCTGCTTTGGCTTGTAAGCAGCCCCCCACCACACACACACACACACACACACACACACACACACACACACACACACACACACACACACACACACACACACACACACACACACACACACACACACACACACACACACACACACACACACACACACACACACACACACACACACACACACGCACACATCTTCCACTTTCTCTTATTCCCTTCTGTTAGCAAATAGTATCCATAACTGATCAATACTGTGTGTTTATTAATTTAAACTATAACCACAGTAGCCTACTGATACAAGGTTATCCTGTTTTTCCACCTGAGAAATTAAGAAATGACTTACAGTTTCAGAGCAGTCCTTGGTCAATTGTGATTGTTTCTTAACACATACTTGTCTTTGCTTTGTGACTGTTTCCAGCCCCCTCATACAAGCAATTAACAGGGTCTCTACCTGCTTCGCTCCCCACCCTGCCCCCTATTCTCTCCCACCCCCAGTGGTCCCACCTTTATTGCACTCAAACTCCTCCCATCTTTCCAACAGCCAACCACAGCGCTAACCCAACACTACCTCCTCCATCTTCCCACTACTATCACACCTCCTCAACCAGCATGTACAAGCATACCTTTCCTATGCTCACTGCATGCACTCTCCTTGCATATCTTACATCCTACCAAAGCTCCATCATTCCCCCACTCAACCAATACCACTGTACTACTACTCACACCACCACTCATGTCTCACCCACACTCAGCTCCCCTACCACCAGCTCAAGAACCGTCCCTATGCACCCCCCACATATTCTACCAACTATATTACTCAAACATAAAGCATCCCTACAACTTAACATAGTAACCCTCCCACCATACCTATTACCCACAGAGCACAATCATAAAGTTTCCCATATAAACAAACACATTCGAAAACTAATAACCTCATGCATATCAAAACTAGCCCTAAGTGGAGACATCCACCCCAACCCTGGCCCTACCATCTCCAACCCTAATCCTCATAATCAGACTAGAAACCACAACTTCTCCCATATTACAGCCAATAGAAAGCCAAGTGACTTCCTTCTACTAAGCCTAAATATTAGAAGTATATCCAACAAAGTCCATGACCTCCATGCCACCGTAGACTTGTACTCCCCAGATATAGTCATCCTGACAAAAATCTGGCTAAAACCTCACATTACCAGTGAGCAAATACTCCCTACAGGTTATGGCATACTAAGAGTAGACCAGCTAAACAAAAAAGAGGTGGTGTAGCTATAATATTTAAACAGCATCTAAACATCTAGATCTTAAAATCATCAGCTCCACAAATAGGCAATGAAGAAATAATATATACCAACCTCAAAATTAACCAAAACAAAACCATCAACATAATTGGATGCTACTTCCCACCTGGCCAAAACATCCCTCCACTAGAAAACCTCCTCAGCTGGTCTACCCACCATCTCCCCCAAGAAACTATCATCTTAGGTGATTTCAATATTGACTGGCAATCCTGTTCTGGCAACAATCCAACCCATCATGTACACCTTCATGGCTTCATCCAACTAGTCCAGTCACCAACCAGGATAAATAAAAACTCCAGCAAGCACACTACCCTGGATTGGATACTAGTCAGTAAGAGCCCCCAGTCATATATAACAGGCTGCTTATCAGATAGCCTCAGTGATCACTCCTCAACATTCCTACTCAAAAAATACCTATACCAAGCTAAATCTGTCATCTACCATCAAATACGTAAAAAACTAAACTTTAACCTACTCACATTCATCTCATCCCTCAAAGAATGCAACTGGCATCCTCTAAAGTACCTCAGTCTAGATGACACAGTTGAACTTTTTAATACTACCTTCCTGAACTTACCATGCCCCCATAAGATTGTCCAGAACCAAAGCACAACCCTCCCCATGGCTACAGAAAACCACTAAGTCAGAAATGAAAAACAGGGATAAAGCCTAGAAGCACTGGCGCAAAACCAAAACCCCCTCAGCTAGACAGAAATTCCTAGAACTACGCAATAGAGTCAAAAAGCTAATAAAACAGGGCAAATTCCAATACTACCAGTCTGCCCTAGACTCCTCACAACACAGCCCCAAACAATTCTGGTCCTCCATAAACTCCATCCTCCACCCAGGTAAAGTCAGTATCCCTCCTCCTAACATCCCTCACTCCTCAGAAAATATTGCTACCTCATTCAACGCACACTTCACCCAAACCATACTGTCGCTAGCTAAACAACACAACCCCCCTCCCGTCCAACCCACACCTTCAACTAGTAATCTCCCCACTGCCTTCTCTTTTTCTCCTGTACCTACCTCCAACATAAAAAAACATTTAATTAAACTTAAACCCACCAAATTAGCGGCAGACAACCTCCCAAGTGAATACCTACAAATCACAGCTGATGCTCTGGCCTACCCAGTATCCTTCTTGATTAACCGATCTCTGTCAGAAAGTTATGTTCCCACACTGTGGAAAGTATCACATATAATTCCCCTCCACAAAGGTGGACCCTCCGCAGAACTAACCAAGTAGTGCCCCATAGCTATTCTCTCGCCACTCTCCAAAATACTAGAGAGATGCATACACTCTCAGGTCTCAGACTACCTCCTTACTAACAACCTCCTTTCCAGTACTCAGCATGGTTTCCGACCAAACCATAGCACCACCACTGCCTTACTCTCCATTACTAACACTATTTTTCAGCACAAAAACAATGGCCATCTCTCCTCTGCTACTTTCCTAGACCTATCTAAAGCATTTGACATGGTCCCACACAAACAACTTATCTCTGTCCTCAATAACCTATCCTTCTCACAATCAGTCACCAACTGGTTTCAGAGTTACCTGTCTGACCGCCAACAATCCGTTGTATGGCAGAATGACATATCTCCCCAACTACCTGTCTCCATAGGGGTTCCCCAAGGATCCATCCTTGGACCCCTACTCTTCTCTGTTTACACCAATAATATAGCCTCTGCCACCAAACATGGCACACTCATACAATACGCAGATGACTCGACCATCATCTGCTCAGCCCAGTCCCTACCAAAACTGCAAAAATTCACACAGGAAGCCTTTTCCTCTGTTGAAACATGGTTATCTGATGCCCAATTAATACTCAACCCAAACAAAACTAAACTACTCATCTTCCAACCCACCAAACATACTCAAAACAACTCTCACTTTAACATCACAGCAAAAGACAACACCACTATATACCCAACTGAACACACCAAATTGCTAAGAGTGGAAATAGACAATAAACTAAAATTTGACATTCACATATCCATGACCATAAAAAAGTCCACAAAAAACTAGGAGCGTTATACAGAAATAAGCAATTTCTCACCAAAGCAGCAAAGATTTCAGTAGCATATTCCCACCTTATCTCCACCCTATACCAACCTAAGGCAATGTGATCTAAACAAGCTAGAGACCTGCTACAACAAAATCACCAAATTCGCCACAGGGGCATCCTACCGTAGTCACCACTGTCTCTCACTTGCTGAACTGGGCTGGCTTGAACTCCCTCACCTCCTTCAGTGGTATCAACTCTCATTCACCCACTAACTAGTAAACCATCCACTAAATGTCCCATCCCTCCAGAATCTACTCCAACCCTATCGCACCACCAGACCACTAAGATCCAGCAACAAAAATCACTTGCAGATCACTAAAGCCAATAACTCTGCTGGTGAAGCACTATTCTCTTGCGCCATAGCCAAATTATGGAACTCACTCCCACCCACAATTACCTCTGTACCATCATGCACCCACTTCAAAACTTTACTAAAAGCGCACCTAAAAACATGCTGGCTATGCCCTTGCAACTCCCACTCTAATATCATCCACCCCATCCAACCACTACCTTTCTTTCCACTCCACTAACTACCTTGATTATAGCAAGCTCATAAGCCTAGTACTTATTATACAGCAGGAACTTCTCATTGTAACATTTGTTAATGTCTGTTATGTACTTCACAGATAAAGATTCTAGTTGTCTACTGATGTACTATGTTCTTCATCTGTAGACATGTTGTAAGTAATTGCTATGTTAAATTGTTAATCGCTATGTAATCCAATGTAACTACTGTCTGTTTATTTTACTGTGGAGATTTTCTCCCCGGGCCTCCGCTGAAAATGGACCTACGTCCAGTTGGACACTCCCGGTCAAGAAATATAAATAAATAAATAAATAAATAAAATAAATTACCCCAGGAAGGTTAAAATTTCAGAAACTTTAGCTTTTCCAATGGGGACAGGGAAAATGTAATTGGTGTGCAAACACATTGCTCTCTTGCACAGTGAAGAACTAAAACACACAACAGGTAACAGAGAATGAACCTCTGTAGTGTTGTTGCTCACAGATGGACTGGTGTCCAACCCTGTTTCCATCTCTACAGCAAAAGAGATTCTGCAGCATAAAACATGGCATCCTGTAAGTTGCATTCCTAAGCTGTTTTTAACATTATTTGCACTAAGGATAGGCTTTATGTACAACAGGGCCCACTGGTTGTTGAGTTTTTTTTTCATATGATTCAAATCCATAGCTTCTTTCAATGTGAGAAATCAAGCATTCTTAAGGGGAACATGACTTTTTCACCTCCCCGGATAAATGGTCTGAGCAGATGAGGTTGACTGTAGTCAGCATTCCATGAAAGTTGACCTGTGTTGAAACTGGTTGCAGATCAGAGTTTTTGATATCTGTATGTTGTAGCTAGGGACTGCTGTTCTATGAAGGTTAACATAATGCACCTGTATACTGTTTTCCACAATTGAGGTAATTACTACCAACCTGCTGCCTGATGTCAACTTTATACAAACTATGGTCTCAACTTGACTGTCACCATTCCACTATGAATCTCCATTATTCAGTACCCTAGGCATAGTAAGATTGCTTAGGTTATCAGAGCATAGGCAAGCTACTAACAAGTGGAAATTGTACCACCAAAGGAAACAGACTCACGGGGGAGGGCAGTTCTGGCAATAACAGAGAAGTCAAATATGGGATCAGTGAGGCAGGAAATGGATGGGGTTATGTAAGGGAAGGTTAGTATTGACCAGACGAGGAGAATAACCATATGAGGTACTGACTGAAAAGTAGACTGAGGTAGGAACACACAAGCCCTTAAAGAACTTGAGCTAGGACAGTAATAACAGAAGGAAACAGAATAAACCAGTAGATCACCTGGAACAGGTGAGTAGGAGATCCTGCAAACAAGGGTAGAAGTTAAACAGAAACAGAGCAGCATCATCAAGGGTGTAGGTAAGGTGCCACTAATCAATGATTCTATCACTAACAGGACTGGAACCTTAGAAGTTGACAGCCATGCATATCTGACCACAGTGAAGATAATGTATGGACTGGTACTGGATGGGACAGCAGAGCAGTTAGGAAATGTAGTAAGGAAGGCATAAACCAGGCCTCATATTATGGTCTATATCAGAAACAATAACAATGACAAATGAACAGTGGAGAGGTATGCAAAATTTCAGAAGGGGGAGGTCAAGGAAGTCAGGATCTTGGATGCACAGTTTTTTTTTTTTGTTTGTTTGTTTATTTATTTATTACATTTGTTAACCGGGTAGTGTCCGACTGGGCCAGAAGCCTGCTTTCAGCGGAGGCCTGGAGAGAAAAGCTCCACATACAGCAATAAAGCTTACAGCAACAATAGTACTTTTATAATACCGTAGTTAGTTCATAATATGAACAGTGTAAACATTATACAGTCTCTAGTGGAAGGACAAGTCATTGTTAAACTTATACAGAAATACAAAGTACAAAGCCTAGTGTGAACAAGATAAATTCAGAGACAGTATGTACACATATAATCAGTGAAATAATGACAGGGAGTTAATTACTATCCCAGATGTGAGTACAGTACAGGTCAGCAAAGACTGCAGAGTGATGGAGGGAGTGTAGTAGAAGGTTAGAGTAGAGGTTAAGGTAAGGAACAGGGAGGTAGGAAGACATTAGCCTGTTGAACAGAAGGAACAGATCCAGTGTTTGGCTAGGTAGTTCTTTAGTAGTTGTTTGACCTCATGGTGGTGAGTGTTAGCATATGCTCAACAATGTATTAAGGTTGAAAGTACAAATATGCAAAATAAATAAGGTATAAAATAAAGCTTGCTTAAGTGTAGAAATAGAGTTTATCAATATGTGATTAGCATCCATACTAAAATGACTGCGGCTTGGAAAATAAGGAATTTGCTTAATGGACATGTTTTCCTACAGAATCAGTATGCATTTCTCACTGTCAGCAAGAAAGCTGGCCTCTTACAGACTTAGCAAAAATGTAAAAAACAGGATGTAAAGAATGGACAACAGGAAAACAATATGTACATGTTTCTATCATATGACACTGTTAAGTAAGGAAGTTTGAATGGATAAAGACAATATCAGTATTATTTCTCTACAGGATGAAAACATATTTTTCTGCAAACACCAGCAAACAAATATTTTCATATAAAGGCCAAAATAGAATACCAAAGAGAAAAACAGGATGTAAAACCACTATAAAGAAACTATAGCAGATAAATTGTTAGTAGGAACACCCATTTGTTCCGAGGTAATATTGTATCTCTCATATCATCCATGCATTTTGAGAAGTAAAGTAGCACAGTGCCTGAAGCTGTAACAGAAGTCTGTGTGACTTTTTAAAAAGTCATTTATTGGTTATTGCTTTTATGACAGAGTCTGATGCTGCATCAGTCTATATTCTGCAAGTTTCTGTGGGCAACAGACTGTGAATGCAATTATAACTAGACTTTGATTTCAGCAGAATCCAGCCAGCAAGACCTTAGTGTCTTAAGAAGACTTCGGTTCCAGCACAGTAAGCAGCACCTTGATAATTAATTTTTCAGTGAGGATTTTGTGTGATGGGCTGTGGAAGAGTATTCCATAATTTGGCAATTTTGTGGGAATAAAGGGAGCTGCCATGGTAGTTGTGGGAGTGGGATACCTTTAGCATTAGCTTGTTGGAGGATCTGAGGGACTGGATATTAGTACTAGGTTGGACAAGGTTAGACAGAGCGGATCAGTTGCTGGGTTGGTCGATAATTTTGTGGGCCATGGCCATTTGGTTGAGGGATAAAAGATTAGGGAGTTCTAGCCAGTTGAGTTGGGAGAGGGCAGTGCAGTGGTGAGTCATGTATGGCTGATTGGTGACAAACTTTGAGATTTTGTTGTAGCAGGATTCTAGGTTATTGAACTCAATCTTACGTAGGTTTGTGAATATGCGAAATGCATATAGGAGGGTGGAAAGCAGGTATGACCGAGCAGTGGCTAGTCTGGCACTCTTGAGTAAGGTATGGTTTAGCTCTACATAGGGTGCCAAGTTTGGCGTAAACTTTTTTGATAGAGAAATATGCTTGTTGGATTTTACATTCTCATCAATTGTGACACCTAGAAGTTTAGTGTCGTTAGTGGGTTCAATTTCGGTTGCATTAGAGGACAGGATTGAGAGAAGGGACTGACTAGGTTTGGATATTTTGTTTCTGAAGACTATAATCTTAGTTTTGTTTGAGTTAAGTATGAGTTGATACTCAGAGAGATATTTTTCTATGACCTGAAAGGAGGTTTGCATTTTTATTTGAAGTTCTTGTGGTGAGGGGGCTGAGCATATAAGTGTGGAATCGTCAGAGTACTGGACAATGTGTGCCAGTTGAGTTGCTGAGCTGAGGTTGTTTGTAAGTATGGTAAAGAGGAAGGGTCCAAGAATGGAAACTTGGGGTACACCTACAGAGATGGGGAGGGGGGGAGAGACTGCTTGCCCATTTGGTTGCTTGCCGAAGAGAGGAAAGGTAACTATGAAATCAGGTTAGGGATGCAGTGGTGAGGGCATAGGATGTGAGTTTGTCTAGAAGTAGTTGGTGAGAAACAGTGTCAAAGGCTTTGAACATATCGAGAAAGATGGAAGAGACAGAGTGACCTTTGTTTAAGAGATGATTAATGGTGTTGGTGAAAGATATTAGAGCTGTGGTAGTAATATGTTTAGGTCAAAAGCCATGCTGACAGCTAGATAGCAGGCTGTGACTAAAGAGTGGTGAAGGAGCTGATTGAGGATGGATTTTTCTAAGATTTTTGTGAAGGGGGAGAAGATGGCTAAGGGGCAGTAGTTTGTTATTTCCCTGGAGGGTCCACCTTTGTGGAGGGGAATGATGTGGGATACTTTCCAGAGAAGAGAGCTGTATTGCTCTGTAATGGAACAATTGATCAAGATGGATATGGGGTTGGTGATAGAAAGTGCCGCAATCTTTAAAAATTTGTTAGGGAGTTAGTCATCAGCTAGACAACAGGGTTTTAGCTTGGTTAGGAGTATTTTTATGTAGCTAATTTAAATGATATGAAAAGTGAGGGGGTTTGGGTTGTCTGGGGTAGGAGTAGGAAGCATAAATGGCTGGGTGGTCTGGGTGCCCAGTAGGGTGGTTGTGGACTTGATAAAGTGGAAGTTGAATTGAGTAGCTATAGGGTCAATGTTGGAAGTGATAGAGGATGGGGTTGGGGTATGACCGGGGCTAAGGAGGTAACTGATGCTCTGCCAGAATTTATGGGGATTGCTTAGGTGCATTTGTTGACTGGCTTGGAAGTAGGTTTGTTTGTCTTTTTTGATTTGTTTCTTAGCTAAATTCCAAAGTTGTTTATATGCTAAAAGGTTGGATGCATTATTACAGTGATGGCGAACCTAAGACATATGTGTCAAAGGTGACACACACCACAACATTTTGGTTGACATGCCAGCACTCACCAACACTCAAGTTACCAAAGACACGGTTTTGCATTAGTATTTCATGTGAAGTGCACTGAATTATTTTGTGCCAGGAGCTTTTGACACGCCAAACCCAAAAGGTTCGCCATTCACTGCATATTACAATGCTACTGATGCCTGCAACAGGTACATCAAGGAAATAAAGAATTAAAAATTGCAATGCATGGTTGCAGCAGTGGGAAGGGGAGAATGGATGAAAGTATATGTGCATCCAGGATCAGAATAAGCTAGGGAGGAGATTTATGTTGATAATAGCTTCTACAACAGTGAGAAAGGAGTATTGATGCTGGGGAAAAAAGGTGTAGCAGGTACAGTGTCAACTTTAGGCCTTTAAACAGGGAAAAGGGAAAGAAAACGAACAGTAGAGTATATGATGGTTCATATGTTTGATATCAAGCATGTGTTTCTTTCTAATGCCCATATAAATTATTTATGATTACTAGAATTATTTATATTGTCATATAAATTATTTTTACATGAGTAATTAATGATGAATTCCTGTTACTCCATAAGCTTAGACGGTAGTATAGCATGCCTGTCACACTTTTTTTTTATTTTTGTATTATTATGTCTGAAGTGATATTAGCCACCCACACCAATTTTTTTCATCTGACTTGTTTCAAAGATAAAAAAAAAACAATACTTTCTTAAATAATGGGATAGATCAGTAAGGCAAAAATATATCTCTAAGAAGTGAAAAGACATGCTGTTACAGTCAGTTTAGTTACATAATAAGCTTTTCTGACTATAGTTTATACACATTGGTAAAGTTTTAAAGTGTTGTCTGCACATTTCTTATGTAGCTACTGATGGTGTAATTTTTAGCACTATGCCATTTATAAATAAGTTTCATGATGTTAAATTTACTGACATTAAAAAGGGAACTTATTATTACTGTATCAGATGTGTATATTTTGTGTACCATCTTGGGCAATTTTGGCATCTTTTACTGAGGTAATTCTCTTCTTCTCTTTCGGCTGTTCCCGTTAGAGGACACCACAGCGGATCATCTGTTTCCATTTCTTCCTGTCCTCTGCATATTGCTCAGTCATAAAAACCACCTACATGTCCTCTCTCACCATGTCCATAAACCTTATCTTAGGCCTTCCTCTTTTCCTCTTACCTGGTAGTTCCATCCTTAGCATTCTTTTACCAATATACCCATCATCCCACCTCATCACATGTCCAAACCAACGCAATCTCGCCTCTCTGACTCTGTCTCCAAACCGTCCAACCTGAGCTGACCCTCTAATATACTGATTCTTAATCCTGTCCATCCTTGTCATACCCAGTGCAAATCTTAACATCTTTAACTCTGCCACTTCCAGCTCTGACTCCTGCCTTTTTGTCAATGCCACCATCTCCAATACATATAACATAGCTGGCATCACTACCTTCTTGTAGACCTTCCCTTTCACTCTTACTGGTACTCGTCTGTCACAAATCACTCCTGACATTCTTCTCCACCCATTCCACTCTGCCTGTACTCTCTTCTTCACCTCTCTTCCACACTCACCATTACTCTGAACTGTTGATCCCAAGTACTTAAACTCATCCACCTTCGCCAACTCTACTCCCTGCATCCTCACCATTCCTCTGTCCTCCCTCTCATTCGCACACACATATTCTGTCTTAGTCCTGCTGACCTTCATTCCTCTCCTCTCTAAAGCATCATCTCCATCTCTCCAGGGTCTCCTCAATCTGATCCCTACTCTCATTACATATCACAATGTCATCTGCAAAGATCATAGTCCATGGGGCCTCCTGTCTGATCTCATATGTCAACTTGTCCATCACCACTGCAAATAAGAAAGGGCTCAGAGCTAATACTCGATGTAATCCCACCTCCACCTTAAATAGATCTGTCACTCCCACTGCAGACTTCACCACTGTCACACTGCCCTCGTACATATCCTGTACCACTCTTACATACTTCTCTGCCACTCCTGACTTCCTCATACAATACCACAACTCCTCTCTAGGCACCCTATCATATGCTTTCTCCAAGTCCACAAAGACACAATGCAATTCCTTCTGACCTTCCCTATATTTCTCCATCAAGTCTCAGAGAAAACATTGCATCTGTAGTGCTCTTTCCTGGCATGAAACCATACTGCTGATCGCTAATCATCACCTCCCTTCTTAACCTAGCTTCCACTACTCTTTCCGATAACTTCAAGCTGTGACTGATTAGTTTTATCCTTCTGTAGTTACTACAACTCTGTACCTCACCCTTATTCTTAAAAATAGGTACCAAAACACATTTTCTCCACTCCTCAGGCATCCTCTGACTTTCCAAGATTTCATTAAACAATCTGGTTAAGAACTCCCCTGCCATTTCTCCTAAGCACCTCCATGCTTCCACTGGTATGTCATCTGGGCCAACAGCCTTTCCATTCTTCATCCTCTATATAGCTGTCCGTACTTCCTCCTTGCTAATCTGTTTCACTTCCTGATTCACTATCTCCATATCATCCAACCTTCTCTCTCTTTCATTCTCTTCATTCATCAGACCCTCAAAGTACTCCTTCCATCTGCTCAACACACTCTCCTCGCTTGTGAGTATGTTTCCCTCACTATCCCTTATCACCCTTACCTGCTGCACATCTTTCCCAGCTCAGTCCCTCTGTCTAGCCAATAGGTACAGGTCCTTTTCTCCCTCTTTAGTGTTCAACCCTTCATACAACTCTCCATATGCCTTATCCTTAGCCTTCGACACCTCTCTCTTCGCCATGCTCTTCATCTCCTTATACTCCTGTCTACTTTCTTCATCTCTCTGACAATCCCACTTCTTCTTCACCAGTCTCTTCCTCTGTATACCTTCTGTACTTCCTCATTCCACCACCAGGTCTCCTTGTCCTCCTTCCTCTGTCCAGAAGTCACACCAAGCACCTTTCTAGCAGTCTCCCTTACTATCTCTGCTGTAGTTACCCAGCTATTAACTCTTCACTGCCCCCCAGTGCCTGTTTTAACTCTTCCCTGAACTCCAGCTCACAATCACCCTTTTTCAACTTCCACTATTTGATCCTTGGCACTGCTCTCACACTTGTCCTCCTCTTCTTGATCACCAACATCATCCTACAGACCACCATTCTATGCTGCCTAACTACACTTTCCCCTGTCACCACTTTAGTCTCCAATCTCCTTCAGAATGGCCCTCCTGCATAGGATATAATCCAACTGTGTGCATCTTCCACCACTCTTGTATGTCACCCTGTGCTCCTCCCTCTTCTTAAAATACGTATTCACCACAGCCATGTCCTTCCTTTTCGCAAAATCCACTACCATCTGACCTTCTGCATTCCTCTCATATACACCATACCTACCCATCACTTCTTCATCCCCTCTGTTCCCTTCACCAAAATGCCCATTGAAATCTGTTCCAATCACCAGTCTATCACCCTTGGGTACACTCACTACCACTTCATCCAACTCACTCCAACATTTTTCTTTCTCATCCATCACACACCCAACTTGTGGAGCATATGCAGTAACAACATTCATCATTACACCATCAATTTCCAGCTTCATAAACATCACTCTATCAGACACTCTTTTCACCTCCAAAACACTCCTGGCATACTGTTCCTTCAGGATAAGCCCTACCCCATTTCTCCTCCCATTCACACCATGATAGAACAATTTGAACCCACCTCCTATACACCTGGCCTTACTCCCCTTCCATCTGGTCTCTTGCACACACAATATATCAGCCTTCCTTCTCTCCATCATATCAGCTAGCTCTCTCCCTATACCAGTCATGCTGCCAACATTCAAAGTTCCTACCCTCACTACTACACTCCGAACCTTCCTCCTCTCTTTCTGCTTTTGGGCATGCCTTCCTCCTCTTCTTCTCCTTCACCTCCTTCGGCCAACAGTAGCCCAATTTCCGCCAGGACCCTGTTGGCTAACATTACTGGTGGCAGTCATTGTTAACCCGGGCCTCTACCGATCTGATATGGAAATCTGTATTGTTGTCCACATATGTTATTTGGCAGAGGTTTTACACCGGATGCCCTTCCTAACGTAACCCTCCCCATTTATCCAGACTCCATTAGCCACAAACCCAGTATGTTTTCTCTCTCAACTCTCTGTGCCAACTGCAAGACCTGACTATGCAGAGTCAATTTCCCACTTTTGTATCTGAGAAGAATAATTTAAAAAGAAGTAACCCTAGCACATAGTCCTGGGGCACAACTGGAATCATCCAATGGACTAGACATGCAACTCCCTAACCTGGAGTCTGCTATCTAACTAAAGTTTTATTCATTTTATTCCGTATGAATTGAAATTTAATGTTTTCAGTTTATCAATTACTCTCCTTTGTGGGATAGTGTTTGAATGCTTTGACAAGGTCAAGATAAGCTGCATGCACTAACTGCTGATGTTACCCCTTCAAAGAAAAAAAATATTCAAAATCTCATCATCACCTCTTACCAAACACCCATTGCTGCATATCACCAGAAGTAGATTGCTGAGTCATTATGACTAAGCCCCATTATGACTTTCTCTATGATTTCACTCAGCATACAGGTCAGGATGAAGGGTCCAGCCTTTTGGGTCTAAAATGCCACCCCCCCATATGATCCAGTGTCGCTTCAACTTGTCACTAAATGCTGGGAATGTAATCCAAATGAATAACAAGTAGAAAGCAGGGATGGAAACAGCTGCTAAAAAAGTCTTTCATCTTTTCCTGGGTAGGGGTCACCACAGCGGATCTCCAGTCCGCTTATGACTGGCAGTGGATTGTTACGGTATCGAGTTGCTAGCCCGGCGACCAGCCTTCAGAGAAGGTACACATGCATTCACACACCTACTTGCATCTGCATGTCTTTTTAACATTCCTTCGATCACAAGGAGGACATGCAGACTCCACACAGAAGGCACTCCAGGCAAGAATCGAACCGGAGAGCCTCTTGCTGTGAGGCGACAACGCTAACTGCTGCACCACCACAGACACTAGGAAACAGCTGGTAATTGAATCGACAAAGAAGCAGAACAGAAACCAAATAATTCAAGGCTCCACAACTGCAGTACCAAACACAGCTCAATAAGAGACACCAAGTTGTATTAGCGCTTTCATTCACTTTTAATGACCAGTGAACTTCTTCAGAAACAACTTTACCATTCATCTCATTCATTAAATACAATTCAAATTAGCATAATTGATTAATTGATAAGCTTAAATATACAAATTTAAAGACACACTGAAACACAATAAAAACTTCAATGCTAATATATCAAAAAATCATTCTTCTTAAAAATAATCACATAACTAAGAAAACATTTCTAAAAAACATTTCATGTTAATGGTCTCGTTGAGACCAGGAAATTTATCTGCTCCCAGATAAATTTGCCAGAAGGATTCTTTACATTCCAGCATTAATTTGTGGTTTCCACCAAAAATGTGACAATCTACACTATCTAATACTGCAAAATTAAACTTTTTAAAATCACTGCAGCACATAGAATGCTTGGCTAATGCATTATTAGAATCCTTCTTTTTGATAGCCAATACATGTTCACTAATTCTGATTTTTAAAGTTCTAGTGGTCATACCTATATAATAACAGGGACATGTTTGACACTGAGCTATGTAAACAATCATGGAACTATGACAAGTGTAATATTCCTTAGACCAATGAGTGACACGTAAATGGTGAAAATATATAAAGGATGAATTTGTAATATGTCTACACTGTTTACAACTAAAACAAGAATATGTACCTTTCGTCCTAATCACATCTGTATTCTTCTTGTTACCAGTGTATTCTTTCCTTTCTAACATAGTTTTCAAATTTACTACCCTTTTATAAGTAAAAAATGGTTTATTACCTATAATTTTGGTAAGATCTTGATTGCCTAAAATAATTTTCCAATTATTTTCTATGATTTCTTTTATTACCCACATTTCGTTACATATGGGCAATATAAAAGCCCCAACAAATTCTTTGTTGTTGCTACTGTCAATGGAAATGGTATTGGGCAGACCACAAATAAGAATGGGCGCTGCTTTATTACTTCGAAGTGCCAGAACTTCTTGTTCAATGTTCTGAAGCCATAGTGTGTCATACCCTCTATTTAGAAAAAAACCTCTTAAATTAATCATTTCCATAAGAAAAACTTCTTCATCAGAAGTTAATCTACTCAGGCGAATATATTGCCCCTTAATTACTCCTTTCTTCATGTGAAAGGGATGTATGCTTTTCTTATGTAAATATTGATTGGCAAAAGTGGGTTTTCTATAAATAGTACTGCTAAATTTACTAAGTGTGTTATCATAACTAATTTGTAAGTCTAAAAAGTTGATTTTCTTCCCGAAACCACCAATGGAAAATTTTAAGCAATGAGTGGTATTGTTTAGATGTTCTACAAAACTTTGGAATTCATTCAAAGTTCCATTCCAAATAAAAAACAAATCATCAATATAACGAGTGTAAAATAATATTTTGTTATTAAAGGAACAATTTTCCAAAAACATATTTTCCCATTGGGCCATAAACAAGTTAGCGTAAGCGGGAGCTACACGTGCTCCCATGGCCACACCGGAAATTTGTTTATATAAACACTCGTTAAACCTAAAGAAATTATTCTCTAAAACAAATTCCATAAGCGTACATACAGTATTAACTTTAGTACTAGTAAAATTTGTATGAGAAACTAGATATTGTCTCAAATAGTCAATACCCAAATCATGATCAATACAGGTATAAAGAGACTGAACATCCAATGATGCCATAACTAATTCAGGTACAAAACTGTGAAAATTTTTTAGTTGTTCCAACAGGTGCCAGGAATCCTTCAAATAATATTTACATTTTTGGACAATAGGATTAAGAATAAAATCAAGCCAAATAGAAATGTTTTCTGTCTTGTACTTGGCAGCTGAAATAATAGGCCTGAATGGGGGATCATTAAGATTTTTCTGTAGTTTGGGTATACCAAACATGTTCCCCATTCTTGGGAATTCAACTAGTAAATAGGTGTAAGTATTGTAATCAATCTCTTCCTGACTAAACATGTCAAATAGGATAGTATCCAACCTTAAAAAACTATTTTGAACCTCTTTGGTATCAACCTTTAAATAAGTGTTGGTATCCTTTAACAATTCTTCCATATTCGTAATGTAATGAGAATTCTTCATAATCACTATTTTACCCCCCTTATCTGCCTTCATTACTCTTAAATCCTTATTTTCCTTCAATTCCTGTAGTGCTTTTATCTCTGAAGGTGTCAGATTATTAGAATCATTCACTAAAGGAATTTTCCTAATGGCATCTTCACCTGCATTCTGAAAAACCTGAAGTGTACCAACTAGTGGTGGATTATAGGTACTGGCCTTTTTAGGACCTATATGTGTTGAACAGCTAACAATGTCCTGCATAATATATTTTAGATTTAACTTTCTCAAAGTTAATCTAAAATCAATAATAGTTTTAACTTTGTTGAAATTGTTCGAAGGGATGAAAGATAAACCTTTTTTCAATAGATTAGTAGTGTCTATAGAGATCTCTGTACCAGATATATTATGTATCTCTATTTCAAACTGATTTACATGACTAACATCTACCATCTTTTCTTGTTCCTCAATCTCCCTTTCGGCTTGCTTTGAACCACCTTGTTCCAAGTGGGCCCTCTTTTGTTGCCTTGTTTGTCTACTAAAAAAGGGCCCCCTTTGCCCGTATTTTCAACATTTCTATTATTGTTAGTAGTACTGGTATCAGTAAAAACTTCATTGTTGTCAGCGTGCAAAACATTATCAGCGTTACTATCAACATCAACAGTTTCTTCATTAACTAGTGTAGAATCACTAGCTTCACTAGCTTCACTAGAATGTATAGAATTAGTAACAACAACACTCTGTACATTATTGTCATGAGAAACACCTTTGTTATAGTCCGTAGGTCGATTATTGTTTCTAACATTATTTCTAACATTGTCTCTGTCATTATCTTTACCAAGAATATAAGCTGTGTTATTCGCATAAGCCGTAATGTCTCTTTTCAGCTTCTTTTGTTTTCTCAAAATTATCGTTGCTCGTTGCCTATCTGCTCTTGAGGTAATACTAGCATACAAATTTGATAGAGCAGAAAAGCACGAGAAATTCTTTATTTTTTTGTCCAATTCAGTCATTTCAGCCTTTAAAGTGTTCAACTGTTTGGTGTAATGGTTAATTAAAGAAACCATAAGCCGTATACCAAAGTCATTGAATAGTTCCGTTAGTTCTTTAAAAAAAGTATCATCAGCAGACACTGAATTTGGAAATTTAGTGTAGCGTAATCCTTGCGGAACACATTTACGCTGCACACACTCAGAGAGATAACATATCTCTAAATCAGTAGTGACGAACTTGAAAGTCAATTTTTCCAGTTCATAAATATTAGATTTACACATTCTATGATTCTGATGGTCGGAATTAACAGCAGTACTTACTGAATCAGCTATTTCAGCTTCTCGAATGTTGGAAAAAGGATTCTCCATCGTTTTAGCAATGTAATCCACCACACTATTCGGACCTGAGCGGGCGTCAGTCGACTCTACTCCACTTCCGTTATCCTGTGTGCTAGCAAAATTTGCTGTACCTTGCGAGCTGGAAACATGACCTCCTCCACCTTGCAGCGAAACATTAGATATAGAGACACCATCAATGCCTTTTTTAATAGCTGTAGTAATAACTTCGGTGAGCTGCTCTGTGAATTGAGCAAACCCCTCAGGAACTGGATGAACGGACATATCCATAAGATTGTCTTGTGACATATTGAAACTGATAAAGGACCACAGACTGAAGAACCAAAATTCAAATACTTGAATCGACAAAGAAGCAGAACAGAAACCAAATAATTCAAGGCTCCACAACTGCAGTACCAAACACAGCTCAATAAGAGACACCAAGTTGTATTAGCGCTTTCATTCACTTTTAATGACCAGTGAACTTCTTCAGAAACAACTTTACCATTCATCTCATTCATTAAATACAATTCAAATTAGCATAATTGATTAATTGATAAGCTTAAATATACAAATTTAAAGACACACTGAAACACAATAAAAACTTCAATGCTAATATATCAAAAAATCATTCTTCTTAAAAATAATCACATAACTAAGAAAACATTTCTAAAAAACATTTAATGTTAATGGTCGTTGAGACCAGGAAATTTATCTGCTCCCAGATAAATTTGCCAGAAGGATTCTTTACATTCCAGGAATGTAAAGTCGCTTAACCTATCTGGGAAGCGAACTCATTTCCTGGTCTCAACAGGGACTCATGTTTATGAAATGTTTTAGAAAATATTTTCTTAATTATGTGTTCAGAAAAGAGCATGACGTTACTGACTATAATAACGTGGCTATGTCGTGTCTTTAATACTGTAGCAGCAAGCATCGACAATCGGTGTCTGGCAATGAATGAGATGAATGGTAAGGCCATGATCGTTAAAAGGCGAATGAAAACGGTGTCTGCGAAGTTCACTGAACCAATGAATGGCAGTGTTGTTCTGCTGCTGTCGGGGCCAGGCCTGTCCAATGATCACTGTCGGTTTCAGCTGTGTGCAAGACCGGCTTATGCGCGTGAGTGTGTTGCATACTGGAATAATGTTGGCCATTATTCATGAACTGGTCTGAAACCAATATCGCGGGCTGTCTTATGGTATCGTTATCAGTTCCTGGTTGCTACATTCACTGATAAAGCAGCTTATTAATCATTTCGCTGCAAATGGAGGCCATGCAGGCTGCAGCAGGGCTGGCAGCACACAGAGGCTGGCGGTGGTGGGTGGGCTGACGTCGTTGATCCGGTGAACCCGTGCTGCGATGAATCCTTTCCAGTAAAAAGGCATTGATAGTAATCTCTATATCACAATGTTTAGCGCAGTGAAGATATGTTCAATACAACATTTTGCTGAAACTAACAACGCGATTCGGTAAGTAAACTGCTGCGCATGGTACGACTAACGTCAGACCAGCCGTACTGGCGATCGCTGCATGAGCTCGCCAGGCCAAATCTAATATTTATGAACTGGAAAATTGACTTTCAAGTTCGCCACTACTGATTTAGAGATATGTTATCTCTCTGTGTGCAGCGTATGTGTTCCGCAAGGATTACGCTACACTAAATTTCCAAATTCAGTGTCTGCTGATGATACTTTTTTAAAGAACTAACGGAACTATTCAATGACTTTGGTATACTTTAATGGTTTCTTTAATTAACCATTACACCAAACAGTTGAACACTTTAAAGGCTGAAATGACTGAATTGGACAAAAAAATAAATTTTGCTTTCTGCTCTATCAAATTTGTATGCTAGTATTACCTCAAGAGCAGATAGGCAACGAAACGATATAATTTTGAGAAAACAAAAGAAGCTGAAAAGAGACATTACGGCTTATGCGAATAACACAGCTTATATTCTTGGTAAAGATAATGACAGAGACAATGTTAGAAATAATGTTAGAAACAATAATCGACTCCACGGACTATAACAAAGGTGTTTCTCATGACAATAATGTACAGAGTGTTGTTGTTACTAATTCTATACATTCTAGTGAAGCTAGTGAAGCTAGTGATTCTACACTAGTTAATGAAGAAACTGTTGATGTTGATAGTAACGCTGATAATGTTTTGCACGCTGACAACAATGAAGTTTTTACTGATACCAGTACTACTAACAATAATAGAAATGTTGAAAATATCGGCAAAGGGGGCCCTTTTTTAGTAGACAAACAAGGCAACAAAAGAGGGCCCACTTGGAACAAGGTGGTTCAAAGCAAGCCGAAAGGGAGATTGAGGAACAAGAAAAGATGGTAGATGTTAGTCATGTAAATCAGTTTGAAATAGAGATACATAATATATCTGGTACAGAGATCTCTATAGACACTACTAATCTATTGAAAAAAGGTTTATCTTTCATCCCTTCGAACAATTTCAACAAAGTTAAAACTATTATTGATTTTAGATTAACTTTGAGAAAGTTAAATCTAAAATATATTATGCAGGACATTGTTAGCTGTTCAACACATATAGGTCCTAAAAAGGCCAGTACCTATAATCCACCACTAGTTGGTACACTTCAGGTTTTTCAGAATGCAGGTGAAGATGCCATTAGGAAAATTCCTTTAGTGAATGATTCTAATAATCTGACACCTTCAGAGATAAAAGCACTACAGGAATTGAAAGAAAATAAGGATTTAAGAGTAATGAAGGCAGATAAGGGGGGTAAAATAGTGATTATGAAGAATTCTCATTACATTACGAATATGGAAGAATTGTTAAAGGATACCAACACTTATTTAAAGGTTGATACCAAAGAGGTTCAAAATAGTTTTTTAAGGTTGGATACTATCCTATTTGACATGTTTAGTCAGGAAGAGATTGATTACAATACTTACACCTATTTACTAGTTGAATTCCCAAGAATGGGGAACATGTTTGGTATACCCAAACTACAGAAAAATCTTAATGATCCCCCATTCAGGCCTATTATTTCAGCTGCCAAGTACAAGACAGAAAACATTTCTATTTGGCTTGATTTTATTCTTAATCCTATTGTCCAAAAATGTAAATATTATTTGAAGGATTCCTGGCACCTGTTGGAACAACTAAAAAATTTTCACAGTTTTGTACCTGAATTAGTTATGGCATCATTGGATGTTCAGTCTCTTTATACCTGTATTGATCATGATTTGGGTATTGACTATTTGAGACAATATCTAGTTTCTCATACAAATTTTACTAGTACTAAAGTTAATACTGTATGTACGCTTATGGAATTTGTTTTAGAGAATAATTTCTTTAGGTTTAACGAGTGTTTATATAAACAAATTTCCGGTGTGGCCATGGGAGCATCGTAGTTCCCGCCACGCTAACTTGTTTATGGCCCAATGGGAAAATATGTTTTTGGAAAATTGTTCCTTTAATAACAAAATATTATTTTACACTCGTTATATTGATGATTTGTTTTTTATTTGGAATGGAACTTTGAATGAATTCCAAAGTTTTGTAGAACATCTAAACAATACCACTCATTGCTTAAAATTTTCCATTGGTGGTTTCGGGAAGAAAATCAACTTTTAGACTTACAAATTAGTTATGATAACACACTTAGTAAATTTAGCAGTACTATTTATAGAAAACCCACTTTGCCAATCAATATTTACATAAGAAAAGCATACATCCCTTTCACATGAAGAAAGGAGTAATTAAGGGCAATATATTCATTGAGTAGATTAACTTCTGATGAAGAAGTTTTTCTTATGGAAATGATTAATTTAAGAGGTTTTTTTCTAAATAGAGGGTATGACACACTATGGCTTCAGAACATTGAACAAGAAGTTCTGGCACTTCGAAGTAATAAAGCAGCGCCCATTCTTATTTGTGGTCTGCCCAATACCATTTCCATTGACAGTAGCAACAACAAAGAATTTGTTGGGGCTTTTATATTGCCCATATGTAACGAAATGTGGGTAATAAAAGAAATCATAGAAAATAATTGGAAAATTATTTTAGGCAATCAAGATCTTACCAAAATTATAGGTAATAAACCATTTTTTACTTATAAAAGGGTAGTAAATTTGAAAACTATGTTAGAAAGGAAAGAATACACTGGTAACAAGAAGAATACAGATGTGATTAGGACGAAAGGTACATATTCTTGTTTTAGTTGTAAACAGTGTAGACATATTACAAATTCATCCTTTATATATTTTCACCATTTACGTGTCACTCATTGGTCTAAGGAATATTACACTTGTCATAGTTCCATGATTGTTTACATAGCTCAGTGTCAAACATGTCCCTGTTATTATATAGGTATGACCACTAGAACTTTAAAAATCAGAATTAGTGAACATGTATTGGCTATCAAAAAGAAGGATTCTAATAATGCATTAGCCAAGCATTCTATGTGCTGCAGTGATTTTAAAAAGTTTAATTTTGCAGTATTAGATAGTGTAGATTGTCACATTTTTGGTGGAAACCACAAATTAATGCTGGAATGTAAAGAATCCTTCTGGCAAATTTATCTGGGAGCAGATAAATTTCCTGGTCTCAACGAGACCATTAACATGAAATGTTTTTTAGAAATGTTTTCTTAGTTATGTGATTATTTTTAAGAAGAATGATTTTTTGATATATTAGCATTGAAGTTTTTATTGTGTTTCAGTGTGTCTTTAAATTTGTATATTTAAGCTTATCAATTAATCAATTATGCTAATTTGAATTGTATTTAATGAATGAGATGAATGGTAAAGTTGTTTCTGAAGAAGTTCACTGGTCATTAAAAGTGAATGAAAGCGCTAATACAACTTGGTGTCTCTTATTGAGCTGTGTTTGGTACTGCAGTTGTGGAGCCTTGAATTATTTGGAAACAGCTGGTAAACATGAAAAACTTTCAAAAGGATACAAAATAAGAACAGGACTGGAAGGTGACAAAAGGGGCTGGAATTTGAAGCTATGACATGTGAGGATCCTAGGAGAAACATGGAAGAAATGCAGGGCATTCTGGGAACTACAGAGTTGAATACTGCTAGCAAACCTAAACTTTCACAATTGAAATGTGACACTGACAAAAATGAAAAAGGAGGGAGGAGTGATTTATATAACAGATGATACTGCTTATGAGTGGCACAGGAACATGGTGGAACAGGGAGGAAGGAGAGAATGGGAGAGACAAAAAGGTAAACATATTGTCAGACAAACTACAGGTACAATGTAGGGAATGGGAAATAGCTATTGCACTGCAGACACATCAGTGGAGGAGGACAGCATTTTTGCTGACAGTTTGAGTGGGTAGGGCAGAAGAGAGGTGAGGATGGTGGGAGATCTCAGTATTCCAGCTGTAAAATGGTGAAAACTTACATCTGCAATAGAAGGAGAAAAGATCCTGATACACGAATTTAATCAACTGGTGCAAGAAAATATAACATAAAAGTCTAGATTTTGTCCTGACTATGTCAGGCAAAATACATAACATGCCCTAGTCAACAGTGACCACACTATGGCATGGTTCACTTGAGGCACAACAGAAGAGACCCAAAGGAGACAGGAGGAATGTGAGATGACAGAAAGGTGAACTACAGACAGCTGGGAATGGAGCTGTGCATTAAATTAGCCCGGGGGGGGGGGGGGGCAAATAACCATGGGTAAGAATCTGAGACAGCTTTCTCAAATGTATGCAGCAGTCTGTCACCAAATACTAGGTTTCTTTTGATACACATAGGTCAGTATCTCAAAAAGTACAATGCTGCATTTCAAACATAAGAAATTTGTACTTATTAACTGGGTAAACAAAATGGTTCATATACCCTTTTTCAGCCATGACCTAAGCACAAAGGTTAAACACTAAAAAATATGTTACTTGTTTATGTGGTTGGAAAACTACTACTATTATAAAGTTACATGGGTAAAATATTACTATTGTTCAGACAGTGACACTGTATAATTTACAGTACTTTTTCTACAAGTAAACACAGGTGTGTGTGTGTGTGTGTGTGTGTGTGTGTGTGTGTGTGTGTGTGTGTAACTTAACATAACAGTAGCGGTCTAAATAGGAAATCCCTCTTCATAGCATCACAAGATTTAACAAGGCCACTGAGTCCCAAAGCCACTTCTGCCTTACCATAATCCACCATAGACCTTGTCTTTCTTCAGGGAGGGAAAGCTATACTAGTTGTGAGTTTGTGAATACCCATCCAGATGAGCAGCTCCTCTTTAAAGGCAGACAGCCCCACACAGTTTTAACTTGGAGAGGAAGTTTGTGCAAGGGAAGGGTTGGTGCTTGGGCGACAAATCTAGACGTTCACCTTGTCTTATTTGTTACCATTGATTTACAGCTCTAAAAGCAAGGCACATATTACCTCCAAGTTGCCATATGAAAATGAATACAGATGTAAAATTCTTCAGTCTTTCTTGGTAGTTCACAAACTGGGTAAAAAATATCACAGAAATAAACTGGAAAGACAAAAAAATGAAGTCCTTGCAGTGAGTTGAAGCAATTTATTATTAAGCTCTTTTCGTTTGCAGGATCTGCAAACCTTTTCAGATAAAAAACAGGTATCAAGAGACATACAAATGCGCAAATTTAAAAAATAATCACATGATTGTAATTAACCAATCAACATGCTACTAGTGTAGACTCAGAACACAAAATTAAAGGTATATTAGCCTACTAACTCTACATTTACTAACCAATAACCCAGAATTCAAAAAGCATGAAAGAGAATATAAATATGAAAATAGAAAATAAAAACTAATAAACATAAATACAATTCCTAATAACTTTAAATAAGAATATATATGTGTGTGTAATGTATATTATACATACACATATTAACTTAAATTTTTACATAAATTTTATCTTTCCAGGCTCTTTAATTTCAGTAAGCATGTAATATTACATGCTTCATTTAAGCCCGGGTAGTTAAATGTGTTTAATAAAAGTTGCCAGTACAACTCCAGTTCTTCTAGCCATAATCCAACTGGCCCACCTCTACTACCCATTAATATCTGATCAATTACCCTAAAGGTAAACATATGACCACTTAGCATTACACAATGTTTAGTTTCATAGGTAGGTAACTAGGCTATTGGCCCTAGGGCCTATATAAGCCTAGCCAAACGGTACCCTGGCTTTCGCCACCCAAGAAAATTATTTTCCTGTGCCCCTGTCAAGCAGAGCCACAGAAGTGATCCCCGGGGTGAATTTCCTATCTCCCATCCAATCATCAAGACTTTTCTTGAAGTGTGCTAATGAGAAGCTCTGTTTGATATAGATAGGTAATTTGTTCCAGAGTACGGTAAGTCCCTGGGACAGGAATCTATCCCTCCAGCATGTTCTGTTTATTGTGGTGATAAGGTTTAGGTCCCTAGAGCCATGTAGCTCAAAGGGATTGGGATTTCTTTAAGTGGAGCATGTCCAACAGCTCTGGGTTTGACATAGCTTTGTATGTTAGGCAGCGATCGCCTCTGAGTAGGCGATATGCAATGGAGTAAACCTGGAGGTTTTTGAGACAGTCTGTGCAAGGCATCTATTTGAGGCTGGTAATCCTCTTTGTGTGGTATTTCTGCAGCCTTTCCAGTTGTTGTAGATATCTTGTGAGGTACATACCAAAAGGGCCTTGTACTCTATAATAGGTCTAATGAGTGACGAGTAGAGAGGAACAATGACCTCTTTTTTCCTGGATGAGAAACCCTTTGTGATGAGATGTGCCACGTTGAAGTATTTTCTGACTACTGTGGCAATGTGAATATCAAAGAACAGACTACTGTGCACCTGTGTCCCAAGGTCTCATCACACTTTTGGTGTTAAGTAGACTACCACCTATGTGGTAGTTCATGGGTACAGAGTTTTTACCAAAAGAGATTACAATGCACTTTTTGGCATTGAGCTTGAGAGGCCATGGCTTTGACACCAGTCATCTGTCTCAGTGAGGCCCTTTTGTAGGATGTCCACATCGTTAGGAGTTTCGATTATTGCTCCTAGTTTGCAGTCATCTGCAAAGTTCATTAGCCAAAGACTTTCTGTGTTAGCCTGTACTTCAGAAAAGTAGATACCAACAGGAGAGGACCTAGGACTGAACCCTGTGGTACTCCACTTGTCACTGGTCTGAAGTTGGATTTGGAGTCTGCTACTTTCACAGTGTGGGTATTGTCAGTGAGCCAGTTGGCAACTCATCTTGTGACATAGGGATTAATACCTAGTTTAGTGAGTTTATCTATAATTCCAGAGTGGGGGGTGGTGTTGAAAGCCTTGGAGAGATCTAGATAGGCTGTGTGAACCACCTTACCCTCATCTATGGCTTTGGTGACCGCTTCAAAGAAGTCTATCAGGTTTAGGAGACATGATCTGCCTTTTACAAAGCTGAACTGGGTGGGGTCCAGAGTTTGGAGATTACCAGTGTCATTGTTTATAAGTTCCATGATGATACATATGTTCCATAGCCTTGCAGACCAGGCTCATCAGGCTAATGGTGCGGTAGTTCCCGGGTCCATGGTGGCTCCCCCATTGTGGAGTGGGATAACCATCACTGTGTGCAATTTAGTGGCACAAAGCCTGAGGTGAGGCTATGACTGAACATGGTACTTAGGTGGGGTGCCAGTTCGTTCTGTAGTCCGTGTAGAATGCAGCCTGGGATGTTGTCAGGTCCCATGGATGCTCTGTTCTTGGCTTTGGAGAGTGTGTTTTTCTACCTGTGCAGCCGTGATTACAGGAAGTTTGCATTCTTCCGGTATAGAGATGGGCCTTTTAGGGGATGGGGGGGGGGGTAAAGTTAGCAATGAACCTATCTGCCAGGATGTTAGCAATATAGGAGATCTGAGTTTTGCCATTGAGATTCTTGACATAGCTATAGAATGCTTTGTGGTTGTCTTTAGAATCAGTGGCGATTTTGTTTTCATAACTAGCTTTGGATGATTTTATGAGGGATCTCAGCTTCTTACTGAGGCTGATCAGGGAGTTCCCCCAATCACTGGATTTTATTCTTTTTTGCAACAGTTTTTTTTCTTCAGTTGTAGAGCTTGTTTATGGCAGGGGACCACCAGATTGGCTTCCTTTTTTTGGAGGATAGCATCTTGGTTCTGTTAGAGATTGCACGATCCATGTACTTCTGTAAGCGCTTATAAAGTGCATTTGTGTAGGATTCAGCAGTCGTACCTCTATTGTCCGTCAGCATGGGTGTCGTGAAATTTGCCTCTTCTGTCTTAAGAAGTGTGATGTTGGCTTTGGAGAAAGTTTATACGGTGGTTTCCCTAATGGGAGGTGGGGGTGGGATGTGGATGTCTAGGGTGATTAGCTTGTGGTTGGATCTGACCAATAAGGAATTGACCTCTGGTATGGAACACCAGTTGCCCATGTTGGTAATGACCAGGACTAGGATATTGCTGCCCCTTATGGGGGGGGGGGTGGAAAAGTTGATCCAAGGCATTGGAATTTATGAATTCCAGAAAACGTAGCCTAATATTTTCCAGTGTATCAAGAAATGAGGAGTAGGAATCCAGGGGCATGGTGGGGGATCTGTAGCAAGCTACAATTTGGACTGCGGTCTTGGCCAGAGTTAGTTGCACTTGGATAATCTCAGATGCATTACGTTGAGCAACTAGCCTGGAGGTGTGGATATCCTTAATGAATATGGACATGTCTCCACCTTTAGTGTTTCTGTCCAAGTTAGGTGGCCGAAAGGTGTGGTATGAGTTATAGCCTGGTAATGTAGGGGTGCTCTCTGGAGAGTTAAACCAGGTCTCTGTCACTGCACAGATGTCGATGTTCTCCATTTTAAGGAGTGCCTCGAGTGAGTGCATTTTGAGGTTTAGACTTCTAGCATTGAGTGGCATTACCCTCAGATTTTGCTTGCTTGTACCTGTTACGGTGGTGAATTTGTCATTTGAACCTTGCCTAAAAAAGGCACTATAGGGGTGGCAAGAGCCTTTGCCAGTATACGGAATCCCAAGGGTGACAGGTGCAGGCCATCTCTAGCAAAGCATCATTATTTGTTGATCATGCCATCCCAGGCAGACAGATACTAGATCCACTTAGAAAGACACCAGAAGCTTAGCCAATTTTTTAAGTCAATCATTTTGTCCTTGAACTGTTTGTCTTGTTTACGTTTTTCAATTGCATGTAAATGCTCATAGACCCTTTCTCAGAGCCTACGCTCCATCTTTCCAACATAAAAAGCGAGCCTATGCTCCATCTTTCCAACATAAAAAGCTGGGCACAGGTGGCACTGAGCTAAATATACAACAAATCTTGAGTTACATGTAAATTGCAGCCTGGATGTAATTTTTATTTTTATTCATTTATTTTATATTTAAATAAAAATAAAATTTACTTCCGGGCTGAAATTTACTGGATGCAAATGCCTTGTTCTTTATTTCAAATTTCTTACCTATGTCCATATACTTGCAAAATCTGTACATTCCACATCTTTGCATACCAGGTTGTCTAACCGATTCTGTAAGCTTACTTTCAAGTAGATTTTTTTAAGTTACAGCCTCTTCTGTAGACTATTTTCAGACATTGTCCTAGTTTTTTAATAAGGCCCATATCTCTGTTTATCAGTTCCCAGTTTTTACATATAATATTAGAAATTATTTAAATTAAAACATGTTATGACACTAATTTTAAAGTTGGTGTTTGTTGTAACTTGATTCACATTAACTAGTATGGGCTCAACATAACCAAAAGAGGGATAAAGAGCACCAGTTTGAATTATCTGGTCTTGTATTAAAGATGTCGGCACAATGGGTAAAATTACACCATTCTATCTTTTACTTTGAACTTCTTCTGTGACTACCCCAATTAAATCTTTCAGGTATCCAAGGCTAGCAAACATGCTACCTAACAATTCACATTCAGCCAGAAAGTCTTCTTCTAATGAGACTATCCTGGCTGCTCTAACCAGTTGTCCTTTTACCAGTATCTTTTTTCTGAAAAAGGATGACTGCTAGAAAAATACAGAAATAAATTTGAGTAAGTACTCTTCCTATAGATCCTGGACACAAGATGTTAACAAGGTCATTGTTTAATTTAATATCCAAATAATCTATTTCCTTCACACAAAACTTAAATGTGAAGTCAAGGAACTGTGTAGATTTATTAAAATAATGAACTAGTTCATTCTCCTGGTTGTCGTCACCCTTAAACATTAAAATTATGTGTCGTCCAGGTACCTCGTATAGAAAGTTAATATTTGCATATGAAGGGGGCTCTTAAATAACATTTCCATCTCCCAATAAGCCATTACTAAATTAGCTAGACTTGCTCCATAAGGGGAGTCCATGGCTACCCCTATTTTTTGGAGATAATATTGCTTGTCAAAGGTGAAATAATTATTTGTCAGAATTATATTAAGTAATTCTTCTACTAGGGAGATTTCAACAGAATTTGCCCCTTACTTTTTGAGCATCAAAAAAAAAAAACATTCTACACCTTCCTGGTGGGGAATTGAGCTATAGAGATCCTTCACATCAATTGTTAAGACGAAGTTGTCCACATCAAAATCTAAGTTATGAATCTTATCAAGAAATGACCAAGAGTCTTTACATATTTCATGCTCATACTTCAAATATTTTTCAAGTATTGTCCCCAAAACGTTTGCACATAGGTATGCGAGGGAACCTTGGGCATCTATAAGGGGTCTCACCAGTGCATTTACAAGGCTTTTATGTACCTTGGGAATGCCGAACAAAACTGTCACTTTAGGATGTAACATTGTCATATAGTTGAACAAGTCTACACTAATCTTGGCTTCTATAAATACATCGTTCAAGTAGCCTTTTGTATGATTATGTGCTAGATTTAATTCATTAAGGGAGACTTGTTCAAGAATGCATGGATCGTGCTATCCCAAGCAATACCAAGACTCACTCCTCCAAGAAAAGGAAACCAGTATGGTGCACCCATGCCATAAACAAGCTATACAATAGAAGGAGGAAACTAGTACAGAAAAGAGTAAAATCCCAAGAAGAGAAGAAATTCCTGATCAGTATCAGCAAGAAACTATGATCCCTCATAAAATCATCCAAGGCTAGCTTCGAAAGAAAAACTGCCATGGGCTCCAAAGATAACCGCAAGGCATTCTTTAGCTATGTCAAGAATCTAAGTGGCAATTCTCAGATCTGCTCAGAGCTAGTGCAGAATGGAACAAAATACATTGAACCGACCAATATGGCCAACATCCTGGCAGACAGGTTCAGTGCAAACTTAACCCCTCCTCACCCCCAAAAGGGCCCATAACTATATCAGAAGAATGTAGTGCCCCTGAAATCACAGATGCTCAGGTTAAAACAGCTCTCTCCAAAGCCAAAAACACAGCATTAATGGGACCAGACGGTGTCCCAGACTAAGTCCTACACGAGCTCAAAGATAAACTAACCCCTCACCTAAACGCACTGTTCATATTCAGCCTCTCCACAGGCTACGTGCCATAGAGTAGCGGCACACCAACGGTTATTCCGCTCCACAAAGGTAGAGCCACAACAGACCCTGGGAACTATCACCCTATAAGCCTGACTAGCTTGGTCTGCAAGGCTATGGAGTGCATCATCATGGCTCTCATTAACAGAGACATTGGGAACCTCTAAACACTGGACCCTACCTAGTTCGGCTTTGCCTCTTAAACCTGGTGGACTTCTTTGAGACAGCTACCAAGGCTATAGACGAGGAAAAGGTGGTCCACACAGCCAACCTAGACCTCGCACTATTCCCCATTCAGGTATTATAGACAAGCTCACCAGCCTGAACATAAACCCCTACGTCACGAGATGGGTTGCCAACTGGCTCATGGACAGAACCCACATGGTAAGAGTTGCAAGAGCTAGGTCTGACTCTAAACCAGTTACAAGTGGTGCACCCCAGCGCTCAGTCCTAGGACCCCTCCTGTTCGACATATACTTCTCAGAGGTACAGGCAAGCACAGGAGGACTATGGTTGACCAAGTTTGCAGACGACTGCAAACTAGGGGCTATAACTGACTTTCTGGCTGACACAGACATCCTCCAAAAGGGTCTCACTGAGACAGATAGTGGGTGTCAAAACTATGGCCTCAAGCTAAATGCCAAAAAGTACACAGTCATCCCCTTTGGAAAAAAACAAAGTACCCACAAACTACCACATAAGTGGCAGCCCCCTAAATATGGAAGACGTAATAAGGGATCTGGGGACCCAAGTAAATAGTAACCTCTCCTTTGATAATCACATTGCCAATGTGGTTAGAAAATCCTTCTATTTGGCCCACCTAATCACAAAAGGGTTTGCATCCAGATCAAAAGAGGTCATTGTGCCCCTCTACGCATCACTCATCAGACCCATCATAGAGTACAACCCCCCATTTTGGATGTACCTGTAACAGCTGGAAAGACCACAGAAGTACCTCACCAAGGGGATGACTGGCCTCAAACAGATACCCTATGCAGCTCGACTGAAGAAACTCCAGCTGTACTCAGTTGCATATCGCCTTCTCAGAGGTGATCTCTGCCTGACATACAAGGCCCTGACCAACCCAGAATTGATGGACATGCTCCACCTAAAGAAAATCATATCCCCTCGAGCCACATGCTCTAGGGATCTAAACCTCACCACACCAATAAATAGGATGTGCTGGAGGGATAGATTCCTGTCCCAGAGACTTCCCATGCTCTAGAACAAGATTCCAATCTACATTAGGCAGAGCTCCTCGCTAAGCCTCTTTAAGAGAAACCTTGATGAGTGGATGGAAGACAGAAAGTTTACCCCGGGGATCACTTCAATGGCTCTGCTGGGCAGAGGGAACTAATCTAGGGGGCGGTGAAAGCCAACACATTCCGGCTAGGCTTATATATGCCTATAGGCAGATAGCCTAGTACCTACCTATGAACCTGCAAGTCCCACTTTGTAGGACCTCTTTCATCCGTTTTAACATAGTCGTCCTAATCAAATATAGTCAAGCCACCCCCTTTAGCTGGTTTAGTGACTCTGACTTTAGAGAACCTCAGTTCGTTCAAGGCTTGCCATTCTTCCAGCTTGACATTCTTATTTTTAGGTACATTACCATACATGTTGTTCAGGAAAGATTTCCTGTTCATATTATTATCCACAAACCTTAAATCAAGTTCACATAGAATCTCGAAAGCATTAAGCACTGGATGTAGGGGTGGATTATATCTACTAGCTATTTTAAACCTATTATCCACCTGTTTGTTATTACCTAAAACAGCTGTTAAATTCAATTTCTTTACAAAGTGTTTTACATCCATAATCACCCTAGCCACATTCATGTGTTGGCTTGGTACAAATGTATATCCCTTGGCTATTAAATCCACAACAATAGGATCAACATTACAAGATGCATAATTCAAAATTTCAAAGTCACCAGTCTTATTAGTGATGATATTTACGCCATTAATGAAATCAGTGGCTATCATTTGTGCTTGTTGAAGCGCTGTTTGTCCTTGGGTCTCTGGTATGACTTCTGCTTCTGGATAGTTCCTGTATACCTCTCCTTGTGAAAATTTTGATCATTGTTCTCCTGATTAACATGTGTTTCCATGGCATTTTTACCATTATTCAAGTCACGGATACGTTCACGTCATATCAAGTCACAACCAATATTATTGTTACATGTAGTATTAGTTCTTTCTTCTGTTAAACTAATTTTTGTATTTATTGCATTTGGCAGACAGTCATTGTCCTTATACGACCCTGCTGCAGCCCAAGTTTGAGATGGGGGGGGGGGGCACATGTAAGCCAAACCTTGTTCATAAGCCACACGGTCACAGTTTAATTTTTTAAGCTTGTTATTTTTTAATCTCTCTATATATTGCTCAAGGCTTGTAAAAACTCCTTGCATATTCATACTTGTACCTGGAGAAATCATTGTCTGTCTTAATTTTATTGTCAAGTTCAGTAATATCTTTATCAAAAGTAGAAATCAATGCAGAATAATGTTTTATCATGAGATCGAACCCATGTTGGTCAAAAAGGCTCAACAATTCAAGATGAAAGGCTGAATCCGGTATCAACCCTGCAGGGTACTGATATGAACGTAACCCTTTGGAACAATCTGTGACTGTAAGCACCCTTTAAAATATGCTACTTCTAGTTGTAATTTTTTCAGGTTTATAAGTTTATAGTCAAATTCTTTAAGTTTCTCTGAAAGAGAAAGTGCACTGACCTGCTCCTGTGTTGTGCTGCTGGCCAGCTGCCCCTGCTGTGCTGTCGATGGATTCCTTAAGAATTGAATACGGCTATTCAGCCACTCACTCAGTATTGGGACCCCAATAAGCCTTGCTGCACGTTGGTCACCGATTCGTACTGGTCCTGCACTGTTATTATGTGAAGTAACATTCATTGGAGAAGAGTGCTCAATTCCAGTCACTAAATGGCTATTATGCTGGTTCTTCTGATTGTTAGTTGCAACTAGAACTGTTATCACTGGTTCTGGTCTTTCTGGTGTAGCAGTATCATTAAATTCTGGGCGTTGTGAGCTAGGAAGGCTCCAACATTGTTGGCGTTCATCTAAAAGCTCCAAGCGGCTTGTAAAGTTGTCCACATGCTGAGTTAAAGCTTCTATCAGCACTGTCAGACTAAATAAGTCTTGTTGGAGCTGTTGCTGACTAAATAAACTTGGACTGCTGGGACCTCCGGTAGCCAAGAAACAACACAAACTGAGTAAAAAATATCACAGAAACAAATTGGAAAGACAAGAAAATGGAGAAGTCCTTTCAGTGAGTTGAAGCAATTTATTAAGCGCTTTTCGTTTGCAGGATCTGCAAACTTTTTGAGATAAAAAACAAGTATCAAGAGACATACAAATGCACAAGTTTAAAAAACAATCACATGATTGTAATTAACCAATCAACACGCTCCTAGTGTAGCCTAGGAACACAAAATTAAAGGTACATTTCTTGGTAGCTCAGGTCTTTTCAGCCTATGATATTTTAGTTACAAACCTCTGGCGTCTTTCCAATTGCTTGACATACTTCGAAAGGCATACATCCCAAGCAGGCTGTTGTACTTAATAATGGGTCTAATCAGAGTGGAATATTAGGAGTGAGGACTTTTTTAAGCTGGAAGAAGTGTCTTTTGCTATGAGAAGGGCAAGGTAAAATATTGTTCCAAACACCTTTGCAATGTAATGGTCAAACATAAGGGAACTATCCACCCAAGTACCTACGTCTGTCACTACCTTTTCATTTTGAAATGGCACATTACCTATCTTATAATCTGGAACTAGGCATGCATAACAAACACTATAATGTTGCGGTTTTTGGTGTTGAGTTTGAACCATTCTTCTGTACACCAGCTATTGACCAGTGTAACCTCCTGTTGGAGTGCCGGGGGAATATGTTAGGAATGGTACAGCTAAGTTTGTTAGAATCAGGTCAAGTAAATTCTATTCTCTACTGGATTCATTAACAATCTGGTACAGGCAGTACTTGTTCATAAAATGTAAGAATTTGTATGCATTTTCTACACTGATGGTATAGACCCCCCCCCCCCCCCAAGTTTATGACTGGGTAGGTAAAATCACCAAGGATAACAGTGTTCATCAAAAATATTTATGAATGTAGTGTACTTTTTCTGGATACAGGAAGGGGTCTTGTAGTATGCTATGATCTGACAAATTATATTTATTATGATTTGAATCTCTATACATGTCTCTAGGTATCTGTCTAAAGGTAATGTAGTCTAGCAAACATGGATACTGCACTACAACTTCCATCTGGTCTAAATAATTCTTAACTAGGTTTCTGTAACAACAGATACATATGACTCTCAACCACTTGGATTAAGAAATCTGTACAAAGCCTGACAAAATGGGAGGGGGGGGGGGGAAGGCCCAAAAATAAGGACAGATTTTAAATACTGTTTTTATAAACAGAGAAGGTTGCTACAGATAAAGGGTTTGTATTAACATACATTTTCTGAATGATTTGAAGTCTGAAACTCAAATTTATGTCATTATTTAGTAACTTCAGCCCTCAGAATACCCCAGTGATTTGCCAGAAAACCAGAGATTTTATGAGGAACAGACCAAAACTAAGGATGATTTGCATCCTTCATACCAAGACTTCTGCATAATGCTGAAAGCTTTTGCTGCCATTGTTGTGTCATTTTTAGGCAGGGTCTGCTGATGGACCTACCAACTAACTTCCAAAACAAGCCAACCAGTAGACCATATCAAGGTGGCTTTACTTAATGCTAAAAGCCTGAACAAATTAACAGAATTGAGGTCCTTCTACATCTGGCATACCTATCAACTGTCCAGATTTTTGCCTCATACAGATGTCGAGCATGTCATCCCATGACAACACATACTGGATCCCACTAGAATGACACCATTTGTTTAGCCAATTGTTAAAGCCAATCACCTTTTCTTTATACCTCAGCATCATTTTTGGTGATGGAAGGATTCCACTCAATACTAGGAGTTTTTCCTCCATTTGTGATAAACATGGAGAGTTCTGTCATATCTTTCTCCCTATCCTTTGGGGTTTTGCATGTTAGGTCATTTATCCCAACATGGGCCACAACCATGCTATACTTATATTTGCTTGGTATAAGGGCCATTGGCCTTCTTGCATTATGGTAAATCTTGGCCCCAGAGTGACAGCTCACAGTCACCCTGCCTTTGCCCAGCCTCGTGAGTGGTGACTCTTTATATAGGCACACTGATTCCACAATTACTAGTACATTTCCATTTGTGTTTGAAAACTGCTTTTGCATAATGGGTGCCGGATGTGCCTTTTCCTGGTGACTGTTAGTTGTGTTACCATTAATCCATGTTACAGTGCTTTGTCTACACTTAGGCCTTGAACCTCCTAAGCTATTGCAGCTAACTGCAAATCTGACCAAGTCGCTTAACCAGACATTGCTCGGAAGCAGAGTCTGAAAAAGGTCCATGGTGATCAGTGCTCTAACCCAGAAAACAAATATAAATAAATCAATGTCTCCAGTGTATGATAATTTACTGAGGCAAATGCAGTGTGTGGTGTAGATGAGTGATGCTCACAGGAAGTGCTTGTTTGTGAAAGATTAGCCCCACATTCAGCTAGGTACTTGCATCTCACAAACAAACGGTGACAAGTTGAGTAAAAGATCATTATCTATGAGCATCAGACAATTCTTACTTGGCCTGACTTATCCCATGTGCTATGAGGCTGGTATGAGAGAGTAGTCTAGCTGGCCGACCCTCCATTTTGGACCAGGGATGCAAGGTTTGTTAAGGAGAATAAGAGAATATAATGGGTATTTTTAAAGTACTGGTTCAAAGAAAAAACAGTTGAAATAAAGGCTTGAGAACTAAGTTAACATTATGCAGTAAATATTCTAGTCTCGCTTGGCTACAAGGCCAGTTTGGCAGATATTAAGGGTAAATAAGAGAAGTGTTTTAGCTCTTAGTCTAAAGTACTGGTTGAAGAAAAATAATAAATGCAAATAAAAATTAGGTTCAAGCACCAAAACAAAGTATTTAGTAAATAATTTGATTTAGACTAGCTATGACATCAACTTAGAAGTGAAACAATGCAATGCTGCTTTACTCTGCAATTTGTATAGCTCTAACTGGAATTGTTAACTATGGCTCCCTAGAAAGAATTTAAAAATGCCTACAATTGTCAAGCACAGCACTGCACAACAGTGAGCAGAATGCCCTCCAACACTGTTAAAGTGAGGAGATAAGGTGAAAGAATCAATAAAAACTCCAGCCAATAATGTCCACCTTTCAGAAACACCATTAAATTACTCTCAGCCACAAAAAAAACACTACTGCACCCTGAAAGTTTACACCCTGACCAGACAACCAACTGAAACTGCAATTAAAAATAAAATTAAATGTAAAAATGGAAAGGCGCACATTGTTTAACATAATGGAGATGCTGTCTAACAGAATAACAATGGAGAACACTCAGTGTAACACAATGGAGGAACTATCTATCACAAAAATAGGGAGGTGACTGTAAAACACATAATACAAATGACTTAGTTTAACAAAATGAAACCGCAAATGAATGTAAAAAAAAAAAATAAAAGGAAATACAGTGTATCAGACTGCACTTTTCTCTAGTTAAGCTAACAACCAGGCGACTTTACAAAACACAAAGTCAGAGACTTTAGATAAACAGTAAAAAGTTGTAAAATTCCATAAAATAAACAACAGACTGCAGAAAACGTTAAACAGCTAAGACTAACAATATGTGCAAAGTACTAGACTTTCTTAGTTTCTATATGAAATTTGAATTTGAAAATTCCAGAAAAAACTCTTCTCAGCACATGTGCTTCCAGCATAGCTCTCAGGTCTTTGGAAACACCAGTCAAATAGCTACAAGCACTGTGTTAAACTGAGGAGATAAAGCAGGGAGAAAAGACAATAACAAAGTTGGATTCCTTATGCCACAGTTCTGTTGAAGTCAGGATACCCAAATTCCTGATCATCCTCCAGAGTTAGCACAGCCATGCCATTGAAAGAATTTCCCTTCAATCAACTTTGGATTGATGCTTGGTATAAAATAAATGCTTACATTATCCCTTCAGTTTTTTTTTTTGGTCGAAAATACACTCAAGCACCCCCCCCCCTTGAATCCTTCCCCCGAATATGTTTTTTTTATTAACTGCATAATGGTTTGTACTTAAAGTTGAGTGGGAATGTTTGACACAACTGACATGTCTGTATAAGGCTAGAATTCTCAGTATGAGGTACAGTTACCCCACAGATAATGCAACCCGGGTCCAATTTTCCCTGGTCTGGAAAATATTGCTCATCTCCATATATCTGGGGAGTGGGGGTCAGTGGGTGGGAGCCTGTGCTGCAGAAGTGATCACCTACTCAAACATCTACTGCTGTTGTAAGTTGGATGCGCATGCAGCACACACGCACACTCACATACAAACATATGTTCAGCATACAGATCACCACACCAGTTATATTCCCTAAGAGCACCAGGGCTGCACAAGAATACATGTGAAGGAAGGAGGGGCTATAGCAAGCCCTGCCATACTGCAGAAGCAAATATGCCCTGCTTCTAAACTATCTAATCGATAATGATTGGAGAAAGTGTACACTGAGGTCTGCGTACCTAACTCAAAGGTTGCAGATGACACATTTTTAAAAATGACAGCAGTGGGGCTATTGCCCTTGAGGAATGCACCATGAGCAGTGTTTTCGACTTCTTATTAGCTGCCTCATACCACAAGACAATGCAATTACCAGACTGTTAAGGCTGGGTCGCATGAAGGAAAAAAGAAGTTATGTAAGCACCATAATGTTCCATCTGTGTTGTCCATTTTCATTTTTCCTCATCTGTTGGATTTGGATCTGAACCTCGGATCCGACTCTGCCATTATTAAAACTCATGGTAACCAGAGCTCTCAAGCCTCTCCTTTACCCATAATACATCAAACCTTAACACACCCAAGGTCTTGTTTGCTGATTTTACCTGAAGTGGTATCTAACAGTATGCATACATAAAGATACATAAAGATGGATACATTCTATAAAGGGAACTATATCTGGAGCTCAGTCATAAAGGTCCTTACAATGTCTCATTCTTCCAGAAGTTTGTTGAAACAAAGGATGGGGCTTGGTGAGTGGGAAGTTGAGGAAGAATGAAAATGGACAACACAGATGGAACATGATGGTGAGTACATAACTTCTTTATCACCAGAAATATTTTTCACTTGGCCACAACTTCCTTACACTAGATTCTCTGGCTTCTTGCATAATATGTACCACTTCAGAGATCTTGCCGTTAAATAAAAACAGGCTTCAAAGGATTCAAGCTACACTGTCTTAGAGTTTTTTATCTGGAAGCCCTGCAGTATATTTTCGCCGGGGCAGCAATATGCTGTGGTGGGGCAGGGAAGAGGTTCTCCGTCGAGCCATCCAGATTAGCATGAAGAACCAGATTTGCTTGAGGTAGAAAGGAAAGACCAGAAACAGCTTCACCTGTTCCATCACTGCACTGGAATACCCTCTGGATCAGGGCTAGAGAAGGGAAAACATGGAGCAGACCATCCTTCCACAATACGCTGAAAGTATCTGTGGCCTAGATTTCAGGCGTGGGGAATCCAGTACAGAGTAATAGGAGATAGTAATTCTCTTTCAAGGTGAACAGATCTGCTAAGGAGTTTCCAAGACTTTCTGAGATGGCTTTGAAGACTTGAAAGTCTTGCAGTTCTTGCTTCAGGAGCTGCTCAGCCTGTCTGCCTGTAAATTTTGGTCTGAGGGAATATAGACAGCTTGCAGTCATAAGCCCAACAGATTCAATGTCTTTCTCACCATCACTGCCAGCTTGCATTTCTAGTATGAACAAGTGCCTCCATGCTTGTTGATATTCCCCACATCATCATTGTGTTGTCCATTACCACTTACTGGTAGCCTGGTCATCCCCTTCATATTTCTGTGCCTGATCCATGTGGTTTTGCTTCAGCAGCTAGTAACTTTGAGATGAACCAGATGAGTCTGCAAGATAGGGACAAAGCAACTGCTGTCTGGGTCTGGCCTCATATTGGTGTGACTGGAAAACCTTATTTGGGCCCTGTATCAGCTGCCCGTAAAAGGAATGCTCTTTTTATGGATGGAATAAGTGGGATACATTACGAGTGTGAATGTTTTTTTCTGCAGGACAGGTGCCCTAAATCCTCCACATATGTGAACAAGCTAGGGGTAACACTAAGATGGACACTGACCAGTGGCCCAAAGCTGTTGACAGCTCTCTAGCCAGCAGACTTTGGGCCAGGGCCAGGCTGATGAATAAGGATTTTAGCATCAAAGGTCTTTCTCTGAGAAGAAACCACTGATCATTCTGTGGCTAGCAGAGTCCCCTCAAAATATCTTTCTCATCTGTGCTTCCAGGCTTGATGTCTGAAAAGAAACCCAGCTGATAAGGATGGACATCACCAGGGTGATAACCCTCCACATATGTGGCTGTGAAGGAGCTTGGAAGAAGCCATTATCAAGGTACGGGTAAATGTGCATCACTTTTGTTCTCAGATGGGGCACCAATGGAACCAGTCATACTGACGAGCTGAAACTGAAGAGACATAAATCAGAAGTGGTAGCTTCTCTCTATCAACCTGTCAAAACATCTATGATGTTGATGGATACGGATATGTAGATATGCATGGTTCAGATCTAAACTAGCAATCAAAGCAGCCTTGCACATCAAAAGAAGAACACACTGCAATATTAACTTTCTGAAAATTTTCACAGTCAGTCAACAGTTTGCTGAATTTGAACAGGTCTGTAATCAGCCTCCATTAGCTGCCCTTCTGTGGTGCTACTAAGAAACTGAAATAGCATCCCTTCTTCTCTTGGCCAGCTGGGGTTTGTTCCACTACTCCACACTCTTAACAGCTGCTTTGCCATTTCAAATGCTAAGGTTGTTTGGTCCAGAGGAACTGAGGCATCCCCATAAGGAGTGTACTTATAAAAGTTTCTCATACATCTAAGGTTCTGTGGTAGTTCCCTACATATCAGTCAAACACCAGCTGAAACCAGAAACTGAATCCAACATTCTGGTAATTGGAGACTTCATTGTGAGACACACTGATGCCCCTCTCAACAGGCTGAGTTAGGGCAAAGTCATGGTTAGTTGCTTATCAGGGGTCAGGATCTGCCACATTATGCCAGCATTCAGGTCAATGGACCGCACGTACCAGTATGACTCAATCACAGTCCATGTGGGTGTAACAGACCTGGGACGTACCTCCCTAGAGTATTTGAAGAGAGACATCATGGAATACGTGTCCCAGGCTGGTATGACCCTAGCAGTGAGCAGCATTTTACCTTCTTCAAGGATGATGCCACAACATGAACAGAATATGATTGACTTTAATAATTGGCTTAGTTTCTGGTGTCATTCTAAGGGGGTGCAATATTTGTCAGCATGGAAGGAGATGGTCAATCGACCACACTGCTTTGCCAGGGATAGTCTGCACCTCACTACTCTAGGCTTTCAAATATTAGCTAAAACACTGTCTTCCCCCATATACTGCCATTTTTAGGCAATGCCACATTGAAAGTACTTCCAACACAACAAATAAAAAACAAGAAAATCTCAAGGTATTATTGCTCACTGCTATAAATCTAAACCAAAATCTCCACTACCTACAAGCTCTCCTCACCCTAGAAAATGCTGACATCTGTATGGTCACCGATACATGGTCTAAAACCACAGACAACACACCAGCAGTGCAATGTTATAATGTCTTCCACACATTTAGACCAGCTACTACAAAGACAGGGACTAAAGGTGGAGGTGTCTTGATTGACATCAAAAATAAATATACCTAAAGGCTGGTCAAACAGAACAAGACACTTGAGATTCTCCACGTTAAAAACACCATAGGCAAAATCTCAGACCACTTCCTTGCAAGCTATTGGTCCTCCTCTATGACCAAGGAATCCTATATCATATATTTGAACTTATTAGTAACAGTCCCCATCCAATCCAATAACATATTTATGAGCGACTTTAATTACCCCACTATTAACTGAAAATCATATATGGTAACAAACATAGACGCAAAGGTTCCTGAATTTTGTAAACACAAACTCCCTGAACCAGAGTGTCAATACACCATCTAGGGTGCAAACATACTGGAGATGATCCTCACTAATATGGGAGAGTGCTGCACACCCCCTAGTGTAATGTCCTCTCTGGTAAGGACACACCACAAAATGGTCTCCTTTGAATTAAAAATAAAACCTGGAACCCCAGCTAACCCTGGAATATTCCAGGAATTATTCTAAGGCTAACTTCCTGCTATTAAGTCATAGTCTGGCAAAATTTCAATCCCCCATAAACCCCAAGAATACTGCTGCCTATGCGGAACTGTTCACAAAAAACCTACACATGCACATTAATAGCTGCAGAGGCAGTTGTACCCACCAGGAAGAAAGTACAGTTGTGTATACTTACTATAAATGTAGATGTTCGAGTGTATTCACTGTTGCAGTCGTCACCTGTGGGTTATCCCTGCTGTGGTAGCCTTCGGCTGGCCCGAATACCAAAGTCAATATTTTTCAGATTCAGCTGCTGTCATCTGTAGACTGACGTCAGGTCATCAGTGCTATAAAGCAAGGCAGCTGATGCCATTACATCAGTTTTTCTTGCCCTAACCAGTCAGAAGCCCCAGGAAATACAGCAAAGTGGTCCTAGTGGTTAACAACCACCCCAAGAAGCTTATGTCTCCCTAATGAAAGAGGATATAAGGGGGAAGGAGGGAGGGAAACCAGGACTGCAACAGTGAATACACTTGAACATCTACATTTATGGTAAGTGTACACAACTGTACTATGTTCTTCGTATTTCACTGTTGCAGTCATCACCTGTGGGAGGATTCCCAAAGCTGAGGAGAGGGGTGGAAGGATTAGTCAGAGATCTAAGCATGGGTAAGCAAGCCCTGCAGAAATGCAGAGGCAAACCCTGCCCTAGCCTTAGAGAAAAGAGGAAGGTAGCAATGCTTTGTAAAGGTACGAATTGAGGTCCAGGTGGCAGCTTCCAAAATGTCCCTGGTGAGAACTCTTCTGCGGAATGCTGTGGAAGTGGAGGCTGCCCTAGTGGAATAGGTAAGAATAGACTTAAGGGGAGGTTTCCCATGAAATCAGTAGCAGAAATGGATACAATGTGACATCCATTTGGAAATAGTCTGCTTGGAAATGGGCTTCCCCTCTGCCTCTTGGGCAAAATTGACAAGAAGTTGGTCCGTTTTTCTGAAGGGTTCAGTATGGTCCAGGTAGTATCTGAGCTGTCTGTGCACATCTAGAGAGTGCAGAATTATTTTTCTCTTGTTTTGAGAGTTAGGGAAGAAGGTGGGCAGATGAATGGCCTGGTTGAGAGTCACATTAGATACCACCTTGTGCATAAAGGAGGGGTTAGTCCTAAGGGCAACCCTGTCTGCATGGAAAATGATGAAGGGCTCAATGGCCATCAGTGTCTGAAGTTCAGAAACCCTTCTGGCTGACGTGATAGCTAGAAGGAAAGCAGTCTTCCAGGACAGGTATCTCAGTTCTGCTGAAGCAGCAGGTTCGAAGGGTGGTAAGGTTAGTTTTTCCAAAACATAATTTAGGTTCCAGGCTGGTGTGGGTGGCCTTCTGGGAGGTCTGATATTAGAAGCCCATCTGAGGAATTGTTTAATCAAAGAATGAGAGAACAAGGGCTGGTCTGTATTAAAATGAGCTGAAATGGCTGAGACGTGGATTTTAACAGAAGAGAAGGAGAGGCCACTATTGAGTAATTCCATTAGAAAGTCTAGGATAAGAGGGACAGAAGCTTGTGAGGAACTAGCTCCTCTGGACTGGCTCCAGGAGCAGAATCTTTTCCATTTCCCTGTGTAATATTTTCTGGTGCTGGGCCTTCTGGCCTCTGTGATAATGTCTAGGACCTGCTTGCTTAACAGAAGTCCCTTGCTTACCTTGGTAGTATCAGCCATGCTGACAGTTTGAGAGTCTGTAAGTCTGGGTGCAGCACTTCACCCTGCATGAATCAAGAGGTTTGGGATCTGGGGAAGCTGCCTGGGAGGCTGTGATGTCAGGCAGTGAAGCAAGGGGTACCAATGCTGTCTGAGCCAATCTGGAGCAATGAGGATGGCCTTGGGTCCCTCCTCCCTTATCTTGATGAGTACCTTGGGAATAAGAGGTACAGGGAGGAATGCATACACGAAGAGGGAGTTGCAGAGGAAGGTCAAGGTATTCACCTTCCATGCTAGGTGGTGATACTCCCTTGTACAGAATTTCTTTAGCTGGTGATTGAGGTGCGAAGCAAAGAGCTCCACCTCCTTATTTCCCCATGCTTGAGTGACTTGCAAAAAGATCTTTTTGTGGAGCTGTCATTCGTGGGGTCTAGTAAATGTCTACTTAAGTGGTCTGCCAGGGTGTTGTTGATCCCTGGTAGGTATTGGGCTATTAGGTGTAATCCCATGGAGGAGGCAGTCAGCCAGATGTTCATGGCTAGCCTACACAGAGGTTAAGATTCTGTCCCTCCCTGCTTGTTCATGTACCACATTACTGTGGTGTTGTCTGTTTTGATAAGGAGAACCCCTGGCCTGAGATGGGGTTGGAAGGATGTCAGAGCCTTTCGCACTGCCATCATTTCCTTATGGTTGATATGTAAGAGAAGGTGTTGGGCATCCTAAAGACCTTGGGTGCACCTGCCTGCTAGGTGGGCACCTCAAGCAATGTCTGAAGCATCGGTGGTGATGGTCTGCCCGGTAAGGAGAAGGATGAAGGGGAGACCATGTTTCTTTGCACAGGTCACTGTCCACCACAGAAACCTGGCCCTTATACAGGGGATCAGAGGGAGAGAGGTCTCTAGAGGCTGTGAGTGTTGACACCAAATGTTCTTTAGATACCACTGAAGTTTCCTCATGTGAGGCCTGGCCAGAGGCATAAGAAGGATGCAAGATGCCATGTACTCCAAGGCTTGCAGGAACTTCCTCACTGTGAGGTGACTTTTGGATGCCAGCTGGGTAAAGTAGAGAGGCAGGAGGGCTCTGCTTTTCTGGGGGTAGGAAGGCCATTTGGGATGCTGTGTCCAGCAGTGCTCCCAGGAAAATGACTTTCCTGGTGGGTGTTTGCTGTGATTTCTTCTCATTGATGATGAGCCCCAAGGAAGTTAGGAGAGTTTTGACAAAGTCGAGGTCCTGGAGCAGCTTTTCACTGCACTCTGCCTGAATAAGGCAGTCATCCAGATAAGGGTAAATCTGTATATTTCTCTGTCTGCAAAATGCTATGGCCAGGGCCAAACATTTGGTAAAAACCCTGGGAGTAGTAGATAAGCCAAAGGGAAGAGCAGAGAACTGAAAGTGCTGTGAGCCTGCTCTGAAATGCAGGAATTCCCTGCAGGACTCCTTTATGGGGATGTGAAGGTTGGCATCTTTAAGGTCCAGGGTCACTAACCAGGCCTTTTTGTCAGCATAGGCAGCATCTGCTGCAAGGTTAGCATTTTGAATTTGGGGACCACCAGGAAGGTGTTCAGAATGGACAGATCCAGGATGGGGCACCAAGTGCTCTCCTTTTTGGGAATAAGGAATAGCCTGGAATAAAAGCCTTTGCCTGTTTGATCTGTGGGAACAGATTCTACTGTCCCCTGGGATATGAGAGTTTGGACTTGTTTTATGCCTCTGCCCACTGATTTGGAGGTACGTCTGGGACCCTCTGAGAACTGAGAGTTCGCTGAAAGTGAATTTATATCCCTGAAAAATGATCCTTTATTACAGACAGCCAATTTTCTTTGCAGAGGGACAGCCTTCCTCCAAGGTTTTGGGAGGGTGAAAGGAGGGCAGAGGGGGAAGTGGGAGTCATTGTGAGTTTTTGCCATACAGGGATGGCTTAGAACTCCCTGCCTTACAGGAGGATGTGGTCCACTGTTTGGTTCTTTGTTGTCCCTGGGATAGGGACCTGGGTGGCCTGTTCCTACGGGGCTTAGCTTGCCCCGTCTGCTAGGAGCAGGAAAGGACTAGTGCTTAGAGGGAAAATTCCTGCTGAATCTAAGAGGTTGAACCTGAAAGAAATATTTTACCATTTGCATAGATTTTGCTTTGTCTTCCATCTTTTTAAGCACCTCTTCTGCTTTTTCTTCAAAGAAGCGGTCTTTATCCAAGGGTGCATCAATTAATTTAGACTTGACATGATCAGGTAGAGGTTTGTTCCTTCAACCATGCAGGTCTCCTAATGACAGATCCAGCCACTGCTGCCCTGCTAGAGGATTCTAATGCATCATATCCACAGTGTAAAGAGTGGTGTTTTGCCACTTAACAAGCAAAGTGCAATAAATCTGCTAACTCCTTAGAATTGGCACAGTCAGGAAAGGTAGAAATCTTTTGCTTTAATAGTTCCAAAGTGTGTTGTTGATATTTTAACATATGGAACTGACAGTTGAGAGGTCTGAGAGCAAAGGGTGCAGAGGTGTAAACCTTTTTACCCCATCTGGCCAAAGCTTTGGCATCCTTATCAGAAGGAGTAGGCTTCTTTGCAGAACTAGCCCTGGCTACTTTAGGTCCCTGTGTAATGACCTCCGAGTCTGCAGCAGGATTTCTGTACAAGTATTTGTCAGAGTCCGGTACTCTGTAATACCTGTCTGGTTTACTGGCAGCAGGTGGGAGGGCATCAGGGGCTAAGCTGGATTCATGGAAAACATCATCCACCACTTCTAAAATAGGGGGCAGAGTTCTGTGCTGGGGCAGGTCTAGAAATTCTCTTAGCCTTTTCTTAGACTGAGGGAAGTCCTGAGATTCCCATTGGAAATGTTCCCTGAGGGTGTGGAGGGTTTCCCCAAAGGAAAGGTCTTCTCGTGGGGAGGCAGAAGGAATGGATTCCTCTGCATCTGAATCCTCATAAGCAGTCAGAGGTTGCTGTTCCTCTTAAAAATCTGAATAATCAGATTCTTCAGAATTTTGCTCTGTCAATAGTTCAGGAGAAGAGTGTCTTTTCCTTTTAGAGGTTGTGGCTTGACTGCCCCTGATAAGGGAAATAAGATCCTCCGCCATCTTAAGCATTTGGGCCTGGGGTAGAAGGGGGAGATGGTGGCTAGAGGTAGATTTTCTAGGGGTGGCCTGGCGTCTAAGCCGAAGGGTATTCATCAGTCTAAGAGAAATGGTAGTCGGGTGTGAAGATGTTGGTTTCCGACTAGAATCGGTAGTGCAAAAAGACCTCCTCGGAAGCTGGCGCCTGCATCAAGGCTCCAGACCCAACTGAGGCAGAGACAACCACAGGCTCTGAAGACGAAGATTTTTGTGGCATACTTGTCTCTGAAAGGGTCTCGGTAGATGCCTGCATAGCTATCACATCGGGCATCAGGGGCTGCGAAAGCACCTCACTGAATTCCGGAGAACTGACAACCTGCTTAGCAGAAGAGTCATTGGAAGGCTTAGCCTTGTGTGATCCGTCTCTATTGTCATTGGAAGGCTTAGCCTTGTGTGATCCGTCTCTATCTTTATCCCTACATTTTTTCAGAGGCTCTACGGATTGTTGGCTGATGGACGACATTTGTGAAGATGGAGATGAAAATACCTGTCCACAAAAAAGAGCTCTACAACGATTGGTTCTCGTGTTAAAGAAGGCACAGAACCGGCAACGGGCGACATTGTGGTCTGAGTCTAAACAAGTGATGCAGTATGAATGGAAGTCTCGATGTGGGTTCTGCTTTTCACAGGCAAGACAATTGTTAACTTTTTCAGACATCGGTTAGTGCAAGAAAAAATGATCCCCAATGAGGTACTTAGCTTTAGACATTTTCAGCTGTGATCCAAGCTCTGGTAGCGACTAACTGGCCCACTTGCGAACTGCTTCTGCTACGGGCTCCACAGCAAGAAAGACTGATGTAATGGCATCAGCTGCCTTGCTTTATAGCACTGATAACCTGACATCAGTCTACAGGCGACAGCAGCTAACGCAGAAAAACATTGACTCTGGTATTTGGCCTGGCTAAGGGCTCTACCACAGCAGGGATAACCCACAGGTGATGACTGCAACAGTGAAATATGAAGAACATGTACAAAACTAACTCAAAATCCAAGCCACCCTAGTGGAATCACAATATGCACAAAAATGCAAAATGGTATCCTTCAGGAAGTCATCCACCCCTGGTGACTATCAAACTGACAACACACCCTAAAAGTTGACCTAGTAGTTAGGGACTTGGGGATATATACAGACAGTAATCTAGCCTTTAACCATCACGTATCAACAGTAGTGAAGAAATCATTCTATGTTGTGCAAGTTATAAGCAAAGGTATGGCATCCAGGTGTCTCTAATGGACACAAGCAACCTGTAAATTGTTCACCTCCCAGGCTCCTGCTTGTATTTCATCTCCCAAGCCCCTGCTTACTCGTATCAAGGGCATCAGAACTTGTCACAGTTTTGGAATGCATGGCTAGGCTTAAAAAGGCCCTTGTGTTTGTTAACCTAGTAAATACCTATGAACCTGTGAAGGATGTCACTGTTCCACTATTTTCAGCATTCATCAGACCTATCATTGAGAGAATGCTTCCTTTGGTATGTACCTAACCAGACATATCCAACAATCTGAACATCCATAGAAGTTCCTCACTAAAAGAATACAGGCCATAAGTAACATGCTCTAATCAAACTGCCTTAAGGCCCTATCCTTGCATTCTGTCTCCTACAGGCTGTTGAGAGAAGATCTAGGCCTGGCATACAAGGCATTGTTAGAAACCACCCTGATGTCCTCCTGCATATCTGCAAAACAAACAGCACCAGAATTACCCATTCTAAAGACTTGGGACCTGCTGACAGACAGGTATGTAATCCCAAAGACTACCCCTTCTCTGGAGTAGGCTCTCCATACATGTGAAGCAGAGTTCTTCCCAAATCCAATTCAGGTATAAATTGGACAACTGGATAGGCAACACAAAATTCATCCTGTTTCTTACTGAAATTGGTACACCTTGTTTGCTGTAGCATAGACTAGATCCAGGCCTGCTGAATCTAGCTTTATTTGTATGCTTGTTGTTTGTTTGCTTGTTATTTCCCTGAAACGCTAATTCCACCTAAAACGTGGCTTTTCAGCACTTCTGTGGATCCCTAGTGATATCTGCATTGCTTACTGTACTTATTTCCTTGTTTCACTTGAAAGAAAGTTACTGTTTGTCGTTTTTGAATTTAAGTTACCTGTAACACACTGCATTTAAGGAACCTGGCACTTGCTTACTAAAGCAATTATATACGTCAGCACTAAAATATTAAAAGCACTACACCCTCACAAACTCCCCTTGAGTACCTTGTTCCCCATTGGCCCTTTTTTTTCAATTATAAAGGAATTCCCAATACTATTCTAGCATGTCCAAAGGTCAGTTGTCAATCTCCTCTCTGGTCCAGCTGGTGAATCTGGGAATCTTGAGGCAATGTTACAAATGCCTCATGTACACAGACAACCCTCTTCTCCTCCCAACAAATTCCAACACATGTGAGAGATGCAACCATATAGCATACTGGAGGCTAAGCTCTCTCAACTCAGTACTGGCAAAACCAGTCAGGGGGAGAAGGAAACCACACTCACTACAATTTCAGTCTCACATAGACCGACCACGACAGCAAACCAAACACATAAACACACAAAAACATACTCGGAGGCTCTAAATAAAAATCTGCCTAATCAGCAGAGACCTCCAAAGCAGACACCCAAGCAACCGCTACCCCAAAACAAAACACATGCAACACATAGCTCACAAAGCCAGTGTGCCGAACAGTCACAGCCCTTAAGGCTAAACAACACACCTGATACACTTGTAATAGGTGACTATCGTCAGGCACAATGATGTCCCGCTCACCAGGCTGAACAAGGAGAAGGTCACGGTGAGCTGCCTGTCGGGCGCTAGGATCCACCACATAACACAAGCACTCAGGTCACTCCAAGGCAAGTACAAATATGACTCAGTCATTGTCCATGCTGGTGTGAATGACCTGAGACGTACCTCCCTGGACTACATGAAAAGAGACATAGAGGAGCTCTCTGAGCATGTAGCCCAGGCCGGTATGACCCTGACCTTGAGTAGCATCTTACACTCACCAAAAATGATGCCACAATATGAAGACAAGATGATCAATTTCAACAATTGGCTTAAGTATTGGTGTCATTCAAAGGGGATCCAATGCCTGTCAGCCTGGGATGACATGCTCGACAAGCCATGATGCTTCGCTAGGGACGGCTTGCACCTGTCACCCCTGAGCTTTCGGATATTGGCAAAGGCTCTTGCTACCCCCATAGTGCCTTTTTTAGGCAAGGCTCAAAAGACAAACCCATCTCCATAAGTATCACAAGGGATAAGAAACTAAGAGTAATGCTACTCAACGCCAGAAGTCTAAACCTCAAGATGCACGCACTTGAAACTCTCCTTAGAATGGAGAACATAGATATCTGTGCAGTAACAGAAACCTGGTTCAAATCTCCCGAGAGCACCCCAGCACTACCAGGTTATACCTCATACCATGCTTTTCGGCCCAAAAACTTGGACCGTACCACAAAAGGAGGGGGAGTATCAATATTCGTCAAAGATACCCACACTTCCAGGTTGGTGGCACAGCACGAAGCATCAGGGACTATCCATGTGCAACTAACAGTGGGTAAAACTGTCTTCCAGTTTATAGCCTGCTACAGACCACCCTCCCAAACCAAGGAACCCCACTCGGCCTTCCTGAGAACACTGGAAAATATGAACGCCTCTCCAAACACCATTATACTGGGCGACTTCAACTACCCAAACATAGACTGGGAGCATTACTTTAGCTCCAACACCCTAGCCCAAAGGTTCCTAGAATTTATAAACTCAAATGCTATGGAACAACTTGTTACCACTCCCACAAGAGGGGAAAACATACTGGACCTGATCATCACCAACATGGGGACTCTATGCTCCAGACCAGAAGTGTATCCCTCACTGGTAAGATCAGACCATAAACTAATCTCACTGGATATTCACATCCCAACTCCACCCCCCGCCCTGAAAACCATAGTGAAAAACTTCTCTAAAGCAAATTTCACACTCCTCAAAACCGAGGTGGAATCCTTCAAGGCCCCCGGGCCTGTGGAAAATACGGCCCAAACCGCAGAATCCTTTATAAACGCATTCTATGAACACCTTCAGGAATGCATGGATCATGCAATCCCAAATAAAACCAAGACCCAATCCTCCAAAGGCAGACGTCCTGTCTGGTGGACCCCAGCCATAAACAAACTATACAATAGAAGGAGGAAGCTACTACATGATAGAGCAAAATCCCAAATAGGGAAGGCATCTCTGATCAGTATTAGCAAAAAACTACGGGCACTCATAAAATCGTCTAAGGCCAGCTTCGAGAGAAAAATTGCACAGGACACTAAGGATAATCACAAGGCTTTCTTTAGTTATGTTAGGAACCTGGGTGGGAATTCCCAGATATGCTCAGAATTAGTCCAAACTGACAAAAAATACACCAAACCCACAGACATTGCCAACATCCTAGCTGACAGGTTCAGCGCAAACTTCTCCCCCCCTCCCCACCAAAAGGGCAAATATCTATCACAGCAGAGTGCTGCCCCCCTGACATCTCAGATGCGCAGGTAAGAGCTGCCCTCTCCAAAGCAAAAAACACAGCATCAATGGGACCAGACGGTGTCTCGGGCTGCATCCTACATGAACTCCAAGAAGAGCTAAACCCAAACATAAAACTACTGTTCAGTCTCAACCTTACTACAGGATATGTACCCAAAGAGTGGCGTACAGCAACAGTGGTTCCACTCCACAAAGGTGGTGCCTCAACGGATCCTGGAAACTATCGCCCCATAAGCCTGACTAGCTTGGTCTGCAAAGCTATGGAAAGGATCATCATGGACCTCATAAATAAAGATATTGGGGACCTACAGACACTGGATCCTACCCAGTTCGGCTTTGTTAAGGGCAGATCCTGCCTCTTAAACCTGGTTGATTTCTTTGAAACAGTCACCAAGGCCATTGACGAGGGGAAGGTGGTCCACACAGCCTACCTGGACCTCGCAATAGCCTTCGATACAATACCCCACTCGGGCATTATATATAAGCTCACCAGCTTAAATATAACCCCCTATGTCACTAGATGGGTTGCAAACTGGCTCAAGGACAGAACCCACATGGTTAGAATTGCTGGAGCCATGTCAGACTCCAAACCAGTTACAAGTGGCATCCCACAAGGCTCAGTCCTGGGACCTCTCTTGTTCCGTATATATTTCTCGGAGGTACAGGCCAACACGGAAGGACTGTGGCTAACCAAGTTCGCAGATGACTGCAAACTGGGCGCCATAATCGACTCTCCAGCTGACACAAGCATCCTCCAAAAGGGCCTCATAGAAACAGACAGCTAGTGCCAGAGCCATGGCCTCAAGCTAAACGCCAAAAAGTGTATAGTCATCCCTTTTGGCAAAAACAAAGTGCCCACAAATTACCACATAGGTGGTAATCCATTAAGTACAGAAGAAGTAATTAGGGACCTGGGGACCCAAGTTGATAGCAATCTCTCATTTGACAACCACGTGGCCAAAGTGGTTAGAAAAACATTTTATATAGCCCACCTAATCATGAAGGGATTCACATCTAGATCAGGGGAGGTCATCGTGCCTCTTTACTCATCACTCATCAGGCCCAAAATTGAGTACAATGCCCCTTTTGGGATGTACCTTACCAGACACCTGCAGCAACTGGAAAGACCCCAAAAGTACCTCACCAAGAGGATTAAAGGGCTCAAACAGATGCCATATGCTGCCCGGTTAAAGAAACTCCAGCTCTACTCAGTGGCATACCGCGATCTGTGCCTGACGTATAAAGCCATGTCCAACCCGGAATTAATGGACATGCTGCACCTCAGAAAATCCAAATCCCATCGAGTTACGTGCTCAAGTGACTTGAACCTCAGCACTGAAATACATAGGACATGCTGGAGGGACAGATTCATAACCCAGAGGCTCCCTTCACTCTGGAATAAAATCCCAGTCCAGGTTAGGCAGAGTCCCTCATTGACTCTCTTCAAGAGGAATCTTGATGAGTGGATGGGAGATTGTAGGTTTACCCCAGGTATCACTTTTGTGTCACTGTTAGACAGAGGCACAGTATACTAACCTCGAAAAAGGGCATAGCAAAATTAATTTAAAATGGGTGGCGAAATCCAAACACACTCAGGCTAGGCTTATAAATGCCCTAGGGCAGATAGCCTAGTATGAACCTATGAACCTATCCCTGGCTTGGCACCTGTCTCTCTAATGGAAACAGGCAGCCTGTAAATTGATAAATCTACCAGGCCCCTTGTTTATATATGTTTCACCTCCCAAGCCCCTACTTACACTAATTAAGGGTATCAGAACTTGTTAGATATTTGGATGGATGACTAGGCTTAAAAAGGCCCTTGTGATCATTAGCCAAGTAAACACCTATTAACCTATAAGTAGGCATCTGAGACTAATCTGCCACCCAACAGTGGGGAGAAGAAACAGGAAGTATGGAGGTGGTGGAGGGGTAGTCAGTACTGCCTATGGGATTCTGTGGAAGGGGGATATTTCTCTTCTCTCCTCTTACTTCATCCTTCATGCCACCACATCAAGCCATAGCTCTCAACCTCCCATGTCCAAAATGAGGAACATTAGCCCTCATAATATGGGCCAAATGGGAAAAATGTGGGACACATACTAACAGCTTACTAACAACTTCAACTAGAAAGGTCATATGACGGTTACATTTTGCTAGTTTTACTTATAAATTTTTTTTAATGAATTAATATGATTCATTTCCATTTACCATGAATATTAGTTAAAATATTCCTAACACTGGATGTGTGACAGAACCTTTCAATGTGGAACTTCGAGGAACATGAACTTTTTAAGACCCCACATGAGGTATAGTCCTCGTAATGAGGTATACTTGAGAAGTATGCATCAAGTTTGCTTCTTTTTATTATCCATTTTTTTCTCCCTAAAGTCCCCCCCCCCCAATTTGCTTTCTATAGATAGGGCACTATCTCTTTCTATAGATAGGGCACTGTCTGTTTAAGCAGTTTATGTTACACCTAATAACAGATGGATGAAATATCTGCTTAATCACTTCCTTAGTTTTCTATTGCTCTTTACTTTCAAAGACTACCTGTTAGGTAGGCTAAACAGGAAATTTTTGTAGAAGGGCACATCCAAGTAGCTACCCAATGACATTGTCAGGCAAGGACTAAACATGATCTACATGTGTCTTCTCTGCAGTGTCCAAGAAGATGTCACACTACTGCCAGTGTCCACTACACTGCAACTGCATTTGACTGCATTCTCACCCACACTAAAAGCCATCTTGGTACGTAGTTTTGCAACTTTTTCTTTGAGATTTTCATCTGGGATATGTTTTATCACTTCACCTGAAAGTTTACCATCTGAATTTGGCAATTTTTGGCCTGAAATGTTAAAGTAGTTGAGGTGGACACCTTCTTTCTAAATCTGTCTCAATCTGCACTCCTGCTCATTGGGGAATGTGTGTAGTCCAGGCACTAGTGTGAACTCTTAGGATATGTCTAAACTGACCACTGTCAAGTCTGCTACAGGGTTTTTGTATAGGTGCTTACAGTTCTCCTTCACCATGTAATATCTATCTAGTTTCTCTGGGACAGAAAGCTGGGAATTGGGGTTTAAGGAAGCCAAATCAAAAGTGAGAAGGACAAGTCAAAACAATTCCATACCCACTAGCTCTATAGTACCTTTTATTTCCACAATAACACACACTCTGGAGGGCATTACTGCACATAGAGAATGTTCTGTCTGTAAAAATTGATGTTTTATTTACTTATTTTTTTCTAATTACTATATTATTTTTCTATATTTTTCATGCACAAAAGTTCCCCGCCTAATGCTTCAGACTTGCTGTAGTGTATGTAAATGGTGATGAAGGCATTTTACATCCAGAATATAACATTTTTAATAACAATTTGGCTACTTACTTTATTTTTTTGGTTCCTTACTCCTAAAATGTTTGGTTTCTTGGCAGTCATTGTGGACTAAAGTCAATAAATAATGACATACATTTGAGTTTCAGACTTTATTTCCTTCAGAAAATGAATACCAAAACAATCCTGTCATTTGATCAACTTTGTAATTTTATAACAGCAATAATTAAAATCTGTTCCTGTTTTGAGCCTTTGTTCCCTTCTTTATTTTAAGCTTTATCCAGATATTAGGAACGAAGAGATCGAGAGGCATGCAAACCTGTTGCTACGGTTTGATCTCTAACTCTTCACACACACACATGCGCACTCATCTGCTTTTATGTACTCACATATGCAGAAGGAAAAACACACACACGCTCTTCTGCTTTCATGCACGCATACACTCACAGACACACACACTTTTTTGTTTCATTTATTTTTTACACAAAATCTTCGCAACCCCAGAAGGATTCAATTAATAAATAGTCAATTTTAGTACAAAAAGCATTTATTTGCTTTCATCTATTACAGACTTCTTCAGAAACAAATAGTACAAAAACTAGCCACATATACAGAAATAAACATATCCATTTAACACAATCACTTAATCAATCAATCCTAAACACTACGCCTTTTGAAACATTCCTTAATTTTTTTTATATCATTTTTATTATTTTATATTTGTTTACCAGGAAAGTCCATCTTGACACAGGTCCATTTTCAGCGGAGGCCTGGGGAGAAAAGCTCCAAACTACAATACAATACATGTGAGAAATATGAGCATAGATATAAACATACAGTAAAGCAGAGATTAACAAACTCTTAAAGTAAACATTACATAAAGTGCCCAAGTCAACATTGAAAACAGCACTGGATTTTTTTTTTTTTTTGATAAAAACATGAAATTGCAGTTTAGGCATAAATTATATGAAGGGTAAAAGCAGGCTGGTAATGATGTTTATTCACAGACGGTATTTGGTTGAGGCAACAGGTAATGTTTGCCAGTATTATAGAAGATAGATATTAGTTATGTAAAGTAAATATCAACAGTATAACAAACTTTCCAGGGGAAAACCGGTGACCCTTAGCAGAATCCTTGCAACAGCTCATTGGTATGGATTAACCTGCGCAGTACCATGAGCAAAGCCAGTTGTTTAAATAGTGGTTTTCAGGAGTTTATTTTAAATTGAATAGTAGAGGTAGTAGAAGTTATGTGGCTTGGTACTGAATTCCAGATTCTGGCAATAGTGCAAGCAAAGAGAGTTTTACCAGCATAATTTTTATATTTCATGATATTTATGAGGTTTTGGTTACTAGAGCTTAAGGTTCTAGTGGTAGTGTGGGGCAGAATTAGATGCTGGAGTGCTGGGGTTTCATCAGGAAGGTAGTAGCGCTTGTGTGCTACTGACGATTGAGTAGCAGTAGTTGAGGCAGCTCAAGCCAACTGAGCTGATAGACAGTGATGAGACCTATATGAGGCTTCAGTAGCAAACTTGGCAATCTTGTTATAACAAGATCCCTTTTTGTTTAGATCGGCCTGGCAGAGATATGTCAAGATAGGGGAGGCATAGAGAAGGATGGATAGGAGATGAGTCCTTGCAATAGTGGCGTTGGTATGTTTAGTGATAAACTGTTTGTTCCTATACAGGAGCCCAAGTTTTTTGTTTATTTTCTTGATGGTCTGTGGTATGTGGATGTCGAATTTCATGTTATTGTCAATTTCTACATCTAGCAGTTTAGTGCATGTGGTTGGAGTGATTTGAATATTATCTTTGGAGTTTATGGTAAAATTATTGTTTTGAGGAGGGGATCTACCAGGGCTGAAAAGAATTAGTTTGTTTTTTTTGGGATTAAGAATAAGTTTGATGTTAGTGAACCATGTTTCGGCTAGAGCAGCTATTTTGGGTTAGGGTTTGCAGTTCATTTAAGGTGGGGGCAACACATATAAGGGTGGTGTCATCTGTGTATTTTACTACTGAGGCAGTGAGTAAGGATGAAGAGATCTGGTTGGTAAATACAGAGAACAGCAATGGGCAGAGAATGGATCCTTGAGAGACTCCTATGGATACTGGTAAGAGGTGGGGACAACTGGTCTTGCTATAGGATTGCTTGCTGATGTCCTGATAAGTAACTGTTGAACCATGATATAGAGGAGGAGCTAATGTTTAGGGTAGACAGAGTTTCATGAAGTATACTGCGGTTTATCATGTCAAAGGCTTTTGATAAGTCTAAGAATATGGAAGGTACGAATAGATCCTTGTTTCTGTGGTGGTTAACTATGATGGTAAAAGATAGTAGTGCTGTGGTGGTACTATGGGAAGGTCTAAACTAAGCTATGCTGTGACTTTGAAAGTAGGTTGTTTTTTAGGAGATACTGCATTAGTTGAGAATGAACAACTCTTTCCAATATTTTGGATAAAGGTGATACTATAGCGATTGGGTAACTGTTGGTTAGCTCTAAGGAGTTACCTCCTTTGTGCAGTGGAATAATATGTGATGTTTTCCACGAGGTAGGTACCTTGCATTCTGATAGTGACCTATTTATGGGAATAGACACAAGACAGGCTACAGCCTCTACAGATATCTGAAGGATATCTGCTGGTAGGTTATCAACCGCTAGTGTGGTTGGTTTAAGTTTCTTAAGGAGTTTAGAAATTACCTTAGTAGGCACAGGGTGTAGGGAAAAGCTGGAGGTACTGTTTTGTGTATTGGGGTGGGTTAGGGTAGCTCTCGGTATGGGGCTACTAGTACTAATTTGGGCACTGGCAAGGGTTTGGACTGTTTCGGTAAAGTATTTGTTAAATTGTGTGGAAATATTACCGTGGTTGTTTGGTAACGCAGGGGTTGGAGTAGTGGATTTTCCTGTGCGAAGTATACCATTTATTCTGGCCCAGAATTCTTGAGGGTTGTGAGCATATTTTTCTTGCATGTTTTTATAGTAATTAGTTTTGTCAAGTTTTATTTATTTTTTGGCTTTGTTGTGGAGTTCTAGATAGATTTGTCTCAAAGTAGTGGTTTTGCTTTTACAAAATTGTATCCAGGCCTTGTCCATATCTTTCATTGTAGTTTTAGTATCTTTGGTTAGCCATGGGGTATAATTAGTTTTTATTCTTATGGTTCGGGAGGGTGCACGATAGTTTAAGATTTTTAGGAAGGTTGAGTTAAAGTATTGCATGGCTTAATCTAGACATAGTTGCTTCAGGGGAGTCCATTTACAACATTTTAATGCATTGATGAAGTCAGTAGGTATAAAGGTTTTTTTTTTACGTAATACTCTGAGACAGCCTGTGTGAGAGTGGGGTCAGATAACAGAATCCAGTCTAAAATGGACTAGCGTTTGGATGTTTTGTCAGTTCTAGTGGGGGAAGATATAATTTGGGTAAATCCATGGAGGTTAATGTAGGCACAGGTATTGTGGCTGAAGCAGTTAAGCCAGTCAATATTAAAGTCACCTAATAGTATGTTTTTTTGTGGAAGGGAGTTTGAGATCCAGTCTAGCAGGCTTTCCATTATAGTACTGTTACCGGCTAGTGGAATACAGCCACTTACAATATGTATATGCTTGTTGGAGCTAATTTAACAAGGATTAGTTCTACATCTTTGCCTTCTTGGGTATTACAATCAAATTGTTCTATGGTGAGATGATTTTGGAATAATACTGCAACACCCCCTCCCTTTTTCTATATTTTATCCCTCCCTTTTTCTATATTTTATCTCTGTGTATAATACTGTAGCCAGGGGCTGTAATCTCATTATTGTGGTGTTCCGGTTTAAGCCATGTTTCAGTTAACACAACAATATCTGGTTTATATAGAGCTAGTAAAGCATGAAGGTCCTGAATTTTGGTGAGTATACTTCTTACATTTATGTTTAAGAAGAGGAGAGATGAGGTAGGTCTGTGGTACAAGAGATTTAGCTGATTTGAGTTTGGGTTGGTTGATGTAATGGGTCCTGGATTAGGGTGTATGTTGCCACTGCAAGTGAGTTTTTGGAGTAGGTGTAGCTAGAGCTTAGTTAGCTTCTGTATTATTTTAGTTTGTCCTTGAGAAAAGTGAGGGTTAGTTTTGACTCGCAGCTTACTGTAGAAGTAAGAGAAGGACTGGGAGGAGGTAAGGTTGCATGGTGATATAGGGAGGTTTTTTAGTTTTATGGGATTGGCTATGGATTCTGTTTGCCATGGAGGTAGGGTGCTGCCATGAAGCTGAGTGTGGTAACAGAAGAGGATGGAAAGCAGGAGTAGAGTGGAGATTGTTAATGGGTCGGTAGAATAATGCTTTTAGTAGTTGTGTGTGTTGTGTGTAGCACATTTTGTCTAGTTTCAGAAAGACTGGGGTGTGTATAAGGGTAATATCTATAACTGCATGGGTTGAGTGTTGTATTAGGGTGTAGCATTAAGAGTGTGGTGGAGCCTGTTGCTATGGGGACTGATAAGTGTAATATGCCAGGCTAATTGGGAGTGTGAGAACTGATTGAGGGTGTGGTCTATAACTATAAGGGGTAGGTGGGAATGGGGGTAGGAAGAGGAGTGAAGTGAGCACGAGTGTTAGCGTGGGTGAACCGAGTGGGGCTACACCATCCTGGAGGAGCAGCAGCCGCCAAAAATAAAACAATCAGTGAGTAGGTTAGCTAATTCAAAATAGGACAGTCTTACCTTTTGGTTTGTTGGTTTTCTTTTATTTTTTTTATGCACTAATCTATGGGGGAAGGACTATCAGGTTGCAGAGCTAAGATCTAGGCCGGGGAGAAAGTGGAAAGGAAATCAGGAACTCTGGGTCTGAGGTTGTCTAAATGAAAAATCTGTGTGGCTGAAAGCAGTCAGAGTGAGGAACAGACGCAGAAAGCAAGTTGAGGTATGGGGGGGGGGGGCTGTACCAGTAGGAGACAGGAGTCTAAAGGGAAAGAACTAGCAGAGAATATGGGCAGGCATTATGCTAGGTAAGCAGGGAGAGAGCATGGGGTGGGGGGGGTATGCAGAGGTGTGTTGTAGGTGACCAGGAGCACTACTCATACACTGCTCTTAAATGGCACTGTTGCTGGAAAGGATTCCACCAATGGAGCAAAACTCAAAGAGCAAATGGGTGGTCTTCCTACATTGGTTGGGGTTTACATCATCTTTGTATTGGTGCAAGGGACCCATAAAATAAAGACAGAAAAAAGGAGAAGGGTGAGACAAATAAGAGTACTTTTAGATGGGACAAGGAAGTAGAGAGGAGGAGGGGAGATGAAGGACAGGAAGGAGAGGGTTACATATGGTAAAAGGTAGCAGAGACATCTAGAGGGTTTAGGAAGGGAGAGATAAAATAGTATAAAGAAAAAGCTAAATAGGAATGAGAATAGGGAGGAGAAATGAAGAGGTAAGAAAAGAAATGCTTATGTGAAAAAGAGTAGGAAGGAGAGATAACAGAACAGGGACAAACAGGAGGAAAAGGGGTAGCAGAGTAATGGAAACGTGGAACAGTCAGCTAGAATAATCGTTATGACAGTACTTGCAAAAACAATTAGCTTCTTACTATTAGTAATTTGAAGAAGGCTGCTTGTAGTAAATGCAGTATAAAAATACATTCCAACAACAACAGGCTTCTAAATTTTAGCTCAGCTAGCACTGTTTGACCAAGTAAGAATTCTTGGCCTGGCAGCGCTATTATAAACAGTCTAATAACAGCAAGGCTGTATGGATTGAGCATCTAGCAAGTTGCACAAGTAGGTGGTTAGTTTTACAGCGATAGATACGTACAGTGTTCAAGTATCTATCCTGAGAAATGCAGAGAGGTGGGTACAGAAAATATCACCTATAAGTATTACAGTGACCCAAAACATACTACAATTCCTTAGACATTTTGTGTAATAAAGAGCAAGGCACAACTTAACAAATGCGTATGCGTTATTTCCTAATAAATGCAGGAAAATTGGTTCTTAAACTATCTACTTTAAGTTGTATTGTAAGCATAAGCATATTACAATTCTTCCGACATTTGTGAAATTAAGAACAAGCTAGAACAGGGCACAACCTGACAAATACGTTGGAAAATACAGTCAGAACATAACGCAATTCAATCAGGCACTTGAGTGCGAATAAACAACAATGCAAGCTTTCAAAAATAATGGCGACACATCTGTTGGATTGAAAACTGAAGAAAATTAGACACAGCTGTATTAGAATGTTTTTTCCCTAAGGTATAAGCCTACCTGGTCAGCGTGTGAACACCTCCGTGTTTAGGGGCTAAGAAGCTGGAAAAATGGTGCAGAAGCTTAAGTTTAGCTTTTACCAGGTGCAAGACATCATGAGAGGGAGAAGGTGACGTAATGCCGCAAAAGCAGAGAATAATGACTATACTCAGTACTGGTAGATAGTGAAGCACCATCCTGGAAGAGCAGCGGTAGCCAAAAATAAAACAATCAGTGAGAAGGTTAGCGAATTCAAAATAGGACAGTCTTACCTTTTGGTTTGTTTGTTTGTTTTCTTTTAATTTTATGCACTAATTTATAGGGGAAAGACTATAGGGTCGCAGAGCTGAGAGCTAGGCCAGGTAGATAAGTGGGGAGATAGTGGAAAGGAAAGGAGAATCTCTGGGTATGAGGTTGTGTAAATGAAAAATCTGAGTGGCTGAAAGCAGTCAGAGAGAGAAACAGATGCAGAAAGCAGGCTGAGGTATGGGGGGATGTACCAGTAGGAGACAGGAGTTTAAAGGGAAAGAGCTAGCAGAGAATATGGCCAGGCATTAGGGTAGGTAAGCAGGGGTGCAAATAATAAAAACATATACTAGAAACCTCATACTCTTAATTTTGTACTTTTAACCTTCTATTTTTAAGAAAGCATTTAATATTAATAGATTCATTTAATCCTGGAAAAGTCTTGCCCCCCCCCCCATTTTAATGGCTATAAGGTCTCCCTTTGTTCTATTTTATTCCGATAGTTCCCCCTTCTCAAACCTTTTGGAACCTGTTCAAGTATGGTGAAGAAAAATATTTTATAATCACAACTTAATTTGTGTTTATGCAGGGCATTATTGTTGTCTTTTATTTTTATAGAATAAATATGCTCCCTAACTCTTTTCTATAAATTTATTTTGGTCATCCTAATGTACTAATAACGTAGTGCTGGGGTGGTTGGAACATATTATTTTGACTCCCCTGACCAACCACTTTAATATAATACTTTATTATAGATTTGTAGATGATATGATCTTTATAATAGAATGTGACAGATCTAAAGTATTTACCTTCTTGGATGAACTAAATAAAAGTTCTACTTTTTTTTATTTTACCTTGGAAGAACTAGGTATTGAGGTAAACTTTCTTGATGTTACTATTTCTTGAAATAAGGGTGAGGTCTGATTTGAAAGCCAGAAATATAGAAAAACTTTTACCAACAATTATCTTTATTTTCATTAAAAATAAATTTTATTATTAATCACCCTTATTTTATTAAACAGACTATCCCTAGAGGCCAATTTATTAGGGCCTCTAGGATGACCTCCAAAGATTTCAGGTTTGAAGAAGAGGTATAGTTTATTACATTTATGTTCGTTGATTGTGGTTATAAGGAAGATATGTTGGTAAAAACGGCAAATTAAATTAAATTAAGGAGAAATACAGATTTTCATCCTATTCTTTCTAAACCATTGAGTAAAAAGAATAATCAACATAAAAAATGGACCATAAGGTGGCTTGTTGTCTTGATATTTAGATATTTGTTCTATTATAAAAAAGAACTGGAAGGAAATGTAGATTTATTTAAAGTGGTTGGTTTCACCCCCATGTTTGTATTTAAAAATAATTATAATGTTAAGATGATGTTGCAAAAATGACACTAATAAAGTTTTTCTGTCCAAAGGTGGAATCAAATAGGACTAAAGGAATGAATAAATGTGGATGTTGTTCTACTTGTAGGCACATTTTAGAGGGATCCCTTGTGAGTTTAAGACACTTAGAAATGACTTTACCCATTCTCGGGGTTTTTAATTGTAATACTGAGGGAATAGTTGACATTGCATTGTGTTCCAAATGTGATTGTTATTACATTGGGATGACTAAAATAAGTTTACAGAAAAGAATTAGGGAGTATATTTATTCTACAAGAATAAAAGACAAAAGAAATTCCCTGTATAAACACAAATTAAGTTGTGATTATAAAATATTTTTGTTTACCATACTTGAACAGGTCCCAAAAGATTTGAGGAGGACATAGGAATAAAAAAGAACAAAGGGAGACCTTATGGCAGTTAAAAATGGGGGTCATCACTTTTCCAGGATTAAATGAATCTATTAATATTAAATGTTTTTTTTTAAATGGAAGGTTAAAAGTACACAATTAAGAGTATGAGGTTTCTAGTAGGTGTTTTAATTATTTTTTTAATTATTTTTTGGTTATTAAGGAATGTTTCTTTATAAGGCTTAGTGGTTAGAATTGATTGATTGATTGTGTTAATTACATAGGTTTTTATCTATATATATGTGGCTAGTTTTTATATTATTTGTTTACGAAGAAATCTGTAATATATGAAAGTGAATAAGTGTTTTTTTATGCTACAGTTGACTGTTCATTTATTTATTTATTAACTGAATTCTTCTGGGCTTGCCTTCATGGATTTGGAAGATTTTAAGATGTTTTTTTTTCATCTATTCATTTCCTCTGTATGTTTATTGTATTTTTTTACATTTGTAAAACAGCAAAAGTACTGCTTAGTGAGTATAAAATAATAGCTTGATCTCTCTCTCCCTCTCTCTCTCACTCTTACACAAATACACTCTCATACAGAGACATAAATACATATGCACATGTGAAGATAGGAGGTACTGCCAGCCATGTCAGGAGAAATAGGTCAGTGGATTTTGAACATATGCCAGCACAGGTAGCTGGGATTTTGTAAATAATTATATGTCATTTGTATATCAAAGTGATTTGTACAGATGCTTGTGCTGAAAATGTGTTTGTGAGGTTTGCTTGTATTAATATGTTTCAACAGTGTACCCTGCTGGAAGGAAAAGTAATGTACATGTATTAATGTAACCAAATTAAATGTATACATTGTAACAGGATATACTGGAAGTGAAGAGGTCAGTCTTAATCCACCTGGCTTTACTAAATATTTTTGAAATTAAATTACTTTATGGGTTAAGCCATAAAGATGTTATACTACAGTTTTGAATGGAGCTAGAGACGCAATGTCTGTACTAGAGAATAGCTGGTAGCTCCTGTAGGAAGAGTGAAATGGTTTTATAGTTTTATGATTTCCAGCAGCTACACCACATGTGAACAAAGCCCTATCTGTATGTATTGTAGCACATAGGTGCAAAACCCTAACAGCTTCTAGTGATAGGGGATAGTGCAGGAAACAGAGTCAGATGACCAGACGTATGTGATACAATTCTGTACAGAAATAACATTTTAATGTTAGAGGAGACTGAAGTCTCAGCAGCATTCTGTATTCTGTCTTGGATCTGACAATGACCACTCACCCATCTTATCTTGCTCTATTCAGTAAGTAGGAACAGTAATTCTTTTAGTCAATCAAGAATGGATAGTGAGACTAGCTAAATACTATTTTTCTGTAACTGTGTGAAATTTTCCATCATTTTTTTATATTCCCTGTAAATGAAATTACGGTGTTTACTGTAAACAGATATTTAGTATGCTCTTGTTCTTTTATTTTTAAATATATTTATACTTTTTATTGTTGCTGGTTCTTTTTTAGAAAATATTTAAGTTTTGAGAGTACCTGCATATATTTATTTGGTGAAAACTCTGGCCATTCTGAAAGCCTTGCTGCTTGGTCAGCATTACCATTTGTATTAATATTAACTTCACTTAGCATAACTGGCTACCCTTTTAATAGCCTTATAATAACTGACTGGTGGCAGTGAATCTACCTTATAGCCTGGGCAAAGTTATTAGAGCAGATAATCTGTGCCAGCCTTTCCCAAGTGTGTTTGAAAATAAAATTTCAAAGAGTGCGTGTGTGTCAGTTACTTGGTGCAGAGACACGAAGCATTGGTTTCACAGAGTGTGCTGGAGGACTTGGCTTGGACACTCGGCTGAGGACCTAACCTTACAGTATGAGTGGGGAGCCTTACTGGGGACCTAAGGAGAGACAGAAAGAGAGAGAGAAATCCAGACCCTGGGTAGAGTGTGTTCCCTGTGTGCTCTTAAGGGAAATTATGCTGGATGTAGAGGTCTGCAGCGGGAAATAATGAGTGAATCCATTTGTATTCTAAGTGAAAGTCCCTCTCCAGTGTCAGTGGTGAGAATTCAGGCTCTTGATTACTGCCCCAGAGTGGGGACATCACAACACACACACTTTTTTATTTTAAATTTATTTTCTTATTTTATTCTCATTAAACAGCAAAAGCACTGCTTTTGAAGTGGCAGACTCACTGGTGTTACCTATAGATTAACACAAGGGAACATTCGTTCTGTAATCAGGATGCAATCTACAGGTCACCTATTCTCTGAAAGTAAGTACAGTCACCCATAGGAGCATTCCTTTTCTCTGCTGTTGCAAGAACTGGGAGGTGGAACACATATGGAGGAAGTAAGAGACACAGTCTCAAACAAATAATTATGCTTTTAGCTGAATTCTATTTCATAATCAAACATGCATTTAACTATTATTCATAATTTTCATCAACTAACTGTACCAAAATTAAATTAAAAAATGCACCCTATCTTTCAAGGATTTTGGTTTTCCTAGAAAATTTACAGGAAGAAGTTTTAAATTTCAGGCATCGAATTGAAAAGTTCAACAAGTTACAAACCTTTAGTGGGAATATTTCACTCTGAAGAGTAAAGAGAAAGGTCTGTGTGTGTGTAGCTACACATACCTGCATATATATGTATAGAATCTCAGAACATTTGCAAAGGAAGACTAGTTTACTGGAAAAAAATATCTTTTTTGTAACTTAGGAGAGATACAAATTTTCACATACTCTGTAATTTCTTAACATACTTCTAGTTGATTTTGTAATAAAAAAATAAGGAAGAATCACTCCCAGAACTTTGCAGCCTTACCTGTAAACAATTCCCTGCCAACAGTTTCTTCTTATCAGATAAATGTCTTATCAACAAAAAGTACAGTTGTGCACACTTAGCATAAATGTAGATGTTCGAGTGTATTCATTGTTGCAGTCAATACATTTGGGTTATACCTGCCAGGGTAGACTTCAGCCGGCCTGAATACCAGAGTGTTAGTATTTCTGCGTCGTTTGCTGTCACTTGAAGACTGATATCAGGTCATCAGTGGTATAAATGAAGGCATCCAATGCCATTACATCAGTTTTTCTTGCCCTAACTTGTCAGGAGCTCCCAAAGTAGGAGGCCAGGCTCTGGGGGTAGAACCCCACCAATGGAAAATAAATACCAATATGTCCCTTGTAAAAAAAGGAGAATAACAAGGGGAAAAATAAAAAGGAAAAAAGAGAAAGGGGGATGGAGGGAGGGAAACCAGGACTGCAACAGTGAATACACTCGAACATCTATATTTATGGTAAGTGTACATAACTGCACTATGTTCTTCGTGTTTCAATGTTGTAGTCATCACATTTGGGTAGATTCCCAAAGCTGAGGAAATACGTGGAGGCAGTCCAAGAAGCTAGGGGCTGGATAGCATGCCCTGCAAGAATGTAGAGGCAAACCCAGTCGAGGCAGATGGTAATGCTTGGTGAAAGTATGAACAGATGTCCAGATGGCAGCCTCCAGGATGTCCCTGGTGGGGACTTCGCTGAGGAAAGCTGCAAAGGTGGAGGCTGCTCTGGTGGAGTGTGTCCTGACCCCCTTGGGGGGAGGCTTGTCATGCTGTTGGTAGCAGAAATGGATGCAGTGTGCTATCCATTTGGAAATAGTTTTCTTGGAGATGGCTTTGCCTTCTTCTCTGAAGCAAAGCTAACCAGCAATTGATCAGAATTTCTAAAGGGTTTAGTCCTGTACAGATAGTATCTGAACTGTCTGTGCACATATAGAGAGTGCAGAATCCTTTCCCCTTGTTTTGGGGGTTAGGAAAGATGGTGGGTAAATGGATGGATTGGTTGAGGGCCACACTGGACACCACCTTGAGCATGAAGGATCGATTAGTTCTGAGGGATACCCTGTCTGCATGGAAGATTATGAAGGGTTTCACCGCCATGAGTGCTTGCAGCTCAGAGGCTCTTCTGGCTGAAGTGATGGCCAGGAGGAAGGCTATCTTCCAGGAGAGGAATTTTAGCTCTGCAGAAGAAGCTGGTTCAAAAGGGGACAGGATGAGCTTTCCCAAGACAAAGTTAAGGTCCCAAGCTGGTGTTGGTGCCCTTCTCGGGGCCTCAAGTTGCCTTGCTAGCTCCTCTGAGGAACTGTTTAATCAGAGGGTGTGAAAAAAGAGGCTGCTCAGTGGGAAATAGCAATGGCATGAATTTTTATAGAGGAGAAAGAGAGACCACTGTGTAGTAGGTCAATTAAGTAATCCAGGATGAGAGGAATGGAGAGCTGTGACGTATTGGCCCCCTTAGCCTGGATCCAGGTGCAGAATCTTTTCCATCATCTGCATAAGACTTTCTGGTGCTAGGGCACCTGGCCTCTCAAATGACATCCAGAACCTGTTTACTGACGATGGCAGACTGGTCAGGGGTTAGGGTATAAACCAAGCTGCCAAATTGAGTGCCTGCAATTGGGGGTGCATGAATTCCCCTTCCCTCTGGGTTAGGAGATTTGGAATCTGAGGGAGATTCCATGGAGGCAGCAGGGACAGGCTGCAAAACAAGGGGTACCAGTGCTGTCTGGACCAGTCTGGAGCTATGAGAATGGTCCTTGGTTTTTCCTCCCTTACTTTGAGCAGTACCCTGGGAATGAGAGGTAGGGGAGGAAAGGCATAGAGCGAGATTTTTACCCAGGGGAAGGACAGGGCATCCACTTTCCAAGCCTTGCAGCGATGCTCCCTGGTGCAGAATTTGCGGAGCTGATGGTTGGTGTGAGAGGCAAAGAGGTCGACCTCCGGGGTTCCCCACTTCTGAGTTATTAGGAAGAAGGTGTTTCTGTTGAGTTGCCACTTGTGGGGGTCCAAGATCTTTCTGCTTACTTGGTCTGCCAGGGAGTTGAGAGCCTGGAGTATTTGCATGGAAGAGGCCGTGGACCAAAGGGTCATGGCCAGCCTGCACAGCGGATAGGAGTGAGTCCCTCCCTGCTTGTTGACGTACCACATCACATCCTGGAGAGAAAAGGGGTTTGAAAGCTATCAAGGCCTGCTGCACAGCCATCATCTCTTTTTGACTTACATGCAGGGTGAGTTGCTGGGGGTTCCAGTGGCCCTGTATGTACCTGCTGTCCAGGTCTGCACCCCAAGCGTAGTCTGATGCATCTGTAGTGAGGGTCTGGATGGCGGGGTGTGGGGAGAAGGGAAGTCCCTTGTTGTGGGAGCAGGCTGTTGCCCACAAAAGGAATTCCTTCTTCAGGCAAGGAATAATAGGTAGAAGAGTTTCCAGATCTTGAGAGTGTTGACACCAAAGGCTCTTTAGGTACCATAGAAGTTTCCTCATATGCAGTCTGGCATATGGAATGAGGAGTATGCAGGAGGCCATGAACACCAGGGCTTGCAGGATTTTCCTTGCAGAAAGCTGGGGGCTGGTGGCGAGTTGAGAGAAGTAAGCTGATAGGAAAACTTGTTTCTCTGGGTTAAGGCATGCCATCTGGGATGCTGTGTCCAGACTTGCTCCCAGGAAAATTATTCTTTTGGTAGGTACCTGTTTGGATTTATTTTGGTTGATTGTGTACCCTAGGGAGGTTAGTAGATCCTTTACAAAGGACAGGTCTTTGAGCAGCTTTTCCTGGCTGTCTGCCTGAATAAGGCAGTCATCTAAGTAGGGGTAAATTTGAATATTTGTGTGTGTGCAAAAGGCAATGGCTGATGCCAGACACATTGTGAAAACTCTGGGAGCAGTAGATAAGCCAAAGGAAAGTGCAGAGAAATGAAAGTGTTGAGATCCTGCCCTGAAGCGGAGATATTTTCTGCAGGACTCTCTGATAGGAATATGGAGGTAGGCCTCTTTTAGGCCCAGGGTGGCTAGCCAGGTGTCCTTGGAGAGCATGGGTAGCAGCTGGAGGGTAAGCATGTGAATTTTGGGATCACCAGAAAGGTGTTTAGACTGGATAGATCGAGGATGGGACGCCAGGTACCCTCTTTTATGGGCACCAGAAAAAGGCTGGAGTAGAAGCCTTGGCCTATCTGCTCTGCAGGAACATGCTCTAATTCCCCCAAGGAGAGCAGGGAATGGATTTGGTTTACAGCCTCTGCCCACTGATTTGGTGGTAGATCTGGGAACCCCTTAGGGGTTGGAAGGGTGTGGAAGGAGAATTTGTACCCCTGAGACACAATGTTCAGAACCCATTGGTCCTTGGTAATGGTGGTCCAGGTGCTTGAGTGAAAGGAGAGTTTTCTTCCTAGGGGTATGTGAAGGTGGGCATAGGTGAGGTTGGGAAGGGGAGAGTCACTGTGAGTTCTTACCATAAGGGGGTGGTTTTGAATTAGAGGTAGTCCACTGCTTAGATCTCTGCAACCCCTGGGGCTGCCGTCTGGGGGGGGGGGGATTGTTTCCACAGGGCGTAGGCTGGCCCGGTCTACTCAGAGCAGGAAAGGACCAGTGCTTGGAGGGAAAATGCCTGCTGGACCTGTAAGAAATCTTTAACAGTATGCATAGATTTTGCTTTTTCTTCCATCTTTTCTAAGACCTCTTCTGCTTTAGTGCCAAATAAGTTATCTTTGTGCAAGGATGCATCCAGCAATTTTGATATGACAAGACATGCATGTCTTCTAATTACAGATCTGGTGACTGGTGCCCTGCAAGAAGCTTCTAGGGCATCAAAACCACAGTGCAAAGTGTGTTTAGTTACTTGACCAGCAGAGAGCATTAAGTCCTGTAAATCTTAAGATTCTGCCCATGCAGGAAAGGAGGAATATGTTTGTTTAAGGAGTTCCAAGGTATGCTGCTGATACTTAAGCATATGGAACTGACAATTTAGTGCCCTGATAGCAAGAGTAACTGAGGTGTATACTTTTTTACCCCATCTGTCTAGTGCTCGGGAATCCCTGTCTGAGGGGGTGGGATTCTTAGCTGAGGTTGCTTTAATTCCTTTAGGCCCTTCAGTAATGACCTCAGGGTCAGCTGTTGGATTTTTAAAAAGATATTTGTGTGAGTCATGGACTCTGTAGTACCTATCTGGTTTTCTGGGAGCAGGAGTGAGGACGTCTGGAGTCAAGCTGGATTCAAGGAAGACATCATCTAGCATATCTAGGACTGGGGGGATGGCGAACGGCCTGTGTTGTGAAAGGTCCAGGAACTCTCTCGAGTCTCTTTTTAGACTGTGAGTAGTCTTCTCTCCCATTGGAAATGCTCCCTTAAGGTATGCAGGGCTTCCCCAAAGGAAAAATCCTCTGGGGGAGTGGCTGAAGGTATGAATTTCTCTGCATCAGAATCCTCATATGTGGAGAGGGGCTGCATGTCTTCATAGTCAGATGCATCGGATTCATCTGACTCTTGCTCAGATAAAACTACTGGAGACAGATCTCATTTCCTTTTTAAGGGAGTGGCTTGACTTCCCCTAATCAGCATATGGTCTTCTGCCATTTTAAGCATTTGAGACCGAGGCAAGGGAGCAGGTGCCTGGGAATGGGAAATTGGTTTCTTGGGTGTGGGTCGACCCCTGAGCCTAAGGAACTCAGTTGTTTTTAAAAGAATGGTAGCCATGAAAGAAGACAGTCTATGTCGGGACTCAGTATTGCAAAGGACTTCCTCAGAAGCCGGTGCCTGCACAGCAGCTCTGGACCCATCCAAGGAAGAGATGACCGCAGGATCCTTAGACGAAGAAAGGTTCTGAGGCATACCAGACTCCGAAAGGGTCTCGGTAGCAGACTACGAATTCAATGAAGTGGGCATCAGGGGCTGTGAAGGCACCTCACTGAGCTTCGGAGGACTGACGACCAACTTAACAGAAGCGTCATTGGAAGGTTTGTTCCTGTGCAGTCTTGTCTCTGTCTTTATCTTTACGCTTTTTCAGAGATCTGCTGTCGGATGGCTTACCAAAGCCATATCGGAATTCAAGGACTGTAAATGGAAATATCTGACTAAAATAAGGGCACAACGACGGATAGTTCTGGCGTTAAACAAAGCACAGAAGTGACAATGAGGAACATTGTGGTCTGGGCCTAGACAAGTGACGCAGTAAGAGTGGAAGTCTCGGTGTGGTATTTGCTTTCCACAAGCAAGGCAATTACTAACTTTTTCTGACATCAGTTATTGCAAGAAAAAAGGATCCCCAACGGGGTACTTAACTTTCGAAGACTTCAACTTCAATTCGGAAACAAAACTCAGGTAGCGGCCAACTGGCACTCATGCAAACTGCTTCTGCTTTGGGCTCCACGGGAAGAAAGACAGATGTAATGGCGTTGGATGCCTTCCTTTATACCACCAACGACCTGACGTCAGTCCTCAACTGACAGCAACCAATGTAGAAATACTAAGTCTCTGGTACTCAGGCTGGCCTTACATTTTGGATGTAAAATACTTCCTCCAACATCACTTACATATAGTTCAGCAAGTTTGAAACATTAGACAGCAGATCTATTTTACATCAAAAATATAAAAAATAATAATATAGTAATTAAAAAAAAATAAGTAAAATGCAACAACTTTACAGAGAGCCTATTTTCTAAGTGCAATAATGCCCTCCAGGTGTGTATGTTACTGTATAAATAAAGCCCTTCTAGGTGTAGAAGCCCTCTGTGGTGCCAGGTCTCAGAACACCCTGGGTGTACATTTTTTACAGTAACACTGTTGGGCGTTACTTGCTTAATTTAAATCTACTCGACTTTGGATGGGAAATTGAAAAGACACCGCTAGTCTGACATCTGTGTCTCTGACGAACACAGGCAGTAGTTAAATCATGCCCTATCATACACCTCTTAAAACAATCTTTAAGGAAAAATACCTGATGGGATACATCATCGTGCTTATAAATGCCCCAGGGGTCATTAGCCTAGTATGTACATATAAACCTATGAAAAGGTGCATGGTTACGGAATGACAATGAACATTTTCCAGACTCTACCCAAGTTCTCATGCTAACATCCCCACTTCTATCCCTATGCATACTCATACATATTCACATAAACAGACACATTTTATTTATTTATTTTTGTGTGTTTGTTGACTGGGTTAGTCTCGCTAGGCTAGCTGCCTCTTTCCAAGGGAGACTAGAGGTGATATGCACACTTTTAAGGAAATTTGGCCAGGGCATCAAGGAAGTTCCCCTACTCTTTTCAGTTGATGCTGTGGCTGATTCACAAATAGCTGATTCACAAATAGGCTGGTTTCTCGGAAGACTAATATGCATTCTTAGCTAACTTGATACACGGCAGTTATTCAGACGACATTATTATTTTTATTAGGTTTGGAGTACATGAGAAACACTGCAGCACTTTGAGCAAAGCAGAAATGGAGTGAAAAGGTATTTAACTTTAGGGACAGCAACTGGGGATGTTTGTCAGAATGATACCCAGTATTTTCCTCCACCTTATCAACATTTTAACATCTGTTTCAGATTTCTAAAGACATTGATGTTTAGTATTGTTTGTGCCCTCTTACTAGCTAATACATGATTTTCAGAGTTAACTGAAAGATAACTTAGGCCACTAAGCAGAATAGCATTTCCTGTTATTGGGAGGATTACAAGCTTATCAATGAAGCAGTTGTATTCTTAAGCTAACAGCGAGAGGGTGCAATAACATATTATAAAATTATAGTTTGTACTTTTTACTAAAACTAAGTATGGAATACTTCATACACAAAATTTCTTTCTATAGCCCTACTTTTGAAGGACTGACTTATGAAATGGATACACCACCTTTTTCCTTGCTGGGGTGAACAGAGTTGTGACCAGTTATTTGTGGAATAAAAAACGTACAATAAGCTGGTTGCATAAGTGTGCACACCCTTAAACTAATACTTTGTTGAAGCACCTTTTGACTTAATTACAGCATTCAGTCTTCTTGGTAGCAGTCTATCAACATGGCACATCTTGACTTGGAAATATTTGCCCACTCTTCCTTGCATAAGTGCTCCAAATCTGTCAGATTGCGAGGGCATCTCTTGTGCACAGCCCTCTTCAGGTCACCCCACAGATTTTCTATTGGATTTAGGTCTGGGCTCTGGCTGGGCCATTCCAAAACTAATTTTCTTCTGGTGAAGCCATTTTTTTAATTTGGATGTATGCTTTCGGTCAGTGTCGTGTTGAAAGGTGAAATTCCTCTTCATCTTCAGCTTTCTAGCAGACGCCTGAAGGTTTTGGGCCAAATGTGACTGGTATTTGGAACTGTTCATAATTCCCTCCATATTGACTAAAGCCCCAGATCCACCTGAAGAAAAGCAACCCCAAAGCATGATACTGCCACCACCATGTTTCACAGTGAGGACGGTGTTATTTTGCTGATGCAAAGTGTTGTGTTTGCACCGAAAGTACCTTTTGGAATTGTGGCTAAAAAGTTAAACCTTGGTCTCATCAGACCATAACACATTTTCCCACATGCTTTTGGGAGACTTGGTGTTTTGTTTTCTAAATTTTAGCTGGGCCTGGATGTTTTTCTGTGCAAGAAAAGGCTTCCATCTTGCAACCCTACCCCATAGTCCAGACATATGTAGAATACGGGAGATTATCGTCACATGTACTACACAACCAGTATTTGCCAGAAATTCCTGCAGCTCCTTCAGTGTTTCTGTAGGTCCCTTGGCAGCCTCCCTGACCAGCTTTCGTCTTGTCTTTTCATCAATTTTGGAGGGACGTCCAGTTATTTGCAATGTCACTGTTATCCCATATTTTCTCCACTTTGTGATGACCGTCTTCACTGTGTTCCATAGTATATCCAATGCTGAGGAAATTTGTTTGTACCCTTCTCCTTACTGATACCTTTCAACAATGAGATCCCCTTGATGCTTTGTAAGCTCTCTGTGAACCATGGCTTTTGCTGTAGCAGGCAACTGAGTAAATGTCAGGAAAATCCTACTAGGGCAGCTGAATTTTATTTGGGGTTAATCACAGTCTCTTTAATTGATGGCAGGTGTGTACCCAAAAAGACTGAATGCTGTAATTAAATCAAAAGGTGCTTCAGCAAAGAATTAGTCTAAAGGTGTGCACACTTATGCAACCAGCTTATCATACTTTTTTTATTTTTTATATTTTTCCCCTAACAGATTTGTTTTTCAATTGAATTGTACAGGATTATAGGTCACATTAAAGGTGGGAAAGGTTTTGAAATGATTTGTTGTGGTCTCAGTTTTTATATCACAAAAACCTGGCATTTTAACAGGGGTGTGTACACTTTTTATATTCACTCTACCTCTGTATCACAAAGACAATGAAATTTCCAGTGTCACTGATTCCAAATGCAAAGTCAAAATCATTATAAAAAATGGGTATATACTTAATGTGTCTCTAATCTTAGCTCCAGGGGGGACACAACACTATTACTTTAGCTCCAGGGGGTACACAACACTATTACTTTAGCTCCCGGGGGGACACAGCACTTTTACTTTAGCTCCAGGGGGACACAACACTATTACTTTAGCTCCAGGGGGGACACAACACTGTTACTTTCTTCTTATTCAGTTTGTGAGTAACTTAATGATGTCTCCAATCTTGGCTCCAGGGGGACTGAGGGACAATATTACTCGCTTCTTATTCATTTTGTGAGTGAATTAGTATATCTAATCTTAGCTCCAGGGAGGCAGAACACTTACTTTCTTCTTATTCATTTTGTGAGTACAGTTGGTCCATCTAATCAGACTCGCCAATCAGAGGGCTTTTTCAGGAGATTTCATTTCAGTTTTAAGGATGGACTTTGCAGTTGAGCTATTAACTTACTTCATTATGACTGGTGTCAGGTGTTTGTGATAATACCCAAAAGAGATTGAAAACTCAGAATAAAAAGTTACCCAGGATCACTGTATTATTTTCAAAAATGTTCATTTACTGACAGTATTGTAGTTAAATAACATTCTGTACAGTTATAATGTTATCAATAGTTATAAAGACAGTACGAAGTTGTTCTATTTTGGCATACTATACAATGTTTACTTGTTAGAAATATCCAAGGAATTATTATGGCTGGACTACTATAGGTCCTAGGGCTGACAGCCTAGTACCAACCTATGAACACATTATGGGGCATTTCTCACATATTTTGAGACAATGTCATCTTATCTCTGGGTCTGCAAAGATGAAGTGAGAAATGCCCCATAATGTGTTCATAGGTTGGTACTAGGCTATCGGCCCTAGGACCTATGGTAGTCTAGACATAATAATTCCTTGGATATTTCTTCCCACAATATTTACTTCCCTGGACCCCTGTCTAGCAGGGCGACTGACATAATCCCCGGGGTGAATTTCCTATCTCCCATCCAATCGTGAAGGTTCCTTTTGAAGAGGGCCAAGGAGGCAATCTGCTTGACATGTATGGGCAATCTATTCCAGAGTATGGGGAGTCTCTGGGTCAGGAACCTATCCCTCCAGCATGTTTTGTTCATTGTGATGACAAGGTTTAGATCCCTGGAGCGTGTGGCTCTGAGGGATTGGGATTTCTTTAAGTGAAGCATGTCCAATAGCTCAGGGTTTGACATGGCCTTGTATGTTAAGCAGGGATCACCTCTGAGTAGACGATATGCCACAGAGTATAGATCACCTCTAAGTAGACGATATGCCACAGAGTATAGCTGGAGTTTTTTTTAGACGGTCAGCAATGGGCATCTGCTTTAGGCCTGTGATTCTTTTAGTGAGGTATTTAGGCCTTTCCAGCTGTTGCAGATGTCTTGTGAGGTACATATCAAACGGGGTGTTGTACTCTATAATGGGTCTAATGAGGGATGAGTACAGTGGGACAATGACCTTCTTTTTTCTGGAAGAAAAGCCCTTTGTGATGAGGTGTGCCACATAGAAGGATTTCCGGACTGTTGCGGCGATGTGGTTATCGAAGGTGAGACCACTGTCCACATGTATCCCTAAGTCTCTCATCACACTTTCTGTGTTTAGTGTACTGCCACCTATGTGGTAATTCATGGGTATATGGTTTTTCCCAAAGGGGATAACTATACATTTCTTGGCATTAAGCTTGAGCCCATGGCTCTGGCACCAAGTATCTGTTTCTGTAAGGCCCTTTTGTAGAATATCCACATAATTTGGGGATTTAATAATGGCTCCCAGTTTGCAGTCATCTGCAAACTTTGTTAGCCAGAGTCCCTTAGTGTTGGCTTGTACTTCAGAGAAGTAGATGCCAAACAAGAGCGGCTCCAGGACTGAACCCTGAGGTACTCCACTTGTCTGGAGCTGGATTTGGAGTTGGCTACTTTTACAGTATGGGTTCTGTCAGTAAGCCAGTTGACAACCCATCGAGTGACGTAGGTATTTATGCCCAGCTTAGTAAGTTTATCTATGATTCCAGAGTGCAGGATGGTGTTGAAGGCCTTGACGAGGTCCAGATACGCTGTGTGGACCGCCTTACCCTCGTCCACAGCTCTGGAGACTGATTCAAGGAAGTCAATCAGGTTCAGGAGACAAGATCGGCCCTTCACGAACCCAAACTGGGTGGGGTCCAGTGTTTGAAGGTTACCAATGTCTTTGTTTATAAGTTCCATGATAATGTGTTCCATGCCCTTGCAGTCATGGTCTTTGAACCATGTTTTTGCAACAGTGCAAATTTCCATATTCTCCAAGTACAGAAAATTCAAGATTACACCCTTGGTTCCTTAAAATCAAGTGCAACATGGAGAAATGGAAAGAAGCATCTGCATTTTATTTCAGCTTTTTCAAAAAGTTCACCGGTGGCTAGGGGCAGTTCCACTGCTATAAAATTGCAAAAAATAAATAAATAATGTTTATTGCAAAATAATACTGCTATAAAATTGCAGCTTCACAGCCAATCCTGCCACTCTATTTTTGTAGTCTGCCTGTAATGGGCATTTCTGAGTGATGTTAAGTTGGCGACAAGTTATTAGAGTAACAAATACAGAAATAAGAAAAACAAGTTTATCAAGTTGTTGACTAAGCTCATTTCCCATTAAAAAAAGTAATATACTGATAAAAGGGGAAATGTGATGTCATTATCTATTTCTTTTTGGTTTGTAACTTTGTACTTCTACTGCGCATATGGAATCATGCAGGATCTGCATGCTATGTGCCAAAAAAGTGGTTACAGTTTGGTCACCTGGGCATATCAATTTTTAAGCAATGCATGTCTATTCCTTAAATACTACCAAATCCCAGAAGAACAAAAAGAAGGCAACTGTAACAACCAAAATTAAACAGACAGCTCCACTCCGAATATCAAACGTTTAATCAGCGTAAGCACTTTCATAACAAAAGTTACTTCATCAGAAGCATAAACACAAGCATATAAACTTCTCATTCATATATATATATATATATATATATATATATATACCAAAAACATTCAAGTAAACCAATCATATTCCATACATTAAGAACTTGGTGTATATTGCCTATTGTATTATTTGTTTCAAGTTTTATGTAGGCTAAACTAACCGTAGGTTAAGGGAGAGGATCAGGGATCATGACTACTGTGCAAGGACCAAGCAGGAGTATAGTGCTATAGCAAAACATATATTGGCTGAAAATGAAAAGCATCAGTTCAAGTTCCAAGTTTTGCAAGTTATACAGGGTAGTCCAAGAATATAATTAATAGAACTGAAACCTACGAGCTGAAATGGATTTTACGTCTGGGAGCACATAGGGGCTTTGGACTAAATTACATGGTTCCCCTAAAACCAATATTAAAGGGAAGGAGAATTAAATGTTGATTTATTACGTACATGCAAGACATTTGCACTGGCATATTATGCGGGCTATATTTTATATATGCTTAATAAGATGTTTAGGTGTAATATTTCATGTTATACCATACAATATGTCCTTAATATTACTGTTGATTATTTTTTATAAGCTGACACCATGATCTTTTAACAACTGTTTCTTTAAATCTTAATTGATTTTTTTATTTTAAAAAATGGAGGGAAATGTATGGAATACATACATATATATATATATATAAGAAGTTTATATGCTTGTTTTTATGCTTCTGATGGAGTAACTTTTGTTATGAAAGCTCTTAAGCTGATTAAACGTTTGATATTCAGAGTGGAGCTGTCTGTTTAATATTGGTTGCTACAGTTGCCTTCTTTTCATTCTTCTGGGATTTGGTTGTATTTTATCTACTCACACACCCTGCTCTTTGGGATTTGTTTTTGGGACTGTTACTACATTCCTTAAATATTGTTTAATGTCAGTTTTTTTTTCTATTTCAGGTCACGCAGACCTGGAGGAAGTACAGACACCAGAACTCCTGACTTTGCATCATCAACATGCTATGTGTGATGAAGCTGGGCAAAGTGGGCATGCGAGCAGTGTAGGGAAACAATCTTTTTTAATGGAAGAAATACATTTATATATATATATATATATATATATATATATATATATATATATATATATATATATATATACAGTGAATTTTTGGGTATTTACACTTCACAATAAGTGATACGTTTCATCCTGTGGAGGATGACTTTGGTTAAGTTGTACTTTTCATTGCACATCATCATTAACCTCTTCATGTTAATTTCACCATCAGTCCAGTATATTTAGCCCAGTTGTGTTAATAAATGTGGATTCCTTTAAAATTTTGAAAGTATGGGGATGGTATATTTCTTGAATGACAGCCTCTGTTCTACATTTTGGCTCAGTTTGTTAACTGGTTTTCTATCAGCCTCTACGTTTAGAAAAACACACTATTGTGGATGGTGTACCTTGTTCAATAGAAAAATGCTTACAAGCAACCAATTTCTGTTCACTCACTCAGCAAAAGATGATACTTCAGTGTATAAGTAGACTTTATTTTTCTAGCACCCCAGTGTTCCATCTTCCAAAGAATATCAACAACACCCTTTTTATAATGTTCAGCACTCAATAATCACTACTTTGTCCAATGAGAAACAAGAATTAATTCCACAAGTACCTCCATGATTCTTAAAGATGTAAAGCATACCCAATGAAAATAATATACTGCAATAAAATGGGTAAGTTCAGATCTGTATTCAAACCCTCATAAGTCATACTGTGGAATGTTCAAATCAATTTAGTTTCAAGAGCTAACACAGAGGTTTGCAAATCCACACTTCACTTGGTTAACATACTAATATACTAAATATATACATTTTTCCATCATAGACATGCTATATACATGCCAGTAATGTTGTGCTAAATTGACTCTGAGTTCTGAAACTGCAAAATATGCTGCCACTTTTACTTAAAAAATTCTTCACTTTCTTTGACTAAAATACCATTTAAGTTGTAATGATGTGAGGTAGTGCCAGCTGTGCAGGGGGAGTAGGGCAGTGCATGTGTAACATACTGTATGTCAGCACAGCTAGCTGGAGATTTGTAAAGAATTATATGTCATTTGAATAGAAAACTGATTTGTACAGATGCTTGTGTTAAAAATGTATCATAGGTTCATAGGTTAGTACTAGGTTAACTGCCCTTGTGGGCCATTTCAAGCCTAGCCAATTAGCCCATTTGAGAATCAAACCCTGCACCTTGTGTTTGTAAGATAAACACCTTACCCATTATGCCATCCTCCCCCACCAACAGTTGCTCCTGCAGGATAGAAAAGAAATATGCACGTATGTCGCACTGTAATGTAACTGATGAAATGTACATACGGATGCTGAAAGCGAGGGGGTAAGCTCAGCCTAGCTAACCTTAAGATAAGTAGCCTGAAATTAAATTACTTAGTTTAGGCCATAAAGATTTTATCTTGCTGGTCTGAATACTGCCAGAAAACAGTTTCTGCAGGAAGGGTGAAAGTGTTGGAATTGTTTTACAGTTTCCAGATGCTGTAATAAACCCTAGCTAAAGTTGTGTGTGTATTATGACATATCAGTGTGAGATCCTGGGTGTCTAGTGAGGGAGTAGTGTGGGAACCACAGAGCCAGGTGACCAGGTGTGATGTAATTTTGTAACAAGCACTGAAATTGTATTTGAATGCTAATGTGAGATGTGAGGTGTGCACTCTCTTTTTGGATCTGCCAAGACACTCATCCACATTCATCTTGCCTTGCTTTAGTAAGTAACTAAGGAACAGCAACTCTTTAGTCAGTTAGAAAAATATAGTGAGATTAGCTACATGCTGGGTTTTTTTCTGTATCTGTCGGAGTCTTTCCATCAGTGTTATTTTTTATATTTCCTGTGATAGAAACTCTGGAGTTTATTGCAAATATACATTTACTATTTTCATGTGTTTTATTATTTATTATTAAATATATCTAAACCTTTCATTGTGGCTTGACTTTTAGAAAATATTGAACCTTTGAGAGTAATTGCATTTATTTAGTGGCACTGTGGCTCCACATTCCTAAAAGTCTTGCTGCTTGGTTAAACACTACAACTGATATAAGTATTACTCTTAATAAGTGTAATTTGGCACACTGGTAAGAGTCTTAAAGTAGCTGACTTTGGGTGTTCTGGTAGCATCAGATCTACCTTATAGTCTGTGTGGAGGTGACAGAGTGGGTAAGCTGTGCCAGCCTTTTCCAGGTGTGTGTGTGTGTGTGTGTGTGTGTGTGTGTGTGTGTGTGTGTGTGTGTGTGTGTGTGTGTGTGTGTGTGAAAATCAAATCTCGAAGAGAGTGTGTGTGTAACAGCTACTTTGAACTGGGACACTGAAAGCACTGATTTAATAGAGAGGGTGGTGGAACACTCAGCTCTATAGTGGTCAGTGAGGAGTTTTACTTGGGACCTGGAGGGAAAGACCAGCCCCAGGACTGGAGTGTACATTCCCTGTGTGCTCTTAAGGGAAACTGTACTTGGTGCAGAGAGCTGCATCTGAAAATACTGTGTGTGTCTATTTTTCTCTCAGTAATCATTTTCCACCAGTGTCAGTGTGAGAATTGAGGCTCATTGATCACTGGCCCAGAGGAGGGACACCACATAAGACATAAGCATGTTATTTATTTTTGTTTGGATATATGTATGTGTGTTTCACTGGGTAATGGGCTGATCCACAGTAGACCTATACATATGTTTTATAAGCATGTTTTATTGTTTGTATAGTCAATAATTTACAAATAAAATATTTTATTAATATGCAATCTGAATGGGTGGCATACCCAATGAGGTGAAACACCGTATAAACAGATTTTCTTCTAAAAAGAAATAGAACAATGCAATGGTAAAACAATAAATAAATAAAAACTATACATACTATGTACAAAGTGCATCTTGACTTCATATACTGACAGTACAACTACTTATTGTTAAACCATCTGTTGAAGTTAAGAAATCATTCAGAATAGCACAATTCAAAAAAATGGAAAACCAAATAAGAAAAAATACACAACATGTACATAAACTTAATATCACTAACAGATTAATTTAACCAAATTTTCTAAAATCTTGTGACAAGACTTAAATTTCATAAGGTTTGTTAACTGATTTAATTAATTCAATTTCTTTATCATGGACTAACCTGAAACCTTCCAAAAAAATCAAATAAAGAAGTATGTGCAATACGCATCTTCTGCTAATGGCTTTCCTAGCAATGGTTAAGATAATCCAAGGCAAATAGTTTTTTTTTTCCTTATTATATGGATGAACTGGGTTCTTATACAAAATCATATTTCTAGACAAGGGAAAACTATCAAACCAGATAATTTGACCAAAGCTTTAAACTTCATTCCAACAACTGAATTATTGAACAGTCAAATAATAAATGCTTCCAGTAAATTTCTCAACTGAATTAGATCTCTAGCATATAAAAGTGTTAGCTTTAGCAATTTTATTCAACATGTTCTGTGTATAAAATGCCATATGCAGCACTTTTCAGGTAAATCATTTCCAGAAGGGAAATCTAGTTGTATTGCCCACTAATAAAAGCATCAGATTTTTATCTTTTTCATTATACAACTCTTGAGTCATTCTGATACAAAAAAATTCCAAATATCACATTTAAATCACATTTACAGTCTAAAAAGAGGCTATACATGTCTGATGAATCTAAATTACAAATTTTGCTCTATATAGCATTCTACATAAATAAGTAATCTATTAGTTTAGGAATGCTTGTTGAGTGAGGAGAATCTACAGAATTAGATTTTTGCTGAACAATCAATTTGACTCCTGGAGTATTTTTTCAGTCCTCACTCCTAATAAGATCAAATTCATCTAAGATAGTATCAGTTGACATAAACTGGAAGACTTTATATAGGTTGTAGCCACTGAGAAATGCTTTAATCTCCCAGCTACACTATTACCCCCTATCAGACCTTTGAATGAATAGAAAGGATAATCAGACAAATTCATTTTAATATCTACAGTGAATATACAAAGTTTAGACACCCCTGTAAAAATGCCAGATTTTTGTGATATAAAAAAATGAAACCAGAATAAATAATTTCAAAACTTTTCCTACCTTTAATGTAACCTATAACATGTACAATTAAATTGAAAAACAAACAAATCTATTAGGGGAAAAAATATAAAAAAAATAAAAAACATACAATCCGCTAGTTGCATAAGTGTGCACACCCTTAAACTAATACTTTGTTGTGTATGGGCATCCTTAAACTAATACTTTGTTGAAGCAACTTTTGATTTAATTACAGCATTCAGCATTCATGTGTTAGCATGAATTTTCTGCAGGACAATATCCCATGATGCCTTCTAAACAGCCTGAAACATGACCTATCAGGGCCTCTGGAATTACTATTTAACTGTAGCCTCCAAACAGGCTCATGAATGGAGAAAGGCAACAGTCATCCCTCTGCAAAATGTGGGCCATCGACAGACCCTGGAAACTACACACCCATAAGTCCCACTAGTCTTACATGTAAAGCCATGGAAAGAATTATCATGGAGATGATCAACAGAGATATAGTAAACCTCCAGACACTGGACCAAACCCAATTTGGTTTCGTCAAGGGAAGATCATGCCTTCTCAACCTGGTGGACTTCTTTGAGAAGGTCACCAAAGCAATGGATGAGGGCAAAATCATTCACACTGCCTACCTTGACCTGGCCAAGGCATTTGACACAACACTCCACTTGGGCATTGTTGACAAACCCAAGAGGTTAGGTACAAACCTGTATGTTACACAGTGGATAGCCAACTGCCTCACAGACAAGACCCAGTAAGTTAGAATTGGGGGGGTACTTATGCATTATCACAACCAGATTCCCAATATATCAGCATTCGTCATGTTATTGGTATGTGGTTAATTTATTTATACAGCCATATGTTTGAGGTGTGAAAAATACGTAACTGGCAATATTTTTTTTTTCATATGGATGTTCCTTGGTCTCATATGTGTCCTGCAGCAGTTGGCCTGCTGGCATGGATTGTAGTTGTGCATATTATTCAGATCTGTGTTGATCAGCTACTGGAGGCAACTTAAGGGGGACATATAAGAAATTTAACCCATTAACTGGTGTGGAGAAAGTGGTTGTGTGCTACTGTCTCATTTGTCAGTTGGATAGCATAGACTTACAACTCCAAAAAAACACAGTTGTCAACCTGTGTTGCTTACAAAGTTTTTGCGAGAATACGTAAGTTCCGTTTTTTCTTTCATCTGCATGTTGCCTGGCAGCCGATGTTTTTGCCCAAAACTTGTGTCCCCATGTGAATTTCAATTGTACACATTACTCACATCTGTGCTGTTAAGCTCTTGCACCCTAGTTCAGGTGGACATTTAAGAAACTGAGGGTGTTCACTTTTTTGGTGAAAAATGATTCTGTGCTGCCACCGCATTTACCAGTCGCACAGCAGAAAGTTAACTGACGGGGGAAAGTGCTTGTGTGCTGCTGTCTTGTTTGTCAGTTGGGCAGAACTATGTTATAATGACTGAAATATTTCTGTTTCAATTCACAGTGATGAAAGACAGTTCACTGACACACACACCCTCAGTCCCAAGTAACTTGCGCAAACATATTTCGGAAGGAGAAGGGCTTGGAAATGAGCCGCTTCTCCTGCTTCAAATCTGGTTTTCTAATACATAAGTACCAAATTGGGGGGTCCACCACTACAAAGAGGCCAGTCACAAATGGAGTCCCCTCAGGGATCAGTCCTTGGACCACTCTTTTTTGGCATTTCTCAGAAGTCAAGGCCAATGTTAATGGTCTACGGCTGAATAAATTTGCAAATTATTGCAAATTAGGGGCTGTCATTGAATCGCACACTGACACAAATGTTCTCCAGGAGGGGCTGACACAGACAAACAACTGGTGTCAGAGCCATGGACTAAAAGTAAATGCCGAGAAATGTATAATAGTATCCTTTGGGAAGTCATCCATCCCTGGTAACTATAACATTGACAACACACTCCTTAGAACTGACCCAGTAGTCAGGGACTTAGGGACACCCGTAGACAGTATTTGACCATCACGTGTCTACAGTGGTGTCAACATCATTCTATGTAACTTATAAACAAAGGTATGGCATCCATGTCCAAGGAAGTCATTTTTCCACTGCATTCGGCATTCATCAAACATATCACTGAGTACAATGCCCCCTTTGGTATGTACCTAACCAGGCATATCCAACAAGTGGAACATCCACAGAGGCTCCTCACTAAAAGAATACAGGGCATAAGTAAAATGTCCTACGCAGACCGCCTCAAGGTCCTATCCCTGTATTTTCTCTCTTACAGGCTTTTGAGGGGAGATCTATGTCTGGCATACTGGGCATTGTCACACCCCACTGTGATGGACCTCCTGCACATCCACAAAACAAACAGCACCAGAATTATTTATTTATTTTACATTTGTTAACCGGGTAGAGTCTGGCTGGGCAAGTAGCCCATTTTCAGTGGAGACTTGGGGAGAAAATCTCCATAACAATAGTACAAAAAGATTACAAAAATTTGTAAAAGATTTATAAACAATATACAAAAAGTTTGACAGTTGCCAATAATCACAATTTACAAAGAGGGGGATGTAAAACAGAAAACGTTTCCTAAGCCTTACCACAGACAGTAATATGAAACTCATTAGATATATAACTAAAAACCGTTGTGGCATTTTCATTTGGTAGTAAGACGAGAAGATAGCAGAATAGAAAACATTTGATCAAAGGCATGAGAAACCAGCCAGGAGTATTACAGGAGCATAGCCATTGTTGAGTAAGGTATTCCTTGAGGAATTATTTGAAGCTCTGACGATCTGTATTTTTTAAGATATTCTGGGTTAATAGGTTCCACTGTTTGGCTACTTTGAAGGAGAAGAGAGAGTCACCAAAGTAATTATGGGGCTTTGTTACCTTGAGTATAAGTTTATCAGATGATCTAAGCATCCCGGGGTTGGTATTTAATTGCAATAGGTTGAAGAGTGCAGGGCAGTTTTCAGGTTTGTGGATAATGGAGTGGGCAGTGGTGAGCCAATTGGGCAGTAACAGATAGGGAAATTCAAGCCAGTGTATTTTTGAAGAGCAAGGCAATATTGCGTCCAGTGGAAATTCATCCCGGGTTTGGCACCTATGTCTATAATGGACACAGGCAACCTGTAAATTTTTTCAACTCCCAGGCCCATGCTTACACTTATCATGATTAGGCTTAAAAAGGCCCTTGTGGTTGTGAGCCCAGCAAACACCTATGAACCTATAAATAAAAGTCTGAAAATGAAATGTATGTCATTGCTAGTAACTTCAGTCTCCAGTGACTGGCAACAAACCAAATTTTAAGGAGTACGGGACCAAAAAATAAATACCTGGATATTTTTTTAAAGCATTATATTTTGGATGTAAAATGCTTCCTCCAACACCATTTATATATACTACAGCAAGTTTGAAACATTAGGCAGAGGAACCATTTTACATCAAAAATATATAAAAAAAATATAGTACGTAAACACAACAATTTTACAGACAGCCTATTCTCTATGCATAATAATGCCCTCTAGAGCATACATATAATCACACACACATATAAATCTAGCAGACATGCATACATACACATATGGATGTGTGTGTGTGCGTGTGTGTACACATACAAAGAGATGCAGAGGCAGAGTGACCGTCTCTGCCAGATACACAAACTCAGATGAACACATACAAACACATATACACACACAGACACATAGACAGACCAATACACATATTATAAATACTATATATACCTCTCTTTGTGTGTGCGCATATCTATCACCACAGGAAAAAAAACTTCAGCACTCCAGCTTTTCAAAAATCACCACTTGAAGGTAAATGCACTCGAATGTGCATCCTCAAAGATAAAATGTCCAACAATAATTTCACAATAAATTCACAGAGAAACATCCCAGAAGAGCCAGAAAACATCAAATGGAATATATATACAGTGTATATATAATTCATGAGACAGCATACTTTTGTGGATGTGTACAAGCAACAGACAAGTGTGCTGAAGTGTTTGACAGATGATGTATGTACTACCAGAACACTGTGGGTTCTAACGGCACTAAGATGAACAAATAAGGGACAGGACAGTGACTGGGCTGGATGTTGAAGTGTCTCAAAAGTTAGAGCTTGAAGTTAACCTAACTTTAGAAAAGGCAATACAGACAGTCATGGAGGTTATGTATTTTTCATGTTGGGTACCAAAATTACATACATTTTGCTTTCATGTACATGTCCAGAATTTCTGAAATGAAAAGTTGGCAACCCTAAATATATCTCACATCCTCTTTGGTATGGTGAGACCCCTTGGATGACTCACTTTATGAACAGCTTTTGGATGTCTGCTAATGCTTCTCTTCGATGATAGGGTGGAATGTCAGGAAGGGATCTTTGTTTTAGGTTTGGGGTATAATGGAAGGAAATGGTATAGCCTCTGGAAATGACAACACCCAAGTGTCCGATATGTCATAGCCCCTCAGTGGACAGCCAAGCACCCAAACTGCCTCCAATGTGCAGCAGTCAGGCAAACATTCGGAAACACTGGAAAGGCTAGCCAGAGAAAGAAACTTTGTCCACCCCTGCCCCTTTGCCTGGACTGCCCTGGGAAAACTGTTGTGATTTTTGGAAAAACTTGTCTTTTTCTCTCTCTTGCTCCCAGGAAAGGTCGTCTAAATGGTAAAAAAACAAACTCCCACAGTATACAAAATATTGCCTTCCATCACACTCTATATGTCTGTGTCTCCTTAATCTTGGGACCAAACAAGGTGGATCCATCAAAAGGGGTGTTAAGGAAGGATGTTTTGAAGTATATCACAAAGTTACATAAGCACATCCAGGTATGATGTCAAAATGCAATACTGGTGCTTACTGCAAATGACGTACCATCAGCTGCATTGGATATCAGCCTGATTAACATTGTGGACAACTGCGTCTCCAAGGTCTTATGGGTCTCCAGCTGTGATGCCACTGGCTTAGACAATTCAGTCCCTCTGTCAAGTATGCCATATAATTCAGTGCACGGAGGGCAAACGTGTATGAAGCATACATGTGCTTCCCAAATCAGTCCAATGCCCAGATCTCTCTGTTCGGAGGATGGACTGATGCACTGTTCTCAGAGATCTCCTTTTTTATGACTGCAGTGATGACAATGGCATCAGCTCCATGACATTTGCTTCAATAGGACATACTGTTAAGCAGGAACCAATACCTTGCTCAATTTATGGGGAATGAGCTCCACCAAATCAGGTTTTCTCCAAATCCTCTGGGATACTAGACTGACCAGGACCTCCAAAGGGGTACCTCTCAAGATGTGGATAGGTCTGCACAGAAGGCTTCAAGAAAGACATACTCCTCAGGAGAAGTGGCTTCAGTGGTCCATCTCCCTCATGGCCCCATCAATTCTAGAAGATCACCAAAGGAGGCACCATCACAGAGGAACTTAGGGGACCCTTCCCTTTCATCAAGGTCAGAATCATCTGTGAGGTATTCTTCAGAGGGAATCTAAGTGCTTCCTCTTGGACTGGCTCTTCCTCTGCTCCTCTTAGGAGGGACACAGTGAGGCAGTGGACAGCCCAGGTCAAAAGCCAGTTGGTGCAAGCTGTCTGAAGAACAACTCAAGAGATACCAAGACCTTAGCTGGATGGATCAGGATGGATCCAGCATCAGTACATAATTTCCCAGCTCAGTGCAAGACAACATCCTTTCTACAACACTGAATGCTGATACTCTAGCCAGACAACAGGAGAGGGATCCTCTTTGATCTGCAGATGTAGGAGAGATGCTGGATTCAGTCACCAATCTGGCCAAGTCTGAAGTTAAGAACAGAACCAAACTATCCACAGATGAAGCAGCCAGTGGCAGTGATAGCTTCTATAAAATCAGAGTTAAACCTGAACCCTTAGCTTCAACTTCATAGAACTAGGATGTGCTTGATTCCAACAAGACCAAAGTTGAGTAAATCAAGGCAAGAGACAGTGACAAAGGTAGCCAAGTTTTCTGCACCACTGAAGAGGAGATACGGGTTTGCGTCAGAACCATGGTCACTGAAACCAAGATATGGGCCAAAGAAGGAATAACAAGTGGCAGGTCATGTTGAAGAGGATCCCCAATCCTCTAGGCTGAGGGTGAGGGAACGATGCCTAGCTCCATCTGGGCCTGTAAAAATATTCACATGAGCTGATTCAGATCAAACTCTGTTGCTGCTGGAGGCTCTCAAGGAAGCCATGAAGACAGCTTCCAGGTCAAGACAAAGGCTGGATAATGTCTTGGGTGCAGAAGGGAGAACATTGGAACCAATGAGTGGATGGCTGCAGAGAAAAATCCTGATCTGGAATGATGGAATTAAATGGTGAATGCAGCCATTGACAACCATGAGCACAGAATGTTCTGTGCAGGATATTTGGTCTTATCCAGGACTGCAACCACATGGACAAAGATCTGTGCAGGTAGTCTACAGATTCCGAAGCCAAACAGAGTCAGAGGAAACAAGGGCCTTGGGGTCTTCAGAGCAAGCAGACCCTCCCAGAGAAGAATCAGAACAACATTTCTTGGCCTCTTTCTCCTTTAGCTTAGCCTTCTCTCCTTCTTTAAGTCTTTCTTCTCACTTCTCTTTCTCTTTCCTGTCCTTCTATCCTTGTCTTTGTCCTTCTTCTACTCAAAGAGTTTCTTTGAAGGAGGAGGAGACATGGCATCCAAGGTAGGGCAAAAGAAGCAGTAAGCATTCCTCTTAACAGCAACTTTATCCTGCGATCAGCCAGAGCCCTGGCTCCAAAGGCTGTGCAGGACTGACCTTCTGATTCAAGGTGGGCTACAACCAGACGGTAAACACAGTGGTCATGGGAGTCTTGGGACCAGCTTGTGATCACACCCCAAACTCTTTTTGAAGCCTGAAACCTTGTCCATTGTATTTCAATTAACAACTGTGAAAGAACAAATACTTTCCAAAAAAAAACGTATATCCACTGATATGACCACAAGTAACTTAAACACTACTACCACTGATGTTAATAAGAAAGCATCTTTCTTTTTTTTACAATAAGACAAAAAGCAGGTAAGAACTATCCAGCAATAAAATCACCTATACTGAGCGAAACGGCAGCAGAGGGGCTAACAACTGCAGGTACACGTGTGCACGCGTGCACACACAAACACACGTAACCCATGTTAAAGTCGCACACTACTCAAAACAGAAAGACCGAGAATTATCTCTAAACCTAAAATTACTAGGAAATATCTCTAAACCAATAGAAAAGAATGAAATATTTATTTATTTACAGACATTTGATTACCAGGAAAGTCAGACTGGGTAGGAGCCCAGTTTTAGTGGAGGCCCGGGGAGAAAAGCTCTAAAGTATTACAAAACGTTTTAAGAATAATAATTTTACAGTTTTTAAAAATAATAGAAAAAACAAATACAGTTTAAATACTTACACCAAATTAGACATAACATGAAAACACTGGTTAAGAATAGGTATAGATTATATGACTATGAATTAACAGTTAGAGAAATTGTAGCCAGATTATAGAGAAATTAAAGTTAAATTAGTATAATGCAAACAGGACTTGCAACATGAAGTGAGAGAAAAGCAGGCTTATGGTACACTTAGAGAAAGCCAGAGGAGATAAGTTGAGAAAAATAAGGAAGTGAGTGAAGTAAGGAGGGTAATGAGGTACAGGGTATGAACAGGTCTTTGACCACATTTAGTGTTGTGTAAGAACATAGTCAGTTTTTGGCTAGGAACTTTTTCAGAATGGATTTGAAGGATGGAACGGGGTCATTGACTTCATAGGTTGGTACTAGGCTATCGGCCCTAGGGCCTATACAAGCATAGTCATAACAATTCCCTGGCTATTTCTTCCCACAATATTTACTTCACTGGACCCCCTTGTCTAGTAGGGCGACTGACGTAATCCCCGGGGTAAATTTCCTATCTCCCATCCAGTCATCAAGGTTTCTTTTGAAGAGAGCCAAGGAGGCACTCTTTGCATGACATGTATGGGCAGTCTATTCCAGAGTATGGGGAGTCTCTGGGTCAGGAACCTATCCCTCCAGCATGTTTTGTTCATTGTGATGACAAGGTTAAGATCCCTGGAGCGTGTGGCTCTGATGGATTGGGATTTCTTTAAGTGTAGCATGTCCAACAGCTCTGGGTTTGACATGGCCTTGTATGTTAAGCAGATATCTCCTCTGAGTAGACAATATGCGACACAGTATAGTTGGAGTTTTTTTAGTCGGTCAGCATAGGGCATCCGCTTTAGTGAGGTGTTTCTGTGGCCTTTCCAGCTGTTGCAAATGTCTTGCGAGCTACATACCAAACGAGGCGTTGTACTCTATGATCAGTCTAATGAGAGATGACTACAGTGGGACAATGACTTCCTTTTTTCTGGATGAAAAGCCCTTAGTGATGATGTGTGCCACATAGGATTTCCTGACTGTTGTGGCCATGTGGTTACTGAAGGTGAGACCACTGTCCACCAGTGTTCCTAAGTCTCTTATCACACTTTTGGTGTTTAGTGTACTGCCACCTATGTGATAATTCATGGGTACATGTTTTTTCCCAGAGGGGATAACTATACACTTCTTGGCATTGAGTTTGAGCCCATGGCTCTGGCACCAAGCATCTGTTTCTGTAAGGCCCTTTTGTAGAATATCCACATCATTTGGGGATTCAATAATGGCTCCCAGTTTGCAGTCATCTGTGAACTTTGTTAGCCAGAGTCCCTTAGTGTTGGCCTGTACTTCAGAGAAGTAGATGCCAAACAAGAGCGGTGTCAGGACTGAACCCTGAGGTAGTCCACTTGTCTGGAACTGGATTTGGAGTCGGCTACTTTTACAGTGTGGGTTCTGTCAGTTAGCCAGTTGGCAACCCATCGAGTGACGTAGGGGTTTATGCTCAACTTAGTAAACTTATCAATGATTCCAGAGTGCGGGATGGTGTTGAAGGCCTTGGTGAGGTCCAGATAGGTTGTGTGGACCGCCTTACCCTCGTCCATGGCTCTGGAGACTGAATCGAATAAGTCAATCAGGTTCAGGAGACACGATCGACCCTTCACGAACCCAAACTGGGTGGGGTCCAGTGTTTGAGGTTGCCAATGTCTTTGTTTATAAGTTCCATGATAATACGTTCCATGGCCTAGCAGATCAGGCTCGTCAGATTGATGGGACAGTAGTTCCCAGGATCCAACTGAATTCCCCCCCTTGTGGAGTGGGATAACTGTAACTGTGCGCCACTCAGTGGACACGAAGCCTGAGGTGAAACTATGATTAAACATGACACTTAGGTGCGGTGCCATAGACAGAGATAAGGAGTTTCATGTCTTATAAACATCAATGCTTCAAATATCAAATACAGAGCAAAAAGGCACTTAGCTGCTGGAGCTTTGTACAGATGCATCTGACGGAAGCTGCACATTGTGTTCAGACAAGTCTGTGGAACTAACAAACAAATATGTAAACAAAAGCACACATGGCAGAAAAGCCGCGATAACCAATGTACAGTAAATTGAGAGAGTTCAAGATGGTATTCTCATTCAAAACAGAGAGGGATAAGAAAAGAACAAAACATGGAAACAGTGTCAGAAAGGCTGTTACAGTAAATGTTTGCTTTGTGTACAAAAAAATGCATTCTTATATTTCTCATGAACTGTCCACCATAAGTGCACCGAATTTTTCAGGGATGGGGGGAGGGGAGTAAATCAGAACCTTTGATCTGACTACAAGAATTACTCAGTCATACAGCACTTTAGAGAAAGCTGACAAAATTAAACACAAATCTATAAGACATACCTAATAAAGAGTTCCACTGGAAAGTTAAAAATTAAAATATCAGCTTTGGCCATTTTAATTAATATACTTGATTATTAAACACAAATCTATAAGACATACCTAATAAAGAGGAGTTCCACTGGAAAGTAACCAATTAAAATATCAGCATTGGCCATTTTAATTAATATAATTGATTATAAGAAAATCGCTGTACTAACTACAAGATTGCACATGCACTGGAAAGTGACAGTCAGTCCTCTTTCCCCGGAGGGTGTGTGACACTGGGGGTGGAGTAATTAAGTAGGTGGGCTTGGCATTTTTGTCTTGTGTCATACAAGCTGAGATTGTAAATATTATGGTTATTGTTCTGACCATTTAAATGTTAAAGTTTTAACTGCAGAGTTTCTGAAGCAGAAGCCCTTAAAATCTTATATCTTTAACATTTTGAGTTCTACTACCACTCGTATATCTTCTTCTTCTACTTTCAGCTTTTCCCAGTTAGGGGTCTCCACAGCGGATCATCTGTCCGCTCATGATTGGCAGTGGAGTTTTACAGTGTTGAGTTGCCAGCTCGGCACCCAATCTTCCACAGAAGGAACACACACGCTCACGCCTAGGGCCAATTTAGAGTGTCCAATCCACCTACAGCATGTCTTTGGGATGTGGGAGGAAACTGGAGCACCCAGAGAAAATCCACGTGACCACAGGGAGAACACATGCAGACTCCGCACAGAAGGCACCCCAGCCGAGGATTGAACCAGAGAACCTCTTGCTGTGAGGCGGCAACGCTAACCACAGCACCACCATGGCTGCCCCACTGCCAGTCATATATCAATGTTGTAATTTTTCTACTGTAAAAAAAAATATACATTTATGGCACCAGAAAGAAGGCTGTATGCAGCTAGGCTTACATGTGACATTGGTTCATACGTGTTTAGTAGGCTAATGACCACAAGGGCCTTTTTACGCATAGCCATGCATCCCAAATCTCTGAGAAGTTCTGGTACCCTTGCTAAGTGTAAGCAGGGGCTTGGAAAATGAAACATTTACATGCAGGGGCTTGGGAGATGAACCATTTATAGGCTGCCTGTGTTCATTAGAGACACAGGCACCAAACCAGGCTTGAATTTCCTGTTCCCCATCGAATTTACCAAGTTACACTTGAAATGGGTTAGGGAGGAACTCTGCTTCACATGGATGGGGAGCCTGTTCCAGAGATGGGGTAGTCTCTGGGATGCATACCTGTCTCTCCAGCAGGTCCTACTTATATCACAGGCAAGGTTTAAATCTTTAGAATGGGTAATTCACATGCTGTTTGTTTTGCGGATATGCAGAAGGTTCATTAGAGTGGGGTCTGACAATGCCTTGTAGGTCAGGCATAGATCTTCCCTCAACAGCCTGTAGGAGACAGAATACAGGGATAGAGCCCTGAGATGGTCTTCATAGTGCATGTTACTTATGCCCTGTATTATTTTAGTGAGGAACCTCTGTGGATGTTCCAATTGTTGGATATGCCTAGTTAGGTACATACCAAAGGGGGCATTGTACTTAATCACAGGTCTGATGCACGTCGAATACAGCTGAACCATAAATTTTTTTGGACCTAGATGCCATCCGTTTGTTTATAAGTTGCACAACATAGAATGATTTCTTCACTACTGTAGACACATGATGGTCAAAAGCTAGATTACTTTCTGTGTGTGTTCCCAGGTCCCTGACTACTGCATCAACTCTTAGGGATGTGTTGTCAATATGATAGTTACCAGGAGTGGAGGACTTCCCTAGAGATATTATTATGCATTTCCTAGCATTTAGCTTTAGTCCATGACTCTAATATCAGTTGTTTGTCTGTGTCAGCCCTTCCTGGAGAACAATTGTGTCAGTGCGGATTCAATGACAGCTCCTAATTTGCAATCATCTGCAAATTTAGTCATCTAGAGGCCATTGACACTGGCCTTGACTTCAGAGAAGTAAATGCCAAAAAGAAGTGGTCCCAAGACCGATCTCTGAGGGATTCCGCTTCTGACTGGCCTCTTTGTAGAGGTGGCCTCCCAATTCGAACTTCCTGGGGTCATGTCTGTGAGCCAGTTTGCTATCCATCAGGTGAGTATAAGGGTTTGTACATAACCTCTTGAGTTTGTCAACAATGCCCGAGTGGGGTATTATGTCAAATATCTTGCCAGGTCAAGGTAGGCAGTGTGAACTATTTTGCCCTCATCCATTGCTTTCGTGACTTTCTCAAAGTCCACCAGGTTCAGTAGGCATGACCTGCCCTTGACTAAATCAAATTTGTTTGGGTTCAGTGTCTGCAGGTTTAATATGTTATTATTGATAATTTCCACGATACCTCTTCACATGGCTTTACATACAAGACTAGTGTGACTTATCGGTCTGTAGTATCCAGGGTCTGTAGATGGCCTGCCTTTGTGCAGAAGGATGACTGTTGTTCTCCATTCATGAGGCACAAAGCCTGTTTGGAGGCTACAGTTAAACAGCGATCTCAGAGGGCCTGATAGGTCATGTTTCATGCTATTTAGTAAGCATCCTGGGATACTGTCTGGGCCCGTTGATGCAGTGTTCTTGGCCTTCACAAGAGCATTAAAAACTTGTTCCCCAGTGATAGCAGGGGGAGTTATATTTGATGGTATTTCCTGAAGGAAGGTTGAAGGGAAGCCAGTAGGTTTGCTATATCCTCTGCATCAGTATAGGTGGCTCCATTTGCAATGAATTCTGCACACAATTTTGTATTGCCTTTGAGGCTGCAAAATAGCTAAAATACCTTGTGGTTGTCCTTGGCCTGGGAGGCCAAATTTTCCTCAGATTTGGGTTTGGTAGACTTTATTTGTCCTCTGAGTTGTTTGTTTAGTTTGATGAGAGTGCTTTTATCCTTCTGGGTGCTGCACTACTAATTTTTGCCAAGATTTTATTCATTCTGCAATGCAGCTTACTGATTTTGTGATTCTACCAGGATGGTTATTTAGTTTTGTACTTCCTCCTGGTGGTGCAGCTGCCTCTATGCAGCTACTAACATGCTTGCATAGGGTTTCTGTGAACAGTTCAGTATTTTCAGACTTCAGCTTTTGTCATGGTTAACTATATGATCAAATGAAAATTGTGCTTAATACTTACAGTGTGTCCTTTAGATGGGTGTTCTCAGACAAGATACCCTCCAAGTTACAAGCAGCACCTGAAACAGAGAGACATATATTTAACAATTCTGATGGATTTTGTTTTAAGACTTACACAGACATTTAGTGTTTACGTTTAGCATGGTAAATCTAGAAATGAACTAAATGAAAAAGGCAAGGGGAAATAAGGTTTACAAGACTGCATATTCAATATAACTATATGTGTTGGCTATACGTGGTCTTAGAATATGTTCAAAGCCTATGAATGAAGACCTGAACTTGTAATAAAGTTTCTCTACTGTTAGATTCATGTTAAGTTAATCTATTATGTCCATATGACCATAATCATAGCACAGGAACCATTACAAGAGATGTCACTGTTACAGCTTAATAAATATCTAACAGCATGGCAGAGAATACAGAAGAAAAGTAGATGCTATACTTCTTTACATTTTGTTTGTGAAATCTTTTGTATTTCACTCAGGCTGTGTCTGAAATTGGTTAATAATGATCAATGCAACTACCGTAGTAAATAAATAAAAATAAATGTATTCTCACTGGTTAATACACTGTGTAGATGAGATGTATGTCAGTATGGTTCATGAAATATAAACCAATAAATTACTTAGTGAAAACTACATTTTTATAATTACCTGGACCATATAAAGTCAAGAAAAAAAACACAGACATATTCTGTCACCAGTCACAACATTAAAATGAACATAACATTTAAAACCGCAAAATCCTTGAAAGGTAAGACACCTTTGATCATTATAAGTAAAAAACTAAGAGCTCTCATAAAATCATCCAAGGCAAATTTTGAGAGAAAAATCGCCAAGGACTCTAAAGAGAATCATAAGGCCTTCTTTAGCTATGTTAGAAACTTAGGAGGAAACTCCCAGATATGCTCAGAATTAGTTCAAAATGATGTAAAAATTACTGAACCTACACACATTGCCAACATACTGGCTGACAGGTTCAGTGCAAACTTCTCCCACCCCCCAAAAGGAGAAATATCTATTCCAGAGGAATGTAGACCCCCAAACATCTCCAACGCCCAGGTGAGAACTGCCCTCACTAAGGCAAAAACACAGCATCCATGGGACGGATGGTGTCCCCGGCTGTGTGCTTCACGAACTCAATGAGGAATTAAACCCACAGTTAGGACAGCTGTTTAATCTTAGCCTCACCTCAGGATACGTACCCAAGGAGTGGCGCATGGCGACTGTGGTCCCACTTCATAAGGGCGGTGCCTCCACAGACCCTGGAAATTACCGCCCCATTAGCTTGACAAGCCTTATCTGCAAAGCCATGGAGAGGATCATAATGGAACTCATAAATAAAGACATAGGGAACTTGCAGACTTTGGATCCAACCCAGTTTGGCTTTGTCAAAGGCAGATCCTGCCTCTTAAACTTGGTTGACTTTTTCGAGACAGTCACCAAGGCCATTGATGAGGAAAGGCAGTCCATACAGCCTACCTCGACCTGGCAAAGGCCTTGACACAATACCCCACTCAGGTATCATCGAAAAACTCATCAGCTTGAATGTAAACCCATACATCACAAGATGGGTTGCAAACTGGCTAAGTGACAGAACCCACAGGGTCAGAGCTGCTGGAGCCATGTCAGACTCAAAGCCTGTCACAAGTGGTGTCCCACAGGGCTCAGTCCTGGGTCCACTCTTGTTCGGCATCTACTTTTCTGAAGTACAAGCAAACACAGGGGGGTTATGGCTGACAAAGTTTGCAGATGACTGCAAACTGGGCGCCATAGTCGAAAACACATCTGACACAGACATCCTCCAGAAGGGCCTCACAGAAATGGATAACTGGGTGCCAGAGCCATGGCCTGAAGTTAAACGCCAAAAAATGCATAGTCATACCCTTCGGGAAAAACAAGGTTACCCCTAGCTACCATATAGGTGGCAATCCACTGAGCACAGAAAAAGTCATCAGGGATCTGGGGACCCAGGTTGACAGTAGCCTTTCGTTTGACACTCATGTTGCTAAAGTAGTTAGGAAAACCTTCTATATCGCCCACCTGATCATGAAGGGATTCACATCTAGATCAAGGGAGGTCATCGCCCCCCTGTACTCATCACTCATTAGACCTATGATTGAGTACAATGCGCCGTTCGAATGTATCTGACCAGACACCTGCTGCAGCTTGAAAGGCCCCAAAAGTTCCTCACCAAAAGGATAAAGGGTCTCAAAAATATGTCTTATGCTGCCCGACTGAAAGAACTCCAGCTCTATTCAGTCTCATACCGCTTGCTCAGAGGTGACTTGTGCCTGACATATAAGGCCATGTCAAACCCAGATTTGATGAATATGCTTCACCTCAAAAAATCTAGATCCCTCAGAACCACAAGGGCGGAGACTTAAACCTTGACACGGTTATAAATAGAACGTGCTGGAGGGACAGATTCATCACCCAGAGACTCCTATGCTGTGGAACAAAATCCCAGTACATGTGAGGCAGAGCACCTCTCTGGCCTTGTTCAAGAGGAATCTTGACCAATGGATGGGAGATTGCAGATATACCCCAGGGATTACTTCAGTGTCACTGCTTGACAGAGGCACAGCAAAATGATAGGCATAGTTTTTATTCAAACTAAAGGGGTGGCGAAAGCCACATAACTATGGGCTAGGCTTATAAATGCCCTTGGGCAGATAGCCTAGTATGAACCTATGAACCTATGAACCTATAAAGAAATAATATAAAGGAGTATTTTGTAGGATATTAGCAGAGCGCATTAAAACAACAAGAGGCATTTTAAGTCTGAGCACATTAACACCACCTTGCACAAGGTACAGCATAAAACGATGTCATAAATATTTACAGTAAACTAATCTGCTGTACTGAATGACCTAGGGTCATGCAGCAGTAACAAAGATTGAGTTTTCACTGGATGATACCTTAAACCTCCTGTAATAGAGGCCCATGGGACATATGTAAATGACCTCTTAAGGACATCAAGTATTTCAGCAATATGTATGAATGCCCATGTCTGAATGTCCATGACTTTTTACTTTTTCTTTTTAAGCCTGTGGATACATTCAGGCTAATAAAGTCAAACCCATTAGCTGTGGACATGCTTGTTTCATCCTTATGACCTCATCAGCATAGCACAAGTGGACTGTTTGTCTATACTTTGGAAACACAGTGTCTTTACACCCAGCTGTTGTCTATAACTATTAAGGTGTCTGCAAAACATCCCAATTAACATCCAAGCCAGAAGGTAAAAAGGTCACACAGACAAACCAGTTAGTAAAAACTACAAGAAAAACCTAGCCAAGCTAGAGTTTTCGTTGTGTGGTAATTGGATGTTTTGCAAATACCTTAATGGTTATGGACGTCAGCTGGGTGTAAAGACCCTGTGTTTCTAAAGTATAACCAAACAGTCCACTGACATTGTGCTGATGAGGTCATATGAAGGCCGAAGCATGCATGTCCACAGCTAGTGGAGGATGGCTTTATTGGCCTGAATGTATCTACAAAGACTTTAAAAGAAAAATTAAAAAAAAACTCATGGACATTCAGAAGCCATATAGCTGAAACACTTGATGTCCTTAAGAGGTCATTTGCAAATATCCCATGGGCTTCTATTGCAGGAGGTTTAATGTATCACACAGTGAAAACTCTAGCTTGTTTATTTTTTTCCTCTTGTTTTTACTAATCAGTTTGCCTGTGTGACCATTTTACTTTTTGGTTTGGCAGTAACAAAGATGCAATACCACAATCACTGCCTTTGTAGTCCAAAGGAAAGGGAGAAGATAATTTATAATAAAAATCATTTGAAAAAAGGTTAAAGAGATATAAAGATATTAAAGGTACAATGTCTTTTGTATTCAAATTAATGAGAATATAGAAGGTAAGTGGGAAAGCACTGGATAGCTTCACACTATGCCAAACTATAGGATAAGATGTGCCTTTACTGAAAAACAATTATTAATATACACTGGGCAAGTTCAGATGTGGCTGTCACTCATTTTACTCAGCTGCAGACCATTTTCAAAGAGAATGAAGACAGTTAAGAAAGTTGCATTTAACTTGCAACATGTTTGGCAAATAAGGTCATTTAATTTGTTTCACAGGCAAGTGGACAGGACTGCAAGGGTCATTTTCACTCACAAACACGTTATATAGCCAAACCACAAAATAATGGGTATAACTAACAACATATAGAAAATGTCTGCTGAGCGCACACACCGTTACAAACTTAAATACTTCAGAATAGAAAACCAACTTAAAATGACTTAATTAGCTGTGTCCGGCATATTTACAGGCATGAGTGCCTTTTGCACTTTACCACATCAAATAAGCAATATAAAAAGATATTTTAGCAAAATTCCTTAAAATGAAACAGACCACAAAGAATCTACGAATCGTACTTATCCAGATCTTCATCTTACTTCAGTATGCAGGTAAGCTTTCAGGATACAGATAAATTGGATTAAGAATATGCTTTTAGTTCTACCTTGTACAGTATTATATACATGGACCATGTCATAGCAACACTCATAAATGCAAACATAGGCAATGTAACTGATTTAGATTCCAATCTGTTCAGTTTTGTGAAGGGCAGGTTCCCTCTCCTCAGCCTAATACATTTCTTTTAAAAGTTTACAGATGCTGTGGACAATGGTCACTCGGAGCATACTGGCTAAGGCTTTTGACACTTTACACTTGATAGTATTGTTTATAAATGAGATAAACTTACTGTAACTCCACCACCACCACCACCAACATTGTGCACAGGATTGCAAACTGGCTATCCAACAGTTTCAAAGTTGTGAAAGCTGTTGGTATCCTTTCTGAATGTAAAATTACAACTAGTTGGTTTCAACAAGCTAGGGTCTCTGCTCTTAAGCCTTTATCTTACATACATCTAAGAGAATACCTCAGATGTGTCATTGGTCAAGTTTGGTGAGGAGCCCAGGCTGGACATCATTACCTGCTCATCCACTAAGCAGCTCCAGCAAGGACTGGAATATGCACATGCCTGGTGCATTGAAAACAGTTTTGAGCTAAATGCAAAAAAAAAAGCTGCAACACAGCAGTGTTCATAAAAAAAAAAGCCATTCTCACTTCCTAGTTTTTAAATGATTTTCCACTACAGACAGAGTGTCAAAAGAGACCCACGTACTTATGGACAAATATCTTTCATTTGATCATCATGGTTCCATCATAGTCATGAAATCCTTTTATCTGGTCCATTTAACCTCCAAGAAAATATCCCCCAGATCCAAGGAAATAGTTATACCACTGTATTCTTCCTTTATCAGATCTAACACAGAATATAATGCCCCCTTTAATATGAACAAATACAAGCATACCACACAACTGGAAAGGCCACAAAGATTTCTAACCAAGAAATTTAAAGCTCTTAAATCCCTCAGCTATCCAGACAGAATGGTATGACACTTCTCATACTCTGTACTCTGCTGGCTTCTCTGAACTGAACTACGTCTTGCTTTTCCAGCCATGAAAGACTCGATCCTGTCTGACCTCCTGTTTTCTCTTAAAACCAGTAATTCTACAATTGCCAGCACTAGGGACCTAAATCTACACTACCAAATAAAACTCACTGAAGGGATAAGTTCCTAACTCAATGTTTTTCCAACTTAGACAATATGTTACCACTGGAGTTCAAAGTACTACCGTGACTATCTTTAAGGCTAGTCCTGATGACTGGACTGTAAGACATAGATTTATGCCAAGGCTATAGTGAATGGCCCCACTCTATTTGGTAGGTAAGCACTATTAGATGCTTAAAAAGGGTGATGAAAATTGAAGTACATCTTTTTAAAGGTGTAGAGGGCTAGGCATCTTATAGTCCTCATAACTTTTTGCATAAAACTGTTTCTATGATTCTATAAGGTGGGCCTAAATATATACAAATATCTTTATGCAGACAGGATAGGGAGTAGTTTGGAATGGTTGAGAAATATTTCTGATGCTTCTGATTACAAGGTTTAGGTGAAGGGCCTTGTCTTCAGTGCCTTCTCTATGGCTGGACATGGCTCAAGTATAACCTGAAAATTAATGTGCTGTAAACATAACACTCATTTGGGTAACAGAAAGGCATCTGGCTTTGTTATTTAGTATAATGCAACAGTCCTCCCATATAGAAATGGCACACATGCTTCTACATATGTATTATCATTATTATTATTATTATTATTATATTATTATTATGTGCAGTTTTAAATTTACACATTACCTTATCTGTGAAAGTGACAACTCTTTTTAAGTGTAGCCAAACTGCAGACGTGCTGTACAACATACATCCCAAATGTAAATAATCACAACATTTTCCCATCCCCCAAAGTAGCTTGTGCTGAAATGGTTGGCTTTGTGCATTTACAGCTGTGAGTAGAGCAACACTATGTTAAACTAAGTTTTGGAGGTGAAACTGGAATTATAACACTCACCACACAAATAAAGTTTACTGTTTTCAAACACTGCATAGCTCATGTAATGGGACTATTGCATCACTTCATGTACTATTTTGAGGCAGCAAGCTTTATGCAGTTGGTGTACTTATGGAATGACACCTGTATGTGAAGCATTGTATGATAATCATCTTTTAAATATGCTGTTTTTTTTTTTTTTTTTTTTTTTTAGATATAACAAGTTTATATCATGGTACATTTTTTTCTAGTAGTCAGTATAAACACATTATGGCAGCAGGTAGCACATTCACAAAGTCTGTGTTAAAATCCTGAAGATAGTTTGTATGCTACATGTACTCAGATGGGAAGAAAGACATTTGATTTTGAGAGCTTGTGTGTTTAGAAGTACAGCTTGCAATTAGAAAAATGATCTAGCTGCATGACAATTTACCAAAAAACTGGAAATTTGAGACCAAATCACTGAAGGTGATGAACTACATTAGCTAACAGGTTGGAGGGGGCATATCAATAAAGCTTCTGCTGTATGCAGACAATATGACATTACAAGCAGACTCTGAACAGGGAATTCAGCAAACGATAGGGGGTGCAATTCTAAACTGAAAAGCACGTGGGATGAAACAGAGTACAGACAAGACAGTTGTCATAGCAGCAAATGGGGAAAATCAAAAGAAACTGAAAACTGAGATAGAAGGGAAAACAGTGGAAGAGGTAAACAGCTTCAAATGTTTGGAAGGGGTGGTCAAGGGGAAAGGTCTGAATGAAGAGATAACATCTAGAATCCGACGGGCAGCAGCCAGCTGGCACATAATCTAAGGGGTAATATGTGACAGAAGAATGCCATAGAAGCTGAAATGTGCGGTGTACCAAACAGTGGTGCAATTAGTACTTCTATATAGTACAGAAAATTGGGCAAGGTGATGAAGATGATGTGTCTGAGTCGGGTGGTGGGATGCAAACCTACAAAGAAATAACATCACAGCAGAAACCACTGTAGCTCCAAATGCAGAGAAGTTCAAAGAGAACCAGTTACAGTGGTTTTGGTATTTGCACAAAAGCAGAAGACGGCTTGGTGAAAAAGATTTAGGAGAGAAAGGAAAATGGCAAAAGAAAACAAGGACATCCAGCCAAGAGATGGATGTACTGTAGCAGAGAAGCCCTGCAACAGAAAGGCATGACAACTGAGGAAGGTAGGAGAGTGGCATTGAACTGACAAAGGTGGTAACAGTTGATGAGAGAACTATGACCTCACACACAAAATGAGGAAAAGGGGGGGGGGGGTTGTTGATGATAGTGATGATGAGGGAAACTTCAAATAAATTGATTTTCTAATCAGATGAGCTGCCTGAAGGAGTACAGTGTAGCATGTTACTGGGGAAAAAGCCTTGAAGGTACTTAGTAATGTTATTGTTCAACAACAATAGAAAGGGAAACTAACAGCAGTTAAAGAACTGTTCAAGAATTACCATCAGAAAAGAAAGACTTACTTTTTATTTTTATTTGTTGTTGTTTACACAGTCCTAGAGAGGTCCACATGCTAATGAGCTGTAAAAAAATGAGCCAAAAATTGTGAATTTGGTGTTTGTTGGACAAGTTATTAAAAATGATTGCATGTTAAGCAGTATGACGTATACCATGTGATCAAGCATGAGGCATGCTACTGACAGAACAAGTGAAATTTCAGTCACACATGTAAAAGAATTAACTACGGAAATGTATGTGCACAAACAAAACAGGTCACATAAAAAGAAAATAGAGGATTAAAAGAGAATGCAATATAACAGTAACTGTGATAAGAAAGGAAGCCAAGGGGTAGTCAAGTATTATGGTGCACACACCATTCAAGCATTCTATACTGGGTGTGATTAAAAATGCAACTGAAACCCATGTCTTCTGTATAATCAGTTTGCATAAATGAATAAAGGAAAAACTAAAGAAATGAAGATTGACAGAGTCGTGGCAATCAGATTCCAGGATAAAGATATGCCCATATTCATAATTGCAGCCTATATGCCAGAGCAGTGTTGTGATAGTCAGGAAAAGAGTGCATACAGGCAGCAGCTACTAGACCTAATAGATGAGGTAGGAGAACATGAGTTGTTGTTGTTAATGGTAACTTAAATGCACATATAAGGACAGAAAGAACAGGATATGAGGACTGTCTGGGTCCACATGGGTGGGTCAATAGGAATAAAGAAGAAGAAATCTTTCTAGACTTCTTTCTGGCAAATGGCTTGATGGTGGTCAACACATGGCTCAGCAAGAGAGATAGTCACAAGATCAAATACAGGAGTGCCCAACATTGAACTCGGGGAGACTTCCTCCTGGTAAGTAAAAGGCACTGGGGTAGAATCAGATATTGCAAAATCATCCCCCATGTCAGCCCATAGCATAAACCACTGGTTGCCACAATCAGCTGCAAGAAGTGTTCAGAGAAGGCTCTAAGGTCAACAGAGACTAAGCTGAAGACCTGGATGTTGAGTGAAATACTCAGGGCTCTAGCACCTGAAAAAGAAGAGGAAATATGTGGAGATGAAGAAGGCTGGCAGCACTTCAAAACAGCATGTGTAAGGAAATTAGAACAGATATGTGCCCGAGCCAGGTATGAAAATAAGGTACCCAGAAAAACGACAAAGAAACTTGAGAAAATGAAACAAAACACAGGCTCCGATCTAACTTGAACCACTCACTGTAGTTTATTGTAAAGCGCTTTTTGTCAACACTAATGGAAAACTTCTTCAGGTCTGAAGAAGTTTTCCATTAGTGTTGCCGAACAGCGCTTTACAATAAACTGCAGTGAGTGGTTCAAGTTAGATCGGAGCCTGTGTTTTGTTTCATGAAAATAAGGTATGTTAGGAACCTGGTGGTGGAATGTTAAAATCCAGGAAGTTGTCCTAAGAAAGAAGGCCTGTAGAAAAAAGTGGGAGATAGAGAGACTAGCTAATAAGGAATAATGACTGGCTACCATAGAGGCTAATAAAGCAGTTGCAATAGCAAAGAATAAGGCATCAGGGGCACTTTACCAGCTTCTAGAAAGTGATTTGGTAAACAGCACAAAGAAACCCTATCTGGTTGCAAAGCAAAAACCAAAAGATAAAGAAGACAGTCATCGGACACCATTCATAAGGGATGCAACAAGAAACATGCTCACCAGTGCACAGGACATCAAAGGCAGATGGGGTACTTCCATTAGCTTCTGAATGAAAAAATCTCACAGAAGCTCTATTGCCCCAGACACAGCTTACCCTAGAAGAAGTTAGAATAGCACTAAAGAAAAATAAGTCATGGAAAACAGCAGGCTAAGATGCAGTCACAGCAAATATGATCAAGATGTTGGGTAGGTTAGGGGCGAAATGGCTCCTGAGGGTACTCATAGCAATATGGAGAGAAAGGCATATCCTAGATGACTGGAGAATAAGCACATTAATATTAGTGCCAATGTACAAGAACAAAGGAGAGCTTCACAAGTAAGGGCAGTATACAGGTATTAAACTCCTGCTCAACTGCATGAAAGTTCTGGAGGGGTGACTGATAAATGAATATGCATAGTAGTAGAAAGTAAGATAGGAAATGAAATGTTTGGATTCAGATCAGGCTGTAAAATAACCAACCCGATATCTGCAGTGAGAAATATAGATGAAAAGAAGCTAGAAATTAGGAGATAGTCCAACTGGGCATTCCTAGACTTGAAGAAAGCATATAAAAGAGCCCCATTAAAGCTGATTTGGGCAGTCCCATTGATTGTTCAAAGTCCCAGAAACCCTGGCAGAATTAGTGCAGGCTATGTACAAAGACCCAATGACATACATATAAACAATATTCAGACTCACAAATGGGTTCCCAGTGGGTGTGGATGTGCATCAGATTTCAGCTCTGAGCCCACTGCTCTTCATACTGGTGTGGACTATATTAGTAAACAAGCTGGAAGGGACAGATCAACAAAGATGATGTATGCAGATGATGTGGTATTACGGGCAGACTCTGAACAGGATCTTCAGTAAAGGAAGGGGGAATGGAATGCAAAACTCAAGACACACAGGATAAAACTGATAAAACAGTTGTAATAGCAGCAAATATGAGAACTGAGATAGAAGGGAAACTAGTGGAATAAGTTAACAGAGTCAGGAACCTGACAGGGGTGGCTGAAGAGAGAGAGAAGTCTAAATGAGTAGGTCAAAACTAGAAATCAGAGGGGCTGCAGCCAACTGGCACAGAATGCCAGGGGTAGCATATCATAGAAAAACGCCAAATAACCTGAAAGCAAGGTGTACAAAGCAGTGATGGGACCAGTGTGGTACAGAAACCAGGACAGTATAGGCTCAGCAACTGAGAAAGCTAGAGGTGATGGAGATGAAGGGTGTGAAATGATTGGTAAAATGCACATTATGGTACATCTGAAGAAATGGGGACATCACAGCAGAAGCCCATGTAACACCAATTGCAGGAAAAGGTCAAAGAGAACAGATTACGGTGGCTAGGGCACATGTGCAGAAAAGCAGAACACAATCTGGCAAAGATGATTTGGGGCAGACAGGAAGAACGCATGAGGAAACAAGGGTTTCCAGCAAAGAGATGGATGGATTGTGTGAAAGAAGACTTACGACAGTCAGGCATGACTGTTGAAGTCAGTAGGAGGGTGGCAATGAACTTAGAAATATGACTACAGTTGAACTGACACACTGACCCCATGTAAAAATGGGAAAAAGACAATTGATGAGGATAAAAATGATGCAGAAGGGGAAAAAATCTGTGTTCAAAAAGAATGTGCAAGTTTCTGAACAGCAGCATGAAAATTATATTTTTTTACTACTGCTAAATTGTAAAGAGTTAATACAGCAAAATCTGAAAATACAGCAGAAATAGTGAAATGAGTGCAAGTCAGACTGTGGCAAAAAGCTGAGGAATTAATTGGACATACATGCATTATGCAATATTTTGCCCCCAAAAAAGCTAAAATTCCATGAATACAAGTTGTGTGCACATTTTAGGATATTTAAGACATCTACCAAAGCCACTGGGTCAAACACAACTAATATAAATATAAAAATAAGTAAGAGAATCTGTTCCAAATAAGAAGAGTTAAGGAAACTAATTCAGTAAATATTCTGGACTGCTTGGTTTGAGAGAAGCTTAAAATGGTAAAACAAAATTCATTCTGTGAAACCAAAGAGGGAGTGTGTTCATGTATACATTTAGGATTAGTCAGTTAGCTCACGTACTGTACAGAGTCATAACAATGATATCTGTTCATGACCATGCGGAGCTGTTTACCAATTTAAGCAGTCTGCAGGGGAACAGCATATGTAAACTAATCCAGATACCACATAGATGATATTATTCAAGAAAAGAACCAGTAATGCTTAGGAGCAGAATAAAGCAGGAAAATAAATGAAAAGTATAGGTGTCATTAAGATGCAAGAAGGAAAGGGGGAATAGCATGGTTACTGTTGTGAAGCAAGACAGAGTGTATTACTTACAAGGGTGGCTTCACCCATGCAACTACCAGTGTATGGTTTCTGACCCTAAAACATCCTACTATTTACACACACACACACACACACACACATATATATATATATATATATATATATATATATATATATATATATATATATGGGTCTACCTGATAACACAGACACGCCAAAACACCGACAACGAAATAACCAACATGAAAAAAAATGACAAAAAAAAAAGAAAGTTCAAAAACACGAAACTTCACATGCCCGACAAACCAAAATCCTGACAATCAACAAAACAAATACCTTTCCCCGAAAACACACACACACAACACAAGCACACCAAAAACCTCTACACTAAACCTTACATACACAACTATCTATGCACTAACCTTAACCCAAACCCTAACCCTAAGGTCCGTCACTATCACACACTTACGTTACCCACACCCCAACCTTAACTCACTTAATCCGCCCCTAACCCTTAACTCTGTCACTATCGCACACTTACCTTACCTGCACCCTAACTCTAACTCACTTAATCCGTCCCTAACCCTCAAGTCAATCACTATCGCACACTTACCTTACCCGCACCCTAACCCTAACTGACTTAACCTGCCCATAAAGCTAAAGCCTGTCGTTATTGCACACTTACCTGACCCGCACCCTACCCTAACATCCGTCACTATCACACACTTACCTTACCCACAACCTGACCCTAACGTCCATCCCTATCGCACACTTACCTTAACATGTCGGTGTTCTCAGCGTCGGGATTCTCAGCCGTCAGTCTTCTCCGTTATCGATCTTCCGGTGTCTGTGTTCTTGTCGTCGGCGTTGTGCACCTCTGGCATTTTCAGGTAGACCTCTATATATATATATATATATATATATATATATATATATATATATATACACACACATATACATAGATATACACAGATATATATATATATATATATATATATATATACACATAAATATATATATATACACACACACACACACACATACATAGACTGCTATACCATGAAGTGGGTAATACTTCAAGATACCGCAACCATGAACTTAATATATATTTCCTTCTTTTTCACTTGTAGTTCTAAAGTTCAAAGGATTACATTTATGGTCCTCGTCCCCAATACAAAACTCAGGAATTCAGAAGGTCTAAAGCAAACAATGGACACAACATCAAGTCCATACTTACCGCAATCAAATGGACAAGTGCAGAGAACAACTTAAATAGTGAGAAATCTTATGAATACGCCAATTCAGGGACGTTTGTTAACCAGATCAGCTGTTAATGAACAGAAGCCCGAAAAGTAATTTTTCTACATTAAATGCACTGCTGCAGTCTGAGAATCAAAACGAAGAAAAGAAAATACTTCAGAAAAATTCAGAAATACTGAGACTACAGGAACTTAAGCTAGGAGATAAAAAAAATACAAAAGTCAAGAAAATATTTGCAGCTTGAATCTGAAGTAGTTGGTCAAACAACTGAACTAAGGGTCTATATTATTTATGGGAAAGGTAGAAATCTCATGTCTTCAAAAACAAACTGCAGACATTACAATAAGCATTTCTGCAGGGGACAAGCACCCAGACATCCACCCTTTTACTTTTACTACGTATACAGTCACATATCAGAAGAAAAAAGAGGAACACCCATTAAAGCTCTCAGCAGTCTTGAACAAATAAGTAGTCCTTGCACAGTTAAAAAAATGTACTTTGATATAGCATAAAGTGGAGTTCAAACAAAGAAGCTACAAGAAAGTGTACAGCAGTCTTACACAAACGATGAAAGCAGTGTGAGTAAGAAACTACATTCTGATACATCAAAAATGTCACAGGATACCTCCTCCTTGAAAAGAACCAGACACCAGGCAGGGTAAGGTTATACGTGCTTTTGTTCCCTTTATTTACATGCAATACAAACAGAACTTCATCAGATACAAAACGTTACACACTTCCCCCTGTTTTTATATACAATTCAATTGATTAATCACAATCAATTAACTTAAATGAATTAATTAGTTAAGTGTGCTCTCATTAAAAACACATTAATATGTTCTTTCTTTAAAAATATATAACTGAGTATAATACATGAATAGTTCTCCTATAAAAAACACATATAATAAACATTTCATCTGTTAAGAAAATATGTTTATAAATAACAATACACATATTAGATACTAACTTAATTGCTTCTATGTTCAACCACTTAAACCATTTTTATCTAGTCTCATCTGCCTTTAAATGAACCAAGCTCCTTAGAGAAATTCTGTCATTGATACCAGGAAAAACTGTGGGGCGGCCTTAGGCATAGGTCAACTAGGCGGCCGCCTAGGGCGCCGCTCTAACAGGGGCGCTTTTCCAGTATTTATTTAATGTAGGTAGACCAGGATGAGGGCACCGGGTGGTGTGGTAGGGGGCGCCGTGGAGCCCTTTTGCCTAGGGCACCAGTTGACCTAAGGCCACAGTCTGTGGCATTCAACAAAACCTGCCAGTGTGTTTCCCTATATTTTAAAAAACAGAGCCAATTACCCCCACTCCTGTCTACCTACCTTTTCCAATACACAGAAGAGGAATTTTTTAAAATCCTTACAGTTTATGCTGTGTCTAAATAAGGCATTTGTTTTGTCTTGTCTCTTAATTGCATAAATATGCTGGTAAATTCACTTTTTTTAACTTGTTTTCTGTTTTTTCTATATAATATGCACAGCATGACTGGCACGAGGCCACGTAGAAAACTCCTTTTGTATTACAATTATAATTCCCTGTCACTGGAATTATTCTATTGTGCCCCTCTGTCTCTATATTCCTGCATTCATAGATGTACCTACATTCCCTGCAGCCATTACATTTCCTCATATTATCTAATGGAATCCTATCTTTGTCTTTCTTCCTTTTAAATAAGTTCTTAATGTCGGGTCCTTTTCTGAAAACTATTAAAACCAAAATTTAACAAAAGAGGAACAACAGGCATTTACAGAGTTCATGAGGAACCAAGAAGTAAGAATCATGAAGCCCGATAAGGGGGGAGGGGTAGCTGTAATGGAACATTATGACTACACCACAGAATGACGAAACATTTGAATGACAGTTCCTACTTTAGTGCAGCATCAATGAATGAGGTTAACATCTTTAATGCTAAATTAGACATGATTTTGGAAGAACTCTTCCAGGAATATACCTTCAGTGAAGATGATGTGAGATACTTAAAGGTGAACAATCCCGTAATCCCAGCTTTCTTTGGGATCCCCAAAAATTAATAAATCATTAGGGGATCCACTGATGAGACCCATAGTGGCAGGAGGTGGGAGTAAAACAGAACCTTTAGCAAAAATGCTAGATTTCCATTTAAAAGGATTTTTTGAGGATAAAAAAACATGTCTTGAAGGACTCTTGGCATTTATTACAGTGTATGGCAAAGAATGATTTCAAGAAAGAAGTTATTTTCTTGATTATTGATATTAAGGACCTTTTTCTTTGTATCCCACATGAAGAAGGAATGGAATATTTCCAGGGAGCACTAAGGGAAGGAACTAGATTTTCAAGGGATGTCTTAGCTACCCTCATGGAATTGGTTCTGAAAAATAATTTTGTATGGTTTCAGGGGGAACACTTCAAGCAAACCCGAGGGGTAGCAATGGGTGCAGCAGTAGCCCCAATATTTGCTAATATCATTCTTTGATATTGGGAAGCCAATTTTGTGTTAAATTCAATGTTCAGGAAAAATATCTTTAGATATTATAGATTTTTGGACACTATTCTAATATTATGGGGGGGGGGGAATTGATGAGTCAGATGATTTTTTGAACTATATCAACGCCACTACTGATTTTTGAGCTCTACCAGTACAATTGAGAAAGAATCAGTTAATTATCTGGACATCCACCTACACAAAAATAGAAGGGATGGATGTTATGAATCATGTATATATAGAAAGCCCACCCACTCGAATAGTTATCTGCACTTTAAGAGTGACCACCCCTTTTGGCAAAAAAGAAATTTGGCAAAGTGCCAAATGATTAGAATATCAAGACTAACAACAGATGACAATAGGTTTAAAGAACAAATGGTAGAGTTAAAGGCCATGCTGGGAATAAGGGGTTACCCAACCTGTGTCCTACAGGGACAGGAGAGTTATGTAACAAGCAGGAGAGAAAATTTTTAACTCCCATTATTGAAAAAACTTGAGAGTTTGTTGAATGTTAAGAAGACAGAAGAGGTAACTACTTGCTGTTTGCTAACATATAATGAGGATAGCGTAGGGGTCCGTAAAATGGTGGAAAAGAACTGGAATTGTGTTTTAGGGGCATATGGATTAACTGAAAAACTGGGTAATAAACCCAAAATAGTTTTCAGAAGAGGACCCAACATTAAGAACTTATTTGAAAGGAAGAAAGACAAAGATAGGATTCCATTAGGTAATATGAGGAAATGCAATGGCTGCACGGAATGTAGGTACATCTATGAATGCAGGAATATAGTGACAGAGTGCCACAATAGAATAATTTTAGTGACACGGAATTATAATTGTAATACAAAAGGAGTTTTCTACGTGGCCTTGTGCCAGTCATGCTGTGCATATTATATAAGAAAAACAGAAAACAAGTTAAAAAAGCAAATTTACCAACATATTTATGCAATTAAGACACAAGACTAAACAAATGCCTTATTTAGACACAGCATAAACTGTAAGGATTAAAAAAAAATCCTCTTGTGTGTATTGGAAAAGGTAGGTAGACAGGAGGGGGGTAATTGGCCCTGTTTATTAGAATATAGGGAAACACACTGGCAGGTTTTGTTGAATGCCACAGTTTTTCCTGGTATCAATGACAGGATTTCTCAAAGGAGCTTGCTTCATTTAAAGGCAGATGAGATTAGGTAAAAATGGTATAAGTGGTTGAACACGGAAGCAATTAAGTTAGTATCTAATACGTGTATTGTTATTTATAAACATATTTTCATAACAGATGAAATGTTTATTATATATGTGTTTTTATAGGAGAACTATTCATGTATTATACACAGTTATATATTTTATAGAAAGACCATATTAATGTGTTTTTAACTTGAGAGCACACTTAACTATTAATTAATTTAAGTTAAATGATTGTGATTAATCAATTGAATTATATAAAAAAAGGGGGGGGGAGTTTGTAAGGTTTTGTATCTGATGAAGTTACGTTTGTACAGAGTGAATAAAGGGAACGAAAGCGCTTATAACCTTACCCTGCCTGGTGTCTGGTTCTTTTCAAGGAGAAGGTATCCCATGACATTTTTGCTGGATTATTTGCTTTTATGTGTTTTACATTCCGATACATATAAAAGCAGAATTCAACCCAGAGGATTACATGAATCTAGGAAACTACTGTGACAATTGTGCACTGGACCAGCAATCAAGGAGCCTCAATCCTCACCACTAACACCAGTGAGGGGGGGTCCATATAGGGAAAGGATAATAAATGCACACGCAGTAGAGTACAATTTCCCGTAACAGCACACAGAGATCACAGTCAGTCTGGGGCTGGTTTCTCCCTTTCTCTCCAGGTCCCCAATAAGACTCCCCACTGGCACATCTATAGGGTTCAGAGCTCATCCTAGTGGGCAAGCTAAAACCTCCAGCACACTCTCTGCCCAACCAGTGCTTCGTGTCCCTGCTCAAGTAGCTGACACACACACACTTTGAGATAAGAGTTATATACAACGACACAGACCACTCCTGGGGAAGGCTAGCACAGGTTCTCCAGCTGTACCCCTTTTACCCAGACTATATGGTAGTACCACTTGCCACCACCCACTAATATTTATTAGCTACTAAAAAATACCCTTAACAAAGGGTGTACAATTATTACTGCTCATTATTATTATCCAAACAGTAAGTGTAACTGAACAGTCAAGGCTTATTGGAGTGGCTTGGCCAGTATCACTAAATACATGCAATGTACTCTTAGAGCTTCAATTATCTCTGCACAAAACAGCCACAGTTGAAACGTTTACAGATATTTAATAATAAATAATAAAAACACAAGACAATACTTCTTACTACATAGTGCTAGTCAAAAGTTCAGAGATCACAGAAATACTTAAAATAATACAGTAGAAAAGTTCTAACATCAATATAGAAAAAAGACTAATCTAATCTTCCTAGTTCCTAGCTATATCTAAGAGAAAATGCAGTTCTAAAATAAACTTAAATATAGAGCAAGACAGTGCTGGTGATGTTGGATGTTCTCAAGACAAATGCTCTAAATTTCCTCTGAGAAATGGTTTTTAAAATCACTAACAAACATTTCTGCTGGGCCCTTCCAGATTACATCATTCTTGTCACCTCAGATTTAGTTCCCAGGCCAACAGCAGCTCAACATTTACATTTTTAACATCTATTTTATTATCTTGCACCCATTTATTTTATTATCTTGCACCTGCAGGAAGCTACAGCAATAAAAGACATTCCACATGTAAACTCTAATTATTCCTTAAGTTAAAACAATAGAAACAATGTGCTAGCCCAGACAGACGGACTCCGAGCTCTGTAGATCAAAGTTACAAGATTCTTTGCTTATCAGCTTTCTTCCAGCAGAGTGCACTGTGGTTACATTTTTGCAGTTCCACATTTAACACCATTTTTCTTCCATTTAAGAGAACAAGCCTTCACCTATCTTCACAACTACCTTATGACTTACAAAAACATTTAACTAAAACAAACATGTTTTAAACAAATAGAACATGCTTAATTACACATTGATAAAGTGTATAAATACTGTTTGGCATTTCTTTCACATCCTGGTATACTGCCTTTCTGAAGGCCCCTTTGTGGTTTTCTGAAACAGCCAAGAATAGGCTGTAAAGCACAAATACCTTTTCCCACCATCCCTGCCTTATGCTTTAGCAATAAAATGACTTCAAATACAAAGTCACATAGTAAAAGGATTTGAATTTCTTGCACTTTTTTTAGTTTTTCTCAAAATGCCATGTTATCTCCTTTTGGAGTTCATGCACATTGCGGCTCACATCATCAATCTCTTGACACTGAGAGCCGTTATTCACAGGTGAATGAATAAGTAGGGGAGATGGTTCTACTTGCAGCAAAAATATTCAGAAAACTTACAGAAATAATAATGTAACCACTCTTTCTTGCAGAAACAAGAAAAAAAAAACACCAATATCAATTTAGGGGTTTGCAATAACCCATAGCTTTCCTTATACATAGGCCAACTAGGCAGCCACCTGAGGAGCCGTTCTAGCAGCGGCGCTTTTCCAGTAATTTGGACTGTGTAGGTAGGCCAGGATGGGGCTACAGGCTGGTGTTGGGGGGGTGCTGTGGACAACTTTTGCCTAGGGCACCAGTTGACCAAAAGTCAGTCCTGTAATAACCATAAATCAAAGGTCATCCAAAACATACAGGCACAATGCCTACATACTTTCAAAAAAGCACTGGTTTTGGGTGCTGCCATTCAAAGTCAATGTGCAGAGAAGACTGGATTAAAAATAAGGGCAGAATAACAGAATGAGACAGTGCTTTCAGGCCTCCAATCAGATGGCCAACTCAGTTAAAAAAGGAAAGGCAAATAAAATAATTATATGAAGGGTAAACTGGAGTCCAGGTGAAGAAGGAGCCTTGAGAAAGAATCAAAATACCATCAGCATAGCTGTCTTCTACCATGCTATTTGGGGGTATAACAAATTATAAACCAATGGTAATGATTAGCGACATCAAGGGGATATACCTACTGCCCTTCTACCATGCTACTTGGGGGTATAACCAATTACAAACCAATAGTAATGATTAGTGACATCAAGAGGATATACCTACTGCCCTTCTATCATGCAATTTGGGGGGATAAATTATAAACCAATGGTAAAGATTAGTGACATCAAGGGGATATACCTACTGCCCTTTTACCATGCTATGTGGGGTATAACAAATTATAAACCAATGGTAATGATTAGTGACATCAAGGGGATATACCTACTGTCCTTCTACCATGCTATTTGGGCATATAACAAATTACAAACTATTGGTAATGATTAGTGACATCAAGGGGATATACCTACTGCCCTTCTACCATGCTATTTGGGGGTATAACAAATTACAAACCAATGGTAATGATTAGTGACATCAAGAGGATATACCTACTGCATAAAAAACAAGGTATCATTAAAATAAACATATTTTTATGTCTTTTTGCCCAGAGTTACCCTTTAAAAGTAAGGTAATTTCTTCAGCCTCCAAAAAATAACTAACTAAATAAGCAAATAAATAAAATAAAAAACTTTTAGCTAAACATTTTTTAAGACATCCTTTACTTAGGAAGAAACTTTTTTTTATTTTTGCATTTGTTTACTGGGAAAAGACCCATTTTTAGTGGAGGCCTGGGGAGAAAAACTCCACATATAGACATTATACAAAACTTATACAAGAAATTATACAAAAAATATACAAGACAAACAGTACACAAGAAATTGCATTCTATGCTATTATAACTGACATTTGTATTATACAAACATCTGATACAATTCCTTATTGTAGTTTAGACAATGTAGTTTCTCAAAGTAGGCTGAGGAGGGGGTGGTAGGGGGAAACTGGATACAAAAAGATTGGTCTGATACTGGTCTTAGGTTACTGGCTAGGCTTGAAGTGGCATTTTCAGGGCAGTTAGCCTAGTAGTCAGCTATGAATGCATGAAGATGACTTTAGAAATCATCTAGACATGATAGGGAGCACAGATTATGAGTGGTCAGGGAAGAAGAAAAAGTGTGACCAGAAACTATTAAAACTAGTTAGCCTGGAGTAGTACAGGAACCAAGCCAGGTGTCATTAAAATAATTTTTAAGAATCTTTTTGAACTGGTTGGAATTTGTGTTGGTTATGATGTGAGGTAGTGAATTCCACCTTATTGTTACATTATGAGAAAATAGGGAGTTCTCTGCCGTATTAGTCGATTTGGACACGAGTAGTAGAGATTTACTTGTTGAGTGAAGACTTCGATTTGTGGTATGGGGCTGGAGAATATTTATAAGGGCAGGGTTTTTTTTCAGATTGATATACTAGTTTGTGTGCCAAGGTTAATTGGTTATAGTATAGAAGTTGTGGGAGTTCTAACCAAGAGAGTATTTTTAAGGAGTAACAGTGGTGGATATGATGTGGGCAGTCAGTTGCAAAATTTAGCAATTTTATTGTACCATGTTTCAGGTTTAATTAAATCTGTCTTTTTAAGGTTGGTGGGAATTGGTGAAGCATATAGAAGTGTTGATAGAAGATGGGTTCTAGCAATGGCAACCATAGAGGTGCGAGTTAGATACTTTTTATTTCTGTAAAGAGTACCAATTTTTTGTGAACGTTCTTAACTGTTTGTGCTATATGTAGGTTAAACCTTAGGTTATCGATTATTACTCCTAGCAGTTTTACTTGTGAATTTTTTTTTAATTTTATTTAATTTGCTTATTTTATTTTATTTATTTATTTTATTTTATTTAATTTTAGAATTTTGTTGAGTTTTGTTTGAAACTTGGTCTTTCTACTGCCATAACCTGACATTTGGCTACCAGTTCTATACCACCTGGGAAAAATAAGGCTTGTACTAACCGCTAAAGGTTTCTAACCTGGGAACTTTCTGGTTGGAACCTCAAAACTCTCTCCCAAGCTTTCTTAGGTTCCACCAGCCATACTAATACTCCCATTCAGGTGAACCTGCACTGCAAGAGTCAAATCAAGTAAGATCATATGCAAACTGGGTTCATAACAGTTAGAGTCATAATGAAAAATGCACTTCTTTATACCACATAATGTAGTTTAATATAGCCCTATACTACAACCATGTGAAAAGTATGCAATACACACACACAAACACTAAAAAATGAAAGGCAAAATTCATATTTGATTTTTTTTTAAATGTATTGAATTCATTTGTTAACCAAGTAAACCCATTAAGCAGAAGAGATGCACTGAATTAATTTGTTAATAACCATCACAGATGCTTTTTTTTTTTTTTAAGAGTGATCTGACAGGATGTCTGCTCAAGTGATTTATTCAATGTCATGCGCTATGTATATGGAGAGAGAAAAGAAAAGAAAGCCTAGGACAAAAGGATTAAGCATGCACAAAGCCCACAACTTTAATACACTGTGCTATTTCTGCATTGTGAGAGGGACGGAGTTGTGTCGCATACTAGTATACCAATGTTTTTTCATACTGACATTAAGTATATATTTATCTTTAAGTTTATAATGTACAAATGTTGAACACTTAGATTTTGTCATATTTAACTTTGAACAGTTATGTACATTTTATCTGACTCAAGCCTAAACAATGTTAAATCCTTCAAATCTCATATGAGTGCATCATTTTAAAATAGATAATAAATAATTAAGTGGTCAAAGATGATTTTGCTTATCTGGACCATTATAATTTGTGAAAAGTCCCTGGGATCCACCAGCACAACATCCTAAGAAAGGCAGCAGAAACAGTCTCACACAGTGTTACTGTGATGTGAAAAAACAATGCAGCCTGTAAGTTACCAGTCTGATGATGTCCAGTAGTGCTTACAATATGTTCTTCCTAAAGCATATTGGGATGTCTGAAGATGGAGAGTTCCAGTTACTATTTAGCAGTTATATTTTACTTACTTACTACCACCAGGCATGGTTTCGTTTCAGGGAAGACCTGATATCTCATTTACACAGATGGGGAATTCCCGTCCTACATTGTGGGTTGAGGAAAGACCCAAAGGCATTCAGCAAGATAAGCAGATCAAGCATCCAGTGCTAAAAACATACAAAAATGGGAGCTGAAATTACTAAACTAAATTAATGCTTTACCAAATGGCATGCTTATTCGGATGTTTGATGGCTCAGATAAAAACAGTTAATTTGGGAAAGACTGGAATGAAATAAATAAAAACAAAGCTGCACTGGCAAGTTCTGAAGAATAAACTGAAAATGTGATACAGAGGTTTAAGACAATATGCTGCTAGACCAGGCAACTTGTAGCAGTAGTGTTGGGTATGATTCCCACACCTGTGATTTACCTACTATGTGGCTCACTCTGGGCAAGTCATATAACAAGTAAGTGCTCCCAGGACACCCCTTGGATAGGGCTAGTTTGCCCAGTGGGTCTACCCAATTTCTTTTCAACTGACTTCTTACAATGCAGTACAGCTAATGACAGGTGCGCTTCACCATGCGGACAGTCCCAGCTCTGGAAAGGAATTGCAGATATAGAAGGAAGCCCACACATTAAGTCACCATTTGCAGCAGCTGTTCAAATGCAAATGTAAGCTACAGAAAATAGAATGAACCAAAACCAGTAATAAAACTTTCAGTGAGGACCAAAACAAGGTTCGATTGACCGACTATGTCAGACAGTATTACCTAACATTTAGAGTTTTCACTAGCAAGGTATAATGTATAAAACATCTATATAATAAAATTTATGTAAGCGTAACTTTTGAGACCTTATGACTGGCTGTTACTTTTGTATAAAAATTTACAAGCAAAGAGGAAAAAACTGCAATTATACAATTTAAGATTTAACGTGTGCACTTCCTCAGGTGATCGTTTATTCAGTTCTGAACTAATGTAATTCAGCAAGAAGACAGTAAGCAATAACAGAAAAAGAATATGCAAACTAAGTGTGATGTATTAAAAAATAAAAAAACACAAGGGCACAAATGGAATATAGATTAGGGGTGAGAAACTTAGGTAGACATTCAAATTAAAGAACCCAACTTGCAGCACTTGAATAATTCTCATTACCAAAAGCATATTAATATTGTAGTGGATCTGGTAATTTCATAAATTAACAATCTAAGGGAAGATAAAAGTGATGTGGAGAAAAGTGGTCACAAAAAAAAAAAACAAAAGATCATAAAAACCTCCGTCCACAAAATGTAACAATCACATTCATTTCAGATGAGTGTCTGAAGCAAAACTAACACAGGAAACTTAAGTCAGATAACTACAGTAATACTGATATATCAGGAGAAAAATATTTCTAATACTTTGAGTGATGATACATTATTTCAAGATTTTTTGACCAATAAAAGAGATTATTGATTATATGAGGGTCCTCTACAGAAATATAAAGAAAAAGTAGGCAAAAATGAGCAAACTGAAAAAATTAAAAGGAAAAAAATACCATTTTAACATGATCTGCTGAAGATGGAATTTGCAAGGGGGTGGCCCAACAACACTTCTGCTTACCAAAGAATTATGTTGGCAGGTGCAGTTATGAGCAACAATCAAGCTTATGGTTAAATAATTCCATAAACATAAAGTGCGTTTTGAAAGGAGGGCAGCCAGATTATAACTATTGAAAGTAGTTTCTGACATGTTTTAAAACATCATGAAAGTTCACGCATATAAAAGGTATTTGTAATTCTTATTTGTATTTGATGAATATCTGTATACTTTACGGCATGTGATCTAATGCTCTGGGTATTTAAAATGGCAGAATTGGGATTGTAATTATTTTGATGAAGTCTTATAAACAGAGGTGAAAATGCTACAGCAATTGTTTCCCGAGATCTCACTGTGGTTCAATCATCTCTCAACCTGGAAACATCAAAAATCTGGACAAAGGCCCATTAAAATAGGTACAAATCTGTATGCTGATTAACATAGCAGTTGCATACATAATTATGTAACCCCACCCACTCCAATGGAATTGTGGGATATCAACTTTAAACAAACTGAAGAAAAGACAACCAAAATATGGTCCCGGCCCAGAGTCCCCCTGCAGCCATTCCATTTCACTCCATTTACCATAAACACTGTAACGTACATACTGCTTTACTTCTATGTTGATTTGGATTTTATTTTACATTTTATAGCACAAACACTCATAGACATTTGCTAAATAAAGCAATACAGTCTCACAATGAAAACAAGTCTTAGCATTAAAACTTCTCTGCCCTTGAAACTCACATTCATTGAAACAGCATTGAAATCCACATCCAAAGAAAATGTATCTGGCCAGTGGCAGATAAGATTACCTTTGGGCTGTTTTCAAATCATAGGCCCCTTGCACACGAAACATACATGTGTTCTTTGATACACCTTCCTGATTGTATTAAATTACATTCCTTGTATAATACAGCACACTTGCTAATGCTCGTTTTAAATTTGTTTTGAACATTTTTATAGTAAGCAATGAAACAAAATGCATGAACCAATAATGACAAAACTGCCCAATTCAGAACATTTCCATCATAAAAGTCTACTCAATATTCTACAATCCACCAGTATTAGTAAATATGCCGAATCTCTGCAGAAGTAAAAGTCATCTAAATAATTCCACATTAAAGAGATCTGTAACTTCTTTATGAAGAGGTTGTTGCTAGCAAACAACTTCATATTTTGTCTCATCAAGTGCCTGTTGCCCTTGAAGAATAAAATGCCTATGTTACATTAAAAAATGATAAGCAAGTAATATTTCAATAGGGAATGGATGGCAAACTGATAACAGGTTCACAGTTGCTAGGTATCTCCGCCAAAGGAGGATATTCTTAGGACTGCAGCATCCACCTACTTTAAAAGTACAACACAGTGCAGTATTAACACTCCATCTACATACTGTGGGAGTAGAACCCACAGCTTTCTGCGGCAAAAGCAAGTATACTACCTGTTGTGCTACTAACAATGCAAGTAGACTTTGCATAAGCAACACTAAACTTCTCTTTCCCGAAGAACTGTGCAACAAAAGACATCAGACATCAGGAAAAAGCCAAAGTTTACTGGAGAAGGTGACAAAGGCCCAAAACAGGGGACATATTTTAAACATTGCTTGTATAATCTCAGAAAGTTGCTAGAATAAAATGGTGTGTTACCATGTGTTTCCTGAAAGATAGGAAGACTGAAATGAATGGCTATCATTATCTAATGAATCCAGTCCTCAATGATTTGCCAGAAAGCCATAAATTTTATTTTTATTTAACATTTGTTTACTGGGAAAATGCGGAGTCCAGACGTATATCTTTGTATCATGGGAGGAAACCAGAGCATCCAGAGGAAACCCACACAAATGCAGGGAAGACTTGCAGACTCCACACAGAAGGCACTTCAGCCAAGAATCAAACCAGAGAACATCTTGCTGTGAAGAATTCTATTCTAGAACTATGATAGACTTCCTAGAGGTTAGGATAATACAGGATATAGAAGGCTTAAAAACTACTTTGTATAGGAAGGATTGCTGGAAGAATAGTATACTGACATATGATAGCATGCACCCGAGATTCAGGTTTAGAAATATTATCATGGGTCAAATGGGGAGGGTATCTAGAATTTGTACAGAAGATGCTGACTTTGAGATTGAGGTACGTAACCTAGAAAAATTTTTTCTGAACAGGGGCTATAACAGACATGAGATAGAGAGTGTAACAAAATCTAAGTTTTAATACAGAAAAGATACAATGTGTCCATGGATGAAAAGAAACAGTAAAAATAATCTGCCTATGAACTATGGCTAGAGAGAACAAGGTTAGATTAATGTTCACATATAGTAACAATATACTTGGAATATGTGACATTCTAAGGCACAATTAGAGGATTTTGTTGACAGATAACAAGAAGAGAGGAATAGTGGGTGAACGACCGAATTTTGGGTTCAGAAGAAATAGGAATTTAAAGGATATTTTAAGTCATGAAGGGAGTGAGCATCAACGGCAGTTAATATACAAAGAAGGGACAACATCTTGTGGCTCATGTGAAGCTTACAGTTATATTAATAAGGGAACAGAATTTACACATCCAATTACAGGCAAGATCTATCATTTTGGTGCTAAGGCCAATTGTAGGACTAAAAACATAGTTTATTTAGCTAACTGTCAAGGATGTTCATGCTATTATGTAGGTAAAACAAATTGTATGTTCAAGGTTAGAATCTTACAACACTTATCGGCTATAAGAACAAAAATTGAGCATAACGCCTTATATAGACATATTTCCAGCAATGAAGGGCATAACTTTATTTTTAGGGCAATATGGAACATTAAATTGAACATTGGGGGGGGGGGTGATATAAAGAACATCACTGAGGTTGAAGAAACCAAATGGATAATAGAGCTTTCGGCCCACAGATATCCGGGGCTAAATGAGATCATACCAATGAAACCTGCCCTTAAGAATCGGCGGGTACAATACTGAATTGTGATTGGCTTACATTAGGTTTAAATTTAAAAATGCCAAATATAAAAATTATTTGATGAAGGGCAGGAGCCCGAAAGCACTTATCTCTGTGTGGATTTTTCATCTGTATTTTATTGTTTTATATTGAATAATTAAACAGTTCATTTTAGTGGTGGTCTGCTGCAGTTTTTTCGTTTTCGCTGTGAAGAAACAACACCATCACTGCAGCAGATAATACACACACTTCTTTCACGTGTAAAACAGACCTCATAAAATGCAAGTAACAGCAGATCAGTTCTTTCCTTAAATATTGGCTAACACAAGCAGCACCTAATGCACACACAATTCTTTCCCCAAGCAGCAGATAGTAACACACAGACACAGTTCTTTCCAGACTCCCGTGTAAAATGAAATGCAGATAAAATTGGCAGATAATACACACAGTGGTAGCCGAACGGACCTCATAAAATGCAGATAACACATACAAATAAATGCAGATTGCTTAATTAAAATTGGCTAATGGCTTGAATCACACACTTTGGCCCAGCAGCAGATAAAATCAGCTAATTGCTTGAATGGACTTTCATACACACAGTAGTTCTTGGACTTGCAGCAGGCAGCACAGCACATAAAAAAAAAAAAAATACACACATTGGTAGCACACACCATTTGAACCAGCAAATAAATGTAACACGATAAACTGTGCAGCAAAGAAAACTGAATTGAACAAATAAATGTAACACAATAAACTGTGCAGCAAAAAAAATGTATTCAACAAATAAATGTAGCACAATAAACTGTACAACAAAGAAAACTAAATAACTGAATTGAATGGTTGAACTGCCGTGGACATAAATGGTTGAGCAGAGCTTTACACACACCAGTTGAACCAGCAAATAAATGTAGCACTCACTGGTTGAACCAGCAAATAAATGTAACACGATAAATTGTGAAGAAAAATTAATGCAACGGTTGAACTGCAGTAGGCACAAATGGTTGAGCAGAGCTTTACACATACACCGGTTGAACCTGCAAATAAATGTAGAACACACACTGACTGAACCAGCAAATAGATGTAGCATGATAAACTGTGCAGCAAAGAAAACTAAATAACTGAATAGAAAACTGAATGCAACGGTTATACTGCCGTGGACACAAACGGTTGAGCAGAGCTTTGCACGTAACAAACTTGCACACAGTATGAACCAAAGAGCCAGTTAAAATGGTTGAACTACCGTAGACAGTTGAAAGAGCATTTAGAGCTTTGCACGGGACGAACTTGCACACAGTATGATGCACAACAATTTTCTTCCTCTTACCTGGACTGGATGACACTGCAAAATTTAAATTATGCCACCCCACCATCACTGTTATACTCCCTATTTCCCTCAGAGTCCAACAGGCAGTAGCTGATATCATCATGGCTCACGCATGCCCCTACAGGCTGGTGATGCGTGGTGACATCAGTAAAACATTTAAAGTGGTAATACAAAAAAAAAAGACTGGCAAATTCAGAAATTAAGGAGGTCACTTGGGAATTCATAACACCCCAATATTTTGCCATCAAAACTGGTAAATACGTACAGTTGAGAGGTCTGGATTCAAGTGTGTTTGTGGTTAGAGAGTTGTGCTTTTCTATACCCTTTAATGGAATTATAGAACTGTTTTTATTTGGAAATAAAATACTGCAAGGTGTGGAAAAAATGGCAGGTGGGGTAAGATCAGAATTTGAAGGGCTGGGTATGAAAGCAGGGGAGTTATTAAAAAAAAAGAAAAAAGATTAGAATTAGAAATTAACTATAAATCTTTTGCATGCATGCCTCTGGCCTGCTTTACTCATATTCTCAAACTTTCATTGTTTGTTTTTCTTATCCATTGTACCCATAATATTGTTTTCCTCTGTAATATTGTTAATTTGTCTCTATTCGTATGCATTTATATGTCTGTTTGGGGCTTTTCCCCTCGGGTCTCCACTGAAAAAGGATAATTCTTACCCAGCTGGACCAACCCGGTTAACAAATGCAAATAAATAAATAAACAAATATGAGAAACCTGAATAAGGAAAGCATGGTATACTGCTGTGGTGATGGATTATTATTTAGAAGCTGAGTGAAGCAGCAAGGGGATGTTGTGTTTGAGACTACTGGCTGGGAGATCTAAACGGATTCTAGAACATAATGTGCTCAGGGAATCTTTTGTAGAATGACTCGAACATATTCCTGTGATGTGGGATATGTGTTTATGAAGAAAGACCATGTGTAGGAATGTACAGGGAAGATTAATTTTTCTTCTTTGATTGTTTGCAAACAGGGAAATTAATTGTAAGATAGTATCATTACCTAGTTTAGCAAATACTGAAGAACACATATGTTATAGGTTAGAAAGGAGTATTTGCATTCTTTGGGACCCATGCACTGAATGGTTAGGACACTTGTTAATATAATGATGTGGGATAGGTGTAGTACTGTGAGGGATATTGAATATACTATAGATGCTATTGTGATGATTTGACTACCAGGGCAGTCAGGAGGAGTCACAAACATAGAAATTTGATTTCCTACAGTTTAATTTAACTTCAACATTTTTGTGTGACGAACAATGTTGAAGAACCTTTTGTACAGTACATTGCATTGTTCTGTGTGTCTCCTAACTCCCTTTGGCAAGTGCTTTGGGAACTTGAAAATCCACCTAAGTTATTACCAACACAAACAGGACCTTCATGTAGCATTTCTTCTAATGGAAGCACCTCTATAGTAAATCCAGTCTCTCGCTGTGGGAATAAAAACTTACAACCTTATGATCTTCCACATATAAAAAGCAAGTATGCTATCTGTTAAGGTACTGAAAGTGCAATTTACAGTTATTTCATTTTTTTTTTGGCCATCATAATCAGCTCCTTTCGGCTTATCTCAGTCGCCACAGTGGAAGACCGATTGGCAGTGGAGTTTTACGGTGCCGAGTTGACAGCTCGGCACCCAACCTTCCACAGAACACGAACACGAACACGAACACACACACACACACACACACACACACACACACACACACACACACACACACACACACACACACACACACACACACACACACACACTCCTAGGGTCAAGTAAGTGTGTCCAATCCACCTACAGCATGTCTTTGGGATGTGGGAGGAAACCCATGTGACCACAGGGAAGACCATGCAGACTCCACACAGAAGGCAGCCCAGCATTTAATTTTTTTTGGTACCAATTCTTAATTCACCTTTGTTAAATGTTTATTTCATTTGTTGAAGCAGTGGTCCAATGTACTGTAAAGCTTATAGGAATAACAACAAAACCTGCATAACTAGATGAAGTTATGTCTGTGATTTAAATATTTATGTATGACTATAAATACATTTGCGTGTGATAAAATAAAATGTCAGGCTTGTGCAGTAAACCCTAATGGTTACTCTGGAAATCTATGTGTTTTTTTTTTTTAGTCTGGATGCATTTCTGCAGAAAACTGAACTAGATACAGAAGTCATCATGGGCTTATATTGCAAACTGGCACCATCATGTAACAACATGGCATCGAATTCTGAGCAACAAAATATTAGACTAAAATGCTTCTGTTATATTTTAGACACCTTTATTAAAATATCACTTAAGACATGGACACAGATATACTGACAGAACAGAAAACCACCCACAATAACATTTTTCATGCATTATACATTGAATATATGTTTTCTTTCTTTATAACCATCATCAGTCCAGCATTACATAAAATGCACAATTCTTGTCTTAAAGATCCTGTCTAAAGGCACAAAAGAAACTTTCCTTTTCACACACAAAAGTGTTCGCATGCATCTTTATGCACATGAACACTTTTCTGAGTGAAAAGAAAAGTTTGTTTTGCAGCCTTTAAAAATGCATAGTTTTAAAGATTTCTTCCAAATGTGGAAGTCTTAATGAACAGAGCCATGTTTACAGAATTACTATTCATGGTTAGGCAGGAGGCACTTACATCACTTTGGGTTCCAGCTCTAGTTATGCTGTATTAGCACAGGTAAGTAACTGTGCATTAATAGTGTAATTGTCGAACTAGTAAATTAACAGTTTAGCAAAAAAATTAGGCTGGTATTCAAAGTCGCTTGCACAAATGCGGCAGCAGTATTCCTGATGCTTATGAATGCGCTTAGCAAAAGCGAGATTCATGCAGGCCATTTAAGCTAATGTGAAAGTCCTTAGAAATAATGAGATGCAAATAAGAAATGCTGTGAAATGTAGTATGCTAATGATGCAGTTTTTCAATTCATAGTCCATCTGTTCGGTATGCACATCTCTTGTTAAATCTGGTGCTATGCCTTTGATATATTGCAGTTGCAATCCTTGAATTGCCCCCCCCCCCAGCCACTCCTTCAACAGTTTGTCCAAGTATGCAGAAGCACTTCCTTGACACACAGATGAGCTGTTTCCCCAAGCAACCCCTTCAGTAAAAATGTCCAGAATGTACAACTACCAAAATGAAATGTTCATCCAAGTGACCCCTTCGGTAACAGATCTAGGTATGCACAGCACTCAAATGAATCATTTACCCAAGTGACCCCTTCATTAATATGTCCAGGTATAAGCACAAAACTGAAGCATTTCCCCCTTTAGTACCATCACCTAGTATGAGCAAACACCAAAGTGAAATATTCACCAATGCGACTCCTTCAGTAAAATGACCAGGTATGCACAAACACCAAACTCAAATACTTCCCCAAGTGACCACTTCAGTAACATTTTCTAGTATGCACAAGCACAAAGTGAAATATTCACCCCCATGACCCCGTCAGTAAAATGACTCGATATGTACAAGCATCAAAATGAAACATTTATCCAAACAACCCCTTCAGTAATATGTCCAGGTATGTACAAGCACCAAATAATCTCCCCTGGCATCTTCGTATTCTCCCTGAAAACTGCTGCTAACTGGCATAAGTTAAGGGCTATTTACCCACCTTGTATGCAAATGAGCTCATTATAGATTCATGTCTATGAATCAAACTCATACACATACGTGTAAAGCCTCATAACAGCATAGCAGCTGTCCCCCTATCCCTTGTGTGTTAAGCATGTTATGCTTTTGCAACAGGGTATGTGTACAGAATCTTCTTCGCATCTTTGTAAGCATGCTCACTGTCCAGGATTTGCATATCCACATAGTGCCACTCTGAGGATCATCACTATGAAAATGCAAAGCCCCGGACTGTGAATATTGCCCTTAGTTTTTTTGAAGCCATTCTTCTGTATGAGACTTCAAAGTCCAGAAAACACAATGTCCTTCATAATTTTAAAGAATTTGAATGTAATTCATACTAGCTGGAAGATAAGCAGGTCAAGGTACTAATGTCTGGACTACTGAAATTTAATGTTAAGGACAGTAAATTAACATCTTTCTCTAATGAAAGAAGATGTCTAAGACAATTCCTTGGCTCACTAACCAGGACAAAGACAGACATCCAAAAACAATCATTCCATTGAACACAGACAGATAGATGAGTGTGTGTAAAGTACTAAGAAGTGCTTATTGTGTTGCTTATTTCCACTGATATTGTTGCTTGTAGTGGTTATTCTGTACATCCATTTTGCAGTGTGGTACACAGGGGTCAGAGGTAAATGCTAGAACCATTTTTTATCAAACCAGTTAAACTTCTTGATTATAAATTTCAGTCATGGGGGAGTGGTTACAAAAAGAGATGATATCTGCTTTTTTGTCAAAATTTGAAGAAATTAAAGAAAACCTAAAGAAAATAAAGCCTTTCAAGCAAGGATCTTCATGCATGTTGAAAGTACAGTTGCATAAAATCTTACCATAACCATAGATGTCCTTCTGTTCATTGTTGGAGTATTCTTTGCCTAAGGGATCTCCTGCCAAGGATAGCCCAACATGTGGCCAGTATACCAAAGCCTTCACATGTATGTCCCCCCTCACAAAACGTAGGAGATAAAGGTGATGTACAAACACAACCACTCAGAACTGAAAAAGCCCCAGGAGAAACAGAATGCCCTCAGAGACAGAGAGGAACATGTGTATCCAGAAGGAAAAATAAAGGAGGAAGATGGGAGAAAGGATGCCCCCCTCAGCCAGGATGGCAACAGAGCACTGGGCAAGAGTCTGGACAGAGGTGGAAGGAGTATGGGAGCAAATACAGCAACAGTTAAGAAAAGGATATCTTCTGTCATGGTAAGATTTTGAACAACTGTACTATGTCCTTCCATAGCATTGCTGCAGTATCCTTCACCCAAGGAAGAATACAAGATTGTCCTGCGTTTTACATTGGTAAAACCGAAAGGGAACTGAGACAGCGTATTTACGAACATCAATACGCAATAACTAAACAGGACAATACTAACACCTTGGCAAGACATTTGGCTGATAACCCCAATCATAGTTTTAAGTTTGTAATATTACATCAGGTGATACCAGATCTTAGGGGTAGTCCGTGGCAGTTAGATTTAGAATGCCACGAACTTTGTTGGTAGATTAGAACTACAGCCTATGTTTATCCTGGTCTCAATGAGTTTGTTTCTATAAAATGTGTGCTAAGGAAATTAGCACTGAAAAGATAACCTTGTTTTAAGTTCCAATTTTAGTTTTATTATAAGTGTAAAAATTACACAATTTATAATATATGTAAAGTTAGATCATATACAAAGAATAAGAAATCTAATACATTTTATAAATTTAGCATATACATTCATATATGAATATATATTTTTTATACAGTTTATTTTTTATAATTTTTTAATTTTATGATGTGATTGATTTTATTGGTATTTACTATATTTATTAATACAATTTAGTATATATAAAAAAGACTTTAGAGGGTTCTTAAATATGTTTTGATTTTGCTATTATTTGCAGATTTCATCTACGTATTTATTTATTCATTCATATATTTATTAATTCATTTTTTATTTAGTTTATTTTTGTGACTATGTGCAACTAAATACATATGCTTCTACTGGTTTTTATGGATTTACTTTGTGATAAGGCTTGATGAAAGTAGAGTTTTAGGTTCCGGCTTCATCAAGTGCTTTGTATTTTTAATTGCTTTTTTAATTGTTTCTTTAATGGATCATAATGACGTCATTTAATAACCATAGTGAAGTTATAAAAAGGAAGGTTAATTGGTTTATGGAGTTGTCTGATGAAGGAAAGGTATTAACCTTTCCGAAAGCGCTAACATATATAACATAATAAAATATTTTTGTTGTCTTGTAGCTACCAGTTTTCTCGCTGCCTTTTTTGTTGGTTTCAAGAATACAAGAGGTCAAGATGAAGCCTGGGAGGAAAATGGCAAACAGGAACCCTTCACAATGCTCAGGTCCTGAAAATAATATCAAACATAATGCTTAGTGAAAGTATGAAGAGAGGACCAAGTAGCAGTCTGAAGGATAGAATTGATATCCAGACCCTTGAAAAAGTCACCAGGAATGGCAACTGCCCTGGTAGAATGTGCCTTTATGGACGAGGAGAGATATTTGCAATAAAAAGAATAACTGGAAGAAATGGTTTCCTTAGAAACAGCCAAACCCAACGTCGTGGGATAAAAACAAACCAAAAGCTTTTGCAAGTAATTTTAGTTTGATCTAAATAACATCTAAGCTGTCTATGCAAATCTAAGGTGTGAATAATCTTCTCACTGGCAGACTGTGTAAAGGAAAAATGGAAGGAAGATGAATACACCAATGAAGGGACAACTCATTGACCATCTTCAGCATACAAGGATTAGTAAGACGGGACACCTTGTCTCTATTAAAAACTGAAAAGGAAGGAAAAGCTATGACAGCCCGAAGTAGAAACACTCTCTTGGCTGAAGAAAGAGACAAAAGAAGAACAAATTCTTCCAAGTACAAAGTTGTAAGGAAGCTGAACAAGCAGACTCAAAAAGGAGCCTGGGTCAAATTTTCAAGTACAAATTTGAGGTCTCATGAAGGTAGAATAGGCTTCCTGGCAGGTCTGATATGAAGGATGCCTTTAAGACATTGCTTGACCTCAAACCTAGAAGCCAGAGGAGGATTCAAGGGGCAGACAAGCAGAAGTTGCTGACAGGTGAGCTTTACTTGAAGAATATGCCAATCCAGCATGGAGCAGATCACACATTTAAGAGAGAAGCAGAGGAACCTCCACAGGTAGGGGGATCCTAATGGTGAGAGAGGCATTAGACAGAAAAAATTTTCATTCGGGCATATAGGATTTTCTAGTGGTGGGTTTCCTGGTCTCCTGCAGAACGCACATGTCCTCAGTAAAGAGGTTCTAAAAGCGATCAAAACAATTGTGTGCAGACTTCATTGATAATGGAGCCAACTATATTGAACCAGAAGATATAACAAACCTACTGGCTGACAAACTCAGCTCCAACTTTCCCCTCTCTCCCCCTCAACCTTCCCTCGGAAAATACCATCAAATATTACTCCCCCTGATATCACTAGGGAACAGGTCCTTATTGATCTCTCTAAGGCCAATAACACTGTATCAATGGGCCCAGACAATAACCAAGGATGCCTTCTAAACATCATGAAACGATGATCTCTCAGGTCCTCTGAAATTGCTATTTAACTGTAGCCTCCAAACAGGCTTCGTGTGTTATGAATGGAGAACAGCAACAGTCATCCATCTGCACAAAAGTGGACCATCTACAGACCCTGGAAACCACAAACCTACAAGTCTCACTAGTCTCATATGCAAAGCCATGGAAAGAATTATCATGAAAATAATCAATATGACATAGGAAACCTCTAGACACTGGACTCAACCCACTGTTAATAAACTCAAGAGGTTAAGTGAAAACCCTTATATCATCCAGTTGATAGTCAGCTGGCTCAGAGACATGACTCAGGAAGTCAAAATTTGAGAGTCCACCTCTACCAAGAGACGAGTCACAAATGAAGGCCCTTAGGGAGCGGTCCTGGGACAGCTCCTATTTTGCATTTACTTCTCTGAAGTCACGGCCAATGTCATTGGCCTCTGGCTGACTAAATTTGCAGATAAATGCAAATTAGGAACTGTCCATGAATCATCCACTGACACAAATGTACTCCAAGAAGGGCTGACACAGATAAACAACTGGTGTCAGAACCATGGACTAAAACTAAATGCCAAGAAATGTATAACAGTATCATTCGGGAAGTCATCCAACCCTGGTAACTATCATACTGACAACACAACCCTAAGAGGTGACCTAGTAGTCAGGACTATGAAACATGCATAGACAGTAATCCCATCATGTGTCTACAGTGGTGAGAAAATCATTCTGTGTTGTGCAACTTATAAAGAAAGGTATGGCATCTAGGTCCAAGGAAGTCATTATTCCAGTGTATTTGGAATTCATCAGACCTATCATTTAGTGTAATGCCCCCTGTGGTATGTACTTAACCAGGTATACCCAACAAATGGAATGTCCACAGAGACTCCTTACTAAAAAAATATAGGGCGTAAGAAACATGTCCTTTGCAGGGTTCCTATCAGAAGAGTGAACGCTCTTCTATCAAACTTTAAAACCTAAAACCTGAAAATGCCAAAGGCGGACTCAAAGCCCTATCCATATACAGTAAACTCTCAGTTAACCGGAACTCAAGCAACCAGCACTCTCAAGCTACTGGCAAAAAAATCGAAGAAATACAGTACAATTTTCATGTATTGCACTTTCTGCCCCCCAGAAACATACCTTACATTTTTACAGTTTTAAAAATGAAGATAGGAATTAATTCCCTCTCTCCCCAACCTGAGAACAAGTCAAACCAAACAAACAGTACAGGGTACAGTATTAGTCAGGCCTATTTTTAATAGTAATTCTCAAGCAACGAAAAACTAGTTATCCGGCATCTACCAATCTCCATGGGTGCCGGTTAACTGAGAGTTTACTATATTCCTTTTCATACAGGCTGTTGAGGGGAGATCTATGTCTGGCATACCAGGCATTGTTAGACCCCACTCTGATGGGTCTCCTGCATATCTGCTAAACAAACAGCACCAGAACCCCTGATCTAAAGACTTAAACCCTGCCTGTGATATAAATAGGACCTTCTGGAGAGACATGTATGTATCCCATAGACTACTCCTTCTCTGGAACAGGCTTCCCATCCATGTGAAGCAGAGTTCCTCCCTAACCCAATTCAAGTGTAACTTGGACAACTGGATGGGGACCAGGAAATTCATCCTTGGTTTAGTACCCATGTCCCTAACGGACACAGGCAGCCTGTAAATGGTTCATCTCCCAGGCTCCTGCTTATAAATGTTTCATCTCCAGGTTCCTGCTTACATTTATGGGTACCAGAAATTGTCAGAGATTTGGGATGCATGGTTAGGCTTAAAAAGGCCCTTGTGGTGGTTAGACTAGTAAACACCTATGGACACCGTCACCCACAGTGTCAGTTGAAGAGCTGACAGGTGAGGATGGACATGAGATCCCTTGTCTTGTGTGAGAAGATGCACCTGGTTAAATAAACTGTGGTAATTTCCCCTGGCCAATTAAGAAAGAGTGGAGAATCAATGCTGTCTAGGCCAAAAGAGAGTCACCAGCAAGATTTTGGGACAGTCTTGTCTGATCTTGTGCAGAACCCATGATAGCAGAGAAAGGCGTGGGAAAGCATATAGAAACGTCTTAGTCCAAAGAGAAGACATGTTGTCCACTTTTCAAGTCAGAAGACCTAGAACTCTGCAACAGAATAGAGAAAACTGTCTGTTCAGAAGGGAGGCGAAGAGATCTACTTGAGGAATAACCCACCAATGAGCAATGTCCAGGAACACTTCTCCATGAAGTAGTCATTCTTGAGCTTGTGTTCTGGACGTGCTGATAGAGTATGCCATTAGAGTGTGCACTGAGTGAATGTAAATTACCTGAAGAATCTCTTGATAGCAGAAAGATAGATCTCCGACCTGAACAGCCAGTCTGCAAAGGAGAAAGGACCTCATGCCCCCCATTTGTTGACATACCACAGCACTGTGATATTGCTGATGAAGACTTTGAAGGGTCTGAGATGAAAGAGAAAATGAAAAGCCTGCAGAGCCATAAACAGAGCCCTTATCTCCTTTATACTGATATGATCTGACCTCTGATGAGGAGGCCAGAAACCTTGGACCATTAGGAGGCCATAGTAGGCATACAACTCCCCTCTCTGACACATCCGTGAAAAGCTCCTGAGTGAGAAACATAGCCAAGAATAATACCTCATGATGGAAACAAAAGAAGCAGCCCTGGAAGAGGCATCAGTTGCATTATTGCTGCATTTTATTTACTGGCAGGCAATATGAGAAGGAGAGCCTAACAACGAAAGGGCAGAAGCCTTCCCTTTATTATCAAGAAGGTCAGAAATCAAATTAAAACCTGGGACAGCAGAGCCAAAACATACCTGGTCATGTGAGTCTAGTAGTAAATGGCCATAAAGGGCAAGGTGGCAGCAATGTAAACCTTATTGTTCAACCTTTCCATGGCCCTACTATCCTTATCAAAAGGAAGCAGCTTAGTAGACAGCAATAACTTGAAGGGCTTCTCAGAAGAAAAACTGATAACACTGAAGGATCAGCAGAAGGGCACAAATAAAGAAATTTGCATTCCTTGGGCACCTTGTAGAACCTATCTGGCTTCTTTGGCACAGGAAGTTGAGAGTCAGGTACTACAGAAGCTGCAGAAAAGGTATCCAAAAGGGCACCCAGACCAGGATTAACAGCAGATGGTTTAACGGACTCCATCTGCAGGAACTCATAGTGCATTTTCTGAATATCAGAGACCTGGGAACAGTTCCACTTAAAACAGTCCATCATGCAGGCAATAATATCCCCAAAGGACAGGTCTTCCAAGAGGGAGTCTGAACTGAAGGAATCCTGTTCTTCTGAATCATAGTCTAGGGGGAAAGGAATTTATGAGTAGGCCAGGGATTCTTTCCCAAAGTCCAAATCCTCATCTGAGGAATTCAAGTCTTTAGTCCTCTTAACAGAAGTGGAAGACCAGGGGAAGAAGGAACAGAGCCCTTTGAGGAGGAGTCAAGGCCATCAAAGCATTAAATAAACACAGAGTTAAATCCTGCCATTCATGCTGGGGATCATAAAAACAGGAGAATATGCTTTATCTTCTGTTTCCTCTTCTGCAGGACATCTACTCAAAAAACCTTTGGATGGTCAGACCCCCTGATGCAACTCTATAATGGTGGTAGGAATTTCCTCCCTCACTAAAATCCAAGGAATCCCCCTCGGTCCCTCAGATATTATCAGCCAAGGTTCCCCCTCAACAGCAGGTGGAGATGTTAGAAAAACCTCTGAGGGCATGCAAGAATTTGGATCCATGTCGGCCTTTGATGGGTTGACAGCAACCAGATCGGGAATGACTTTTTTGGCTTCTTCTTGGAAGATGGCTGGACCTCAGGATGGGAAGATTCTGCCACAACACCCTGAGCCAACAGCTTAAGTCATTGGTTCTCAAGATATATTGATAACGAGGAGAGGCAATTATGTAGAGTCTCAAGCACAAACACCTGGCAGACAGAACTCTGAGTATGATCGTGGGAAGCACCCAAGCAAAAGTGATACTGGTCGTGACAGTCTTTATGGGGGATCTGTCTCTCACACTGACATTTTCCCTTTCTGGATGACATGGGCACAATACCAAACAAGAGTAAAAAAGGAGAGAAGAACCCCCAACTGGGCACTTATCTGAAAAAACAGCTTGGTAACCAGCACAGCAGAAGGATCTTCAGACCGACAGACATTTGTGTCATTCAGACTGGTGGCATAGAAGTTCTAAGTGTTTGCATCCATACATCACCTTTATGCCCTATGACTTGCATGGGGAGCATACATGTGACAGTGCCTATATGAGAAGACGGCTTTGGTATACTAGTCAGACATTGGGCTATCCTTGACAGGAGATCCCTTAGGTGAAGAATACTGCAACAGTGATATGGAAGGACAGCTATCAAATCTGAACTTCTTTCAAACAAACAAACTGTAGAAAAGCACACTATGAGATCATCAGTAACTAGAGTTAACGGCACAGTGGTGCAGCGGTTAGCATTGCTGCCCCACAGCAAGAGGTTCTTGGGTTCGATTCTCAGCTGGAATGCCTTCTGTGCTGAGTCTGCATGTCCTCCCTGTGTTTGTGTGGGTTTGCTCCGGGTGCTCCAGTTTCTTCCCACATTACAAAGACATGCATCTACAGCGTTTCTCCCCGGGCCGCCACTGAAAATTGGCTCATTCCAAATCGAATTTTCCCAGTAAAAAATGTTAAATAAATAAGTAAAATTCACCTTTTAATATCATTTCAAACTGGCCTGCAAATGGTAGTACAATATAAAGCAATGATTTAACACTTTTTGTCAAATATTATTTTCAAAGAAATATTAAACACATATGAAATTAATTAGCAGGCAAATAAGAAGGAAAACACTTGAGTTACATTTTTCCCATAACTCATGCTTCATGCATTATGATAAAAGTCTAGAGGGCTATTTCTCTGTTCTTACAATTAATATTCTAGTCTATTGTCATAGGGCTGCAACACAATTTCAAAATACAGAGACCTGGGTGGAACACACTCACCTTGAAGGTCTGCTCCTTCGTCCACATCCTCTAAATATTCTGGTCCAATATCTGAAAGTTCAGCATAGAGGGAGTCTGTATTTCTTTCAACAAATTCTTCCTGTTCACCATCTGCTCTGCTAGGAGTGCTATATTAAAAAAAATATTTTTCACTTGGCACACATTTTGGAATAAAAGTTGACCAAAAATGATGACTATGCAAAATAGATCATATAGGAAAAAATAATGTGGGCTACCCTGAGAATTAAAATATTGGTTTCCAAAAAACAACAGTTCAGTATAAACCCTGAAAAGGCTAAGTGATCCCTGTTATACAACAGTAAGCAAAAAATTCAATGAACCATTGATGGTAATTTACTAATTTAGAGTCATCCTATTTTCATAAAATGGCACTAGTCAGTTAACTTTCATGTACAAGTTTTCTCTATAATTATCAGAGAGGCAGTATAGTTACAGTTAAAGAAGAAACGTAAGACTTGCATTTGAATCATAAGCCTTTTAGTCAGAATTAATTAAATAAAAAAGTCAAAATCTGGTAATTTGAACCTAACACATTGCAGCGTGGGTCTTCAAGCTTCCTTTTACCCAGACCCCCCCCCCCCACATATTTCTACATATACTTTTTCCAAGCTTGACAACAATGTAGTTATGGGAAGCCTCCCTATTCACACTAGTACACCATCAAGCTGATTTATTGCCTTCTGTCTGACAATGCAAGTACCCTCCAACATTCAGTTGTATCCATTGCCTGCCAAACTGTACAAAAACTACAACACCTAAAAACCACCAGATAACAGAATATTTCTTTACTTGCATGACTACCAAACACCTGTGCTGTACACATACCATGACTGATGAAAACAGCAAATCCAATAAAACAGCACTACATAAAAAGGTAATCAGACATCTGGACTGAATTCATATAAACAGTTTTTTTTGTTTTGTTTTTTTAATTTCTGTTAACTACTATCACTCTTGCAAATGATCAAGCCATTCATTCTCCATTAGTGCAAGGCCCAGTCAGGAAAGACTGCTCTCCAGGCAACCATCAAGGTGTTTCTAGTAATGGCCTAAGTCCCCACATCCTGGTTGTTGATGTGCACGTTTGTGTGAAGGCCTGCTATGCCTTCCTTCAAGGGGGACCTGCATGATCCTTCTACACATTCTCCAGAAGGCTACTGCTTACAGATGTTTGACAAAACCAAGCATGCATCTCCTGCCCATATGCTGTGTACTGTCTTCCCTTCTTTACTGCATCAATCAGCAAACCAGACTGCCCACTGCACATTCCCATCTTCAGTGATCAGCTCCCCTAGCTCCTGGGTCACTGAAATAAGTAGGGTTTTCTGAGCCATAGTCAGTGGTTCATCCTTCTATGTCACTGAACAGACATCTTATGGAATTATGTTAACTATGCACACACTCTGAAGTCTTCATGTAAATGGTGCAGCTGAATAAGACAGTGTATATGTGGTCTATATTCTGCCACATTGCTTCTGACAATGCAAGGCTGTGATGATACAATGCCTTTAGCCAATTACAAGATTCATGTATAAATGTGTCGTAATTTATTACTTGTGTCCACTTGTATTTTTAACTATTTAATCCAAATGTTACATGCATGTTTAACTACATAGCAAGAGAAATTATGCAAAATATAGTGATCTACATTCATCATTAACAAATATAATACTTGTATGTACACAAGCACCACGAGACCAGAATGAATATCAGAAGATGCTAAATGCACTAGGTTACCAAAACGATTGGTGTTTTTAGGATAATATACTATATTGGGTGTATTTTGAGCGAGATCTAGGCGTTTGATAAACTGTATTTCGGAGAAGTCAGATTGATTTGTAAAATATAGGTATTAATGGGGGCAGTTTTGCTGAACGTTTGTACATCTACAAAGGAGTATCAAAACGTTCATCTGCAAGTTCCTTGCTATTCAACACTTCTGCTCATAACATTTGGAATTACTTCATTAAACTAAATGTGCTACAGTATGCAAATGACTCCACTCTTACTTTGCTCCTTGGTCTAGTTTCTCCAAGTCCTTTGGGTTTTTAATACCATGATGGGAATGGACTCCATTCCTAAGTCAAAGTATGATTAAAGTTTGTGAAATTAGTATCATTACATTCTTAGATATTAGCCAAAAGTTTTCTTCGCAGCACTCGTAGTGCACCCAGTAATGACTCCTGCAATTCATATGGAGTTCTATGTATAGCATATATAAAAACAACCAGTTTTTTTTTTTTTTTATGGGACTCATTGCTCGTACTACTGTTGTAACTGTCTGGATATCCCTCGTCCACACTGCACGCATTTCTGCCTACAAATCCTAGTATTTTATAACTCTGTCTCTCTCTGTGCACAAGAGACTGTAATCACTGGGTATAGCAATTTCAATGATAAATGCTACTTTTGTCTTCTTTTCCTGGACTACTATATCTGGTTTTCTCACATCTATTTTTTGGACTGTTGGTAATGGGCGATCCCATGTGATATAAACGTCATCATTCTCTACAACGCATTGTGGGTCATGTTTCCAATGCTTTTCGGCTACTTCAGTATTGTAATGGTTGCAAAATCCCCAATGCAACAGTCTTGCCACATTATTATGCCTTTCAGTATACAGGCCATCTGCCGTTATTATATCACATACAGCAACAAGATGTATGACTGTTTCCAGCTATGTTTTACAGAACCTGCATTTGTCTGTTTCTCCTACATCTCCTCTGGAACTAACTATCTACATCAAACAAAGCTCCTCGTTAGCACTCCAAGAAAAATCTTGATGATTGGATGGGAGATAGGAAATTCTCCCCTGGGATCACCTCTGGGGCTCTGCTCAACAGGGGCACAGGAAAATTATTTTCTTGGGTGGCCAAAGCCAGGGTACCTTTTTGGCTAGGCTTATAGAGGCCCTAGGGCCAATAGCCTAGTACCTACCTATAAACCTATGAACATGTTCAATGGACTTTGTAAACCAACATCTATGTAGTCCAATGCCCTGGGCCAACAATATTAACCTTTCATCTTTCGGTTTAAATTCACCTTACCTTAACCATTCTTGTATCGGATCCTAATCAACACGAGTCTGTTCCTGGAGTTTTCTGTACTTGCAACTATATTTATGCCTTTTCCACATTTCTTGCTTTCTCATTTCATCCTTCTTCATATATTATTTCTTTTATTCTTTTGGCACATTAAGTTGCTGCCTGATTTTTTCTCTAATTCTGATTTGATTTCTGTTTCTGCTTAACATGTTCTCCTCATGTTTTAAAACTTTCACTAAGTTTGGATCTGACGAGGTCAGCAGATATGTATGTTGTCCTATGATTACAGATCTATACATGTAATCTGTTTCGAGGAGGCCAATATGTTCTTCAGAATGGGGAATATATAATCTTGGTATACAGTGACTTTTATATTCCATTTGATAAGTATGACGCATTTTTCTTGTATTCCTGTCCAACTGAACCAATACTTTTATAGTCCAGTCAATCACCCCAGAACTGTAAGTCAGAACTGGAAAAGCCAATTGGTTATAGCTTGGACTTTGTTCCTAGACATCAGGGCTGTTTTCAGTATTAATTTTAGTCTTATAAAAAATTCCTTACTGAGTTTTGTTCACATCTGTTCATGTTTTATTATCAATCCTTCATCAATTTCCAAATATTTATATACTCCCTCCCATTCAAGTTCCTTTAAATCAGATTTCTGTCTCAGACTAATATTTTCTTGGTGCTGCAGCTTTCCTGCTTTAAATGTTGCTTTTGTACATTTATCAAGACCAAGTGACATTCGTATAGCATCTGAGAATATTTTGACCACTTATAGTTGTGCTTTTAGCTCTTCATCTGATGAACTACACCGTTTAGAATCATCCACCAAAAGAAAACGAGAAGTCTTCCCACTTTGTTGTTTTCTGGGAGCTAAACTGTAACCCTGACCTAATCTGTTAAGGAGACATCTTAATGAGTTAAGGGCAAGACAAAAGAACAAAAGTGACAAAGAATCACCCTGGAATATTGCCCTTTGCATTTTATCCCTGGGATAACAATGTATCCTTTATCATGGCTTAGCTACAAAGTGGCTTGCCACTGTTTCATGGTTGGGGTAATGTAATTGATCAATGCAGGGTGTATCTTATACATTTTTAAGCACTCTTTTATCCATGAATGTGGAATACTGTCAAATGCTTTTTTGTAGTCTATCCATACTATACTTAGATTCTTCCCTTCTTTGCAATTCTCCATTATAACTTTAACAACAAATGATCCTTTGTTCCATATGACTCTTTTTTTTACCCTTTTGTTCTAATGCCATGACTGAGTTTTCTTCCAAATGACTATAAACCTTATTATCAATTCCAGTATATAGTTTATACATTGTTGGAAGGCAAGTGGGTGGCCTTTAGGATAACTTGTTGGTTCACTCTTAATGAGGAGTATCATTTTTCCTGTTAACTTCTGTTTGGAATGCACATATAAGTAGTTCTTACTCAGGACCAAATCTTTGTGTAAAGATGTTAATACTTTTAGCCAGAAGTTAGGTACTGCATCTGGACCTGGTGTTTTCCATTTAGGAGCTGTTCTTAATTTTGTTTCATGACCTATATATTGGAACTTATTACTGTTTATTTTACTATCTATTCAGCATCTTACTTATGTTTCACATGGTCTTCATAGATATTTCTCCAAAATGTGTCTATTTTTTCTTTTCGTGATGGTGTTTCTATTCCATTTGCTTTGTTTCCCAGTTCTATATAAAACTTTTTGGGTCATGAATGGATTGCTTTTTTGTACTTTTCCTTTATATTTACCTACATGTCTTCTAAGTATTTCTGCCTGTGCCGATATCTTTAATTCATTATTTACAATAGTGTATAACAGATCCTGGTCTATTCTGCAAATGCACACTGATTTTATCACATCTATCTTTCTAACTATTCTGTTGATCTGTTCCCTCTTCTATACTATTAATTGCTTTATACTTTTCTCTATATGATACTTCCCTTCCATGATGGCATTTGATTTATTCCCTGCCTTTCCTGTGTTTTTGTGGTAAGACTTTATATGTTATTAATTTAGCTGCACAGTAATATATCCTATTTACTTCTGTTATATCACATGAATTTTTGTTAATAGTCTTGATTACTGTGTTTATTTGTTTAATCAGACTTCTAACATCTAAGCCAATCCCAAAGTTAATAAATATTACCCGTGGCAGGCACCATTTTTAAAACTACAACCACCCTTTGAGCACCTTATGCACAGCCCTGCCATAAAACGTACTAAAATGCCTGAACTGGGGCACAGCTAACTGATAGTTTGTGGAAATACAGGGTACCTACCTGAGTCTCCACATTCACTATCGTATGTTCTTTTATCAGTTTACTCTGTTACCTGATTGTTTCCAGCCCCCTCATAAGAGCAACTAACAGGGTCTCTGCCCGCTTTGCTCCCCACCCTGCCCCCAATTGCCTCTCGCCCCCAGTGGTCCTAACTTTATGACACACGCAAACCCCTCCCATCTTTCCAACAGCCAACCACGGCACTAAACCCAACATTACCGCCTCCATCTTCCCACTACTATCACTCCTCCTCAGATAACATGTATAAGCATACCATACCTATGCTCACTGCATGCACTCTCCTTGCATATCTTACATCCTACCAAAACTCCATCATTCCCACAATCAACCACTACCACTGTACTACTACTCACACCACCACTCATGTCTGTCCCACACTCAGCTCCCCTCCCCACCAACTCAAGAACCATCCCTATGCACCCCTCACATATTCTATCAACTATATTACTCAAACAAAAAGCATCCCTACAACTTAACATAGTAATCCTCCCACCATACCTATTACCCACAGAGCACAATCATAAAGTTTCCCTAATAAACAAACACATTCAAAAACTGAGAAAACTAATAACCCCATGCATATCAAAACTAGCCATAAGTGGAGACATCCACTCCAACCCCACTCCTCATAATCAGACTAGAAACCACAACTTCTCCCAAATCACAGCCAATAGAAAGCCAAGTGACTTCCTTCTACTAAGCCTAAATATTAGAAGTATATCCAATACGGTCCATGAACTCCATGCCACCATAGACTTGTACTCCCCAGATATAGTCATCCTGACAGAAACCTGGCTAAAACCTCACATTACCAGTGAGCAAATCCTCCCTACTGGTAATGGCATACTAAGAGTAGACCGGCTAAACAAGAAAGGAGGCAGTGTAGCTATAATATTTAAACAGCATCTAAACATCCAGATCTTAAAATCATCAGCTCCACAAATAGGCAATGAAGAAATAATATATACCAACTTCAAAATAAACCAAAACAAAACCATCAACATAATTGGATGATACTTCCCACCCACCTGGCCAAAACATCCCTCCACTAGAAATCCTCCTCAGCTGGTCTACCCACCATCTCCCCCAAGAAACTATAATTTTAGGTGATTTCAATATTGACTGGCAATCTTGTTCTGGCAACCATCCAACCCATCATCTAAACCTTCATGGCTTCACCCAACTAGTCCAGTCGCCAATCAGGATAAATAAAAACTCCAACAAGCACACTACCCTGGATTGAATACTAGTCAGCAAAAGCCCACAGTCATATATAACAGGCTGCTTATCAGATAGCCTCAGTGATCACTCCTCAACATTCCTACTCAAAAAACACCTATACCAAGCTAAACCTGTCATCTACTAACAAATACGTAAAAAACTAAACTTTAACCCATGCACATTCATCTCATCCCTCAAAGAATGTAACTGGCATCCTCTAAAGTACCTCAGTCTTGATGACACAGTCGAATTTTTTAATACTACCTTCCTGAGCAACCTTAATTACCATGCCCCCATAAGACTTTCCAAAACCAAAGCACAAGCCTCCCCATGGCTATAGAAAACCACTAAGTCAGAAATGAAAAGCAGGGATAAAGCCTGGGAGCACTGGCACAAAACCAAAACCCCCTCAACCAGACAGAAATTCCTAGAACTACGCAATAGAGTCAAAAAGCTAATAAAACAGGACAAATGCCAATACTACCAGCCTGCCCTAGACTCCTCCCAACACAACCCCAAACAATTCTGGTCCTCCATAAACTCCATCCTCCACCCAGGTAAAGTCAGTACCCCTCCTCCTAACATCCCTCACTCTTCCGAAAATATTTCTACCTCATTCAACACACACTTCACACAAACCATACTATCACTAGCTAGACAACACAACCCCCCCTCCAACTCACATCTTCAACTAGTAATCTTCCCACTGTCTTCTCTTTTTCTCCTGTTCTTACCTCCAACATAAAAAAACTCTTAACTAAACTTAAGCCCACCAAATTAGCGGCAGACAACTTCCCAAGTGAATACTTACAAATCGCAGCTGATGCTCTAGCCTACCCAGTATCCATCTTGATTAACAGATCTCTCTCAGAAAGTTACGTTCCCACACTATGGAAAGTATCACATATAATTCCCCTCCACAGAACTAACCAATTACCGCCCCATAGCTATTATCTCTCCACTCTCCAAAATTCTAGAGAGATGCATTCACTCTCAGGTCTCTGACTACCTCCTTACTAACGCACTCCTTTCCAAAACTCAACATGGTTTCCAACCAAGCCATAGCACCACCACTGCCTTAGTCTCCTTTACTAACACTATCCTTCAGCATAAAAACAATGGCTATCTCTCCTCTGCTACTTTCCTAGACCTATCTAAAGCATTTGACATGGTCCCACACAAACAACACATCTCTGTCCTCAATAACCTGTCCTTCGCTCAATCAGTCACCAACTGGTTTCAGAATTACCTGTCTGACTGCCAACAATCCATCGTATGGCAGAATGACATATTTCCCCAACTACCTGTCTCCATGGGGTTTCCCCAAGGATCCATCCTTGGACCCCTACTCTTCTCTATTTTCACCAATAATCTAGCCTCTGCCACCAAACATGGCACACTCATACAATATGCAGATGACTCAACCATCATCTGCTCAGCCCCGTCCCTACCCAAACTGCAAAAAGTCACACAGGAAGCCTTTTCCTCTGTTGAAACTTGCTTATCCGATGCCCAATTAATACTCAACCCAAACAAAACTAAACTACTCATCTTCCAACCCACCAAACATACTCAAAACAACACTCGCTTTAACATCACAGCAAAAGACAACACCACTATACACCCAACAGAACACACCAAATTGCTAGGAGTGGAAATAGACAATAAACTAAAATTTGACATTCACATATCCATGACCATAAAAAAAGTCCACAAAAAACTAAGAGCGTTACATAGAAATAAGCAACTTCTCACCAAAGCAGCAAAGATTTCAGTAGCAAATTCCCACCTTATCTCCACCCTACTTTATGCCTCTCAAATATATACCAACCTAAGGCAATGTGATCTAAACAAGCTAGAGACCTGCTACAACAAAATTGCCAAATTTGCCACAGGGGCATCCTACTGTAGTCACCACAGAATCTCACTTGCTGAACTGGGCTGGCTTGAACTCCCTCACCTCCTTCAATGGTATCAACTCACACTCGCCCACAAACTAGTAAACCATCCACTAAAAGTCTCATCCCTCCAGAATCTACTCCAACCCTATCGCACCACCAGACCACTAAGATCCAGCAACAAAAATCATTTACAGGTCACTAAAGCCAATAACTCTGCTGGAGAAGCACTATTCTCTTGCGCCATAGCCAAATTATGGAACTCCCTCCAACCCACAATTACCTCTGTACCATCATGCACCCACTTCAAAACTTTACTAAAAGCGCACCTAAAAACATGCTGGCTATGCCCTTGAAACTCACCCTCTAATATCACCCACCCCATCCACCCACTACCTTCCTTGATTATAGCAAGCTCAGATGCTAATAAGCCTAACTACTTATTATACAGCAGGAACTTCTTAATGTAACAATTGTTAATGTCGGTTATGTACTTTGCAGGTGATAAAGATTCTAGTTGTCTACTGATGTACTATGTTCTTCATCTGTAACTATGTATGTAATTAATTACTATGTTGATCAAATTGTTAATTGCTATGTAAATCCAATGTAACTGCTGCCTGTATATTTTAACTATGGAGCTTTTCTCCCCGGGCCTCCGCTGAAAATGGACCTACGTCCAGTCGGACACTCCCGGTCAACAAATGTAAATAAATAAATAAAAATAACATTTTGGGTCTTATTGCCATTCTATAATCTGTTTCTTTCATTGATCTTAATACGTCTATCCATCTCTATTAAATCAAGCAACTCTTCCCTTGGATCATTTTCTTCTAAACTGAGGGCACATTCTTTGTTCTCTGTTTCCTGCAGCCATTCTACAGAAAGTTCCAGAACATCTTCCTGTGGCACATTCCCTTTAGCTGCGTCCAGCGTCATCCATTGCTGTTTCATATGGGAGCTCACTAGCTTATCACTTCACAGCATTGACTGCACCAGAGTTGCCACTGTTTCCTGCATCTTCCCTTGCTGTGCAGCTCTAACCAAACTTTTGTTCTGGTTTCCAACTGAAGGATCCATAGTATCTTCATGTGACAAGTAATCAGATGCACCCCATTCACCCATTGCACCTTAATTTGGGGATTCATTGTTCCATCATGCTATGAGGTTACCACACTTGGATTTTCTACACTAAATCATTCACTTCCCAGGTAATCCATAGGTTCAGTTTCTATTTCTTTATGTTCTCTGTTGCTAACCCTCTTTTCTGCTTTCCCCTTTGTTTTATTATTTTTTTGTATTGTGAAATTTTCCATATCCTGATACTTTGCCTGTATTTCTTTTCAAATGTGTACCTTTGCGGTGTGACTGACCTAGTGTTTGTAAAAACTTAAATCAAACTGCATATTGTTTTAATTAGTAGAAAGAGAAGCAAGCCTCTCCATCATTCAAAGGGTGGCATACAGATAAACACTCCTATAAACATCAAACGCTTGTGTGTTACTTAGCAAAATGGGTTATAACTTGAAAGACACACTATCCAATACAAGAAAGCCTAATAAACTAAATGGATATCTGTAAACAGCCTCAACTATTCACCACTGTGATTATATGAGTTCCAAAGTTTCTCTTCAGATCTATAGTCACTTAGTGTCTAAAAGAATTATATTTTTCAAAACTAGAATCAACTTCTAATAAGGGTATAATTTTGTTTACAAGTATCCCTAGTGATCAAAGGTTCATAGGTATTTACAAGACCAATTTCCCAAATGTCCCAGAGCACTGCCTGGTTGCTCAGAGTCACACAGGAGGTATTATGGAGGCTGACAGAAACAAAGCATGGACTTCATTAAATAATTATCAGCAGCTCATAACCTCTGCTGTTTTCCAGACCAGATTATGCAATTTACTATCATATCGTAACCCACAACATGGTATTTTAGTACACTAAAACAGAAACTGTTTCCATGACCTTCTAATGAAAATGAGCCTGGCCCAGAAGAATACTCTGGTTTCCAAAAGAAACATTCAAAGGGTTAAATAAAATTAATAAGGTACCAAAACAGGACACACAGATAGCTCAATTGGACTGGTAGGGAAAACAACAGATAGGTAAAATGTGAATTAAGGAGAACGGTGAGGATAGACTATAAGATGCAGAGCATCTATACCACATATTTTCTTTGCCAAGATAATGATGGTCTGACTCTGCAAACTCAATGCATTATATTTATTGACATTTTTGTTGTGTTAATCAGCACATTCCAGGAGGGTAAGAAACCAGTTACAGTTATGGAAATTCAGAAAAGAAAGCTTCAGACATGTACAGCAATTACAGAACAGACGACCCAAACACATACTGCATTTACAGAAGTTTATTAAAAATACAGTGTGTAAGCCAGTACTGTGGCACAGAGGGATAAAAACCTAACTATAGCCATGCAGCCTGGGTTGAATTTGCAGCTCATGCATCTGAGGCACTGGCAAGGAGGGATGTGTGTGCCCATCTGGGGAGGAGAGCAGTCATCGATGACAGTCCGAAGGGGAGGCATACTCCAAAGAATGGAGTAGCCCTCAGATAATGTGAGAAGAAATGGGGGTTAGGTCATATTAAAAAAATCCCCCAATGATGGTTGACAGCCAAGATACCACATGGTTCCCTTAATATCTTCACCAGCCCCATCCCATATTGGTGAAAGTTCAGAGATGATGATAGAGGCTGGCTGTTCCTGTGAAGTAGATCGGACATGGGGGTATCGGTACCACAGGATGATGCATGAGGGGAGCAAAAACTGCAGCATTGTACAATGATGATTTTAAAAAAATCATGTCACAAGCAAATTAAATTTACATTCGTACCTTGCCACTGTTTTTATTCACAGTTATGCAGAACATAGATATAAAAAATTACACAAGTGCTTGAACAATACTGTAACTTACATATGTAAAATAACTGAAAGTATGTGTAAAATATAAAAAGTTATTAGAAGGGAGACTGTAAAGGAACAAGATCTACTGTACTGAAAAACAATACATCAGATCATTTCAATTCTTAAATGCACTTTATTATCTGAATGCTGCATTCAGTGCAGTCTACTTTTATGGATGTCTTGTAATGAATATCTGAATGCTGCATTCAGTGCAGTCTAGTTTTATCCTGCAGCTCATTTAACTTTTATGGATGTCTTGTAATGACACAGAGCTGAACAACACCTTCCTCTCAGTTTAACTGGCAAAATTATGCTTTGACCCTGCTTTGTCCCTGGTAAAATGGCATTTCAGAGTCCATCAACTAAGCTTAGCACTTCTCTATGAAAATAATCAATTTACTGCAAATGCCATCATCAGAAAGTAAGATACTATGGTGGTTTCCAAACCTTGTGTGAAACGCTTCACATCTTTTGCACCTATTTATATATTTAAGTAAATTTGATAATGAAAACAGTGTACTGATCCTTGTGGACCAATTTTAGTCTCAGCCCAAGAGTACAAAAACATCAATGAACAAGAAGAAAACATAGCAGTAAAGTACACAAGAATACCAGAGTAACAAACCGAGACATGCAAACATTAGCCTGTCAGGGCATAAGCCCAAAGAGACCCTGTAACTGGCATGTGGGAATCAAGACGTAAAAGCATGGTCTTTCACAGTTAACCAAACCCTCAACCCTAATGGCTATATGGGAATGAATGAGCCAACTGGGTGACCAGGGAGGAGAGACAATGGTCGGCAGAAAAACAGAAGAATGAAAAAAAAAAAAAGGATGCACATACTGTAAAAAAATACTTATTTATATCTGCCTATATATATGTGCGTGTGTGTGTGTGTGTGTGTGTGTGTGTGTGTGTGTGTGTGTGTGTGTGTGTGTGTGTGTGTGTGTGTGTGTGTGTGTGCATAAGTAAATTGACATAGACATATCAAATCTCCATTGTTACATGTTTAGCTTCCATTTTGAAATGTTTCCATTATGTACATTTATTTTTTTACTTTTAAAGTTTGCTACATCTTTTTAGAAAAAATATTGATTATAACCAAGTTGCACTTGCACTGCAACCATGATTTGTGTTGTGTTTACTGGATATTTTCTTTCCAGGTCTCTCTTAAAAAGGGGCATCACTGTCTCAGTCAACAAAAGCAATCAACAACTAATAAATAAATAAATACTTGTAACAAGTTCTAAGAATATCACTGTGCAAACCAGCTTTTACAGTTTCTTGCTAACTCCTTCAGTCTTTTTCACAGATTGTTCCAATGAACCTTTAGCCAAATTATTTGCTTCTACACACAAGAATACATTTCAATGCTATCTGCCACTTTTTGTCCTTTCTACTTCACTTTCAACCTTATTCAAAGTAAATGCAGGAAGTGTTTTAAACTGCCATGGCACAGCAGTCTTTTTCTACATTTACATTATTTTACATCGCTAGTAATACAAAATCCCGTTAACAACCCCCCCCCCCCCACTTCCTGACTGTTCTTCCTTACAACCCACTCCTATCTGTATTATTTGCAATATCTTCCTTTTCAACCATGGCAATCCCATTCCAGGGTTGAGAAGGGGTAGGTCAGAACTTTAAGGAATGGACAAAAAACTCAATGGATGCTAGCAAAGACATGGACAAATGTGATCCTAAAGGATACAGAAAGAAAGCTATAGTTTTATTATGTTAACATATGATATTTGATTATATTCTGAGCTAGATAGCTGAAAACCAATGTATATAAGGCTTATGCAATAAGTTTGAACACACACAGCCTAGGATTGCACATGCAGTTAAATAAGGCATGTGGCCTTCACTTTCTCCCAACACTGGTCATACAATAAGGGTTTTCAACGAATCAGTTATGAAGCCTTTTACCTCACTCTGATGAGGAATATAGTAAGAAATTTCAACAACATATTGCTAAGGATTTACATATGGTATTAGAAGAAAACAATTCTGATGCCATGCAACAAGGGTGGAATGAGCAGTCGTCAGGGCAACGAGGGAAGCAAGCTTCTTTAACAAGGAGATGGGCTTTTGTAGCAGTTGAAGGATCAAGCCCGAGATGCTTACATTTCCAAAGGCAAAGAGGGTAATTTTCATTCTAGTAGTCTGGATGGACCTGCAGAGTAATATACCTTTCAGTCTGTTAGTAAGAATCCCACCAGAGGTAAACTGGTTTCCAGCAGTTAAAAAAGGCTCAATACAGTCTTGGATAATTTCTGAAAACAAGACATTTATGTTAACTTCAACAGTAGAAAAAAAGAAGTTATGTACTCACCATAACGTTCCATCTGAGTAGGTACTTCATTTGTCTGCAACCTGTGGGTATCGGATCCGACTTCGGATCCGAGCCGGCAGCTTACCAAGCTCCAAGATCCGAGCTCCTAGCTCCTCCCCTACCCACAATCCCCTGCTACCAACCACATTACCTCAGATCGTTTTTTTTTTTTGCCTTACCAACCTGTAAATATGAAAAATCAACTGCAAAGGTGATCAGAAAATTACGAAAGGTTCGGGGGATGGCGGGGGGGGGGGGGGTTGGTTGCAGACAAATGAAGTACCTACTCAGATGGAACATTATGGTGAGTACATAACTTCTTTATCTGAAGTAGTTACTTCATTTGCTCTGCAACCTGTGGGACAGAGTCCCCAGCTACTTATAAAAACCTGGGTGGTCCTTACGGAAGGATATTCCGAAGCACCGCGGAGCCAAAAGAAGCCCTACTTCTCGAAATCACATCTAATTTATAATGAGAAATGAACGTATGAGAAGAGGACCAAGTAGCCGCTGAACATATGTCGTCCACTGGAACCCTAGACCAGAAGGCTGTTGAAGTGGCTACAGATCTTGTAGAATGAGCACGGATATTAACAGGGGCTGGTTTGCCAGACGATATATACCCCTGAATAATACACTGACAAAACCAATTTGCCACAGTAACTTTGGAAATGGCTTTACCCATGGATGATTTCGCATACGAGACAAATAACTGGTCCGACTTGTGAAACTCTCTAGTCCTATGCAAGTAAAAACGCAGCTGTCTGTGTACATCCAATTTGTGTAATGTGTATTCTCCCTTGTTCTGAAATGTGGGAAAAAACACTGGTAAATTTATTGATTGATTTATATTTGCTTCTGAAGCAACCTTAGGCAAGAAAGACGGGTTAGTCCTGAGAGACACTCTATCTTTGTGAAAGATAAGGTAAGGAGGCTTCATACACAAGGCTTGTAATTCTGAAACCCTTTTGGCTGAAGTAATGGCCACTAAGAAGGCTGTTTTCCATGACAAGAACTTCAACGGAATTGAGGCCGCAGGTTCGAAATGTGGACTTGTTAAGGCTTGCAAGACTAGAGTGAGGTCCCATGGGGGAACCACAGACTTTATTGGTGGATTTAAAAGGAAGATGCCTTGTAAGAAGGTTTTGCACAACTTTGTAGATGCTAAGGAACCTATGCCATCACCCACATGAAAATGGGAGATGGCCGCCAATTGTACCTTAACCGTAGACGCGCTTGCTCCTTGATGAAAGATTAATGAGAGGAAGTCTAGGATGGTCGGGATAGGGACAGTAAATGGGTCCAGGCCCTTATCTTCGGCCCAAATGGAAAAACGTTTCCACTTACTGTTGTAAAGTTTTCTGGTAGATGGCTTATGAGCAGCAACCAGAATGGCCTTAACGGGAGATGAGATACCGGGAGTCCTAGCCATTAATGGAACTGGATCAGCCAAGCCGCAAGCTTGAGGCTGACCAGGTTGGGTGTTGGGCAATACACGGGATGAGAAATCAGTTCTGGACTGGGATCCAGAATCCATGGAGGAGCCACACTGTGAGACCGCAGAAAGGGGAACCAGATCTGCCGAGGCCAGAATGGGGCTATGAGGATAACTCTGCTCCCCAACCGACAGGCTTTCTGAATGAACTTCATCATGAGAGGAAGGGGAGGATAAGCATAAAGGAGCCCGGGAGGCCAAGCATGGACCAGAGCGTCTCTGGGGGGAATTATTGTGAAGTACTCGCTGCATTTTGTGTTTAAAGGAGAAGCAAAAAGATTGCAGCAAGGCTGACCCCATTTGTGGAACATCTGTTTCGCAACAGATGGATTCAGAGACCACTCGTACGGAGTGAGGAGCACCCGACTTAGCTTGTCCGCTAATATATTGGATCGTCCCGGGATGTGCGTTGCTACCAGAAAGCGGTTGGTGGAGATCACCCATTCCCAAACTCTCATGGCCTCTTGACACAGGGGGTAAGATCTGGTTCCTCCCTGTTTGTTTATGTACCAGACTACAGACATGTTGCCTGTCTGGATTGCAATAGTCCCCAGGGGAAGAAGGTCATGGAGAGCTTGCAACATCAAAAGCACCGCCCTCATCTCTAGGACATTGATATTCAATGCTGTCTCTAGGGGAGTCCACGTGCCTTGAACGGATCTGCCTGAACAATGCCCCCCACCTGAGGCGAGAAGCGTCCGTGGTCAACGTGGCTTCGACCAGGGGGATCACAAAGGGCCTCCCTTCTCTGAGTTCCCGTGCATGTAACCACCAAAGAAGGGAGTCCCTAAAAACTCTGCTCAGCGGTATGGGCGTGTTCAACGGGTGGAGCAAGAGGGACCATTGGACTTGAAGGGTCCATTGCAATATCCACATTCGCAGGCGGGCATGGAGGGAAAGACCGATCGCGGCTGCCATAGACCCTAGTGCCCTCAGAACTAACTCCGCTGGAGGAGAAGGATTCCGTAGAAGGGCTAACACCTGATAAGACAAGTTGTTCAGTCTGACTGATGTTAGGGTAGCTCGAGAGATTCGAGTATCCAACCTGGCCCCTATGAATTCCAGGGCTTGAGTGGGGCACAGGCAGGATTTCTGCAGGTTTACTGAAATGCCTAGGTTGTGGGCTAGAGTCAGTGCGTAATCTCTCGCTAATGAGAGCTGATGCCTGTTGGTCACGGTAAGGAGCCAGTCGTCTAGGTACGGGAAGACCTGAATGCCCTGAAGTCTCAGGTGGGCAGCAACCACCGCCATGTCTTTGGTGAACACTCTGGGGGCTGAAGTGAGGCTGAATGGAAGAACTCTGAATTGATAATGACTGGCTCCGAGCCGGAAGCAGAGAAACCTCCTGGATCGTCTGTCCATTAAAATGTGGTAGTACGCATCCTTGAGGTCTATGGAGCACATCCAGTCATTCTCCCACAGAAGGGGGAGGATAGATTAAAGAGTGACCATCCGGAACTTTTCCTTGGGTATAAACAGGTTCAGAGCGGAAAGGTCTAAGATGGGTCTGAGGTCCCTCTTTGGCACCAAAAAGAACCTTGAGTAATAACCCAATCCGGACTGATCTGGGGGGACGGGCTGGATGGCTCTTTTTTTTTAGCAGCTTTAAAATTTCTAAAGCCGCCGCCTCTCTCTGATTGGATGGTACATCGGGGAGGTGTCTGGTTTTGGGGGGAAGATTTAGGAAAGGAATGAAGTAACCTCTGGAAATGATACGGAGCACCCATCGATCCATTGTAAGGGACTCCCAGTTTGACAGGTGCTCCGTCAACCGCCCCCCGACTGCCTCCAGAGAGGGACAGTCGGGCAAGCCCTCAGGGCTGTTGCGCGGGTCTGTCCGAGAAAGGTTCTCTAGACCCGAAATTACGCGGCCCCCCTCTGCCTCTGGGCCGGCGTCCACCTTGTCCTCCTCTGCCTCTAGAGGATGAGTGGTCCGCAGCTGGATGGGATTGCTGAGACTTGCAGAACCACAGCTTCTTTTGTCCCCTCTGATTCCTGGAGAAGGATCTTTGGGGACTAGAGAAGCGGACTCCGACGGCAGACAGCGTCTTCCCGTCCTTTTCGCTTTGGACCAGCGTATCGCGAATGGTCTTGCCGAAAAAAGCAGAACTGTCAAAGGGGGTGTTCACGAAGGATGCCTTGAAGGGATCCGCGAAGTCGCAAAGACGGAGCCAGGTGTGACGTCGTAAGACGACCCCTGCTCCGCTGGCTCTAGCGGCTCCCTCCGAAGCATGAGAGAGGAGCCGCATAGACGTATTGGAGATGGATTTCAGAGTGGCCATTCGTGTCGTAAACACATTCCTGTCTCCAACCGACATGGACTCTGGGGGGGCTGAAGCGTATTCATTGATCAAGTCTCGCTGTAGCCTGATGGTATGTGCCATATAGTTCAGTGCCCTTATAGAAAAGGTCGCTGAAGCAAACATCTGCTTCCCAATCCGGTCCAATGCTCGAGATTCTTTATCTGGTGGGTGGACCAGAGAACTCTCCTGAACGAGTTCTTTCTTGGTGGCCGCCACCACCAACATGGCATCAACAGGGGATCCTTTGGCCCACGGTTGCCTACCTGTGGGGGGGCTCAGTATTTTGTTGGGATGCCTAGGTATTGGTTCCACGGTGTCGGGCTCCTTCCACGTCCTGGTGGTAATTAAGTCCACCAGGGGGTCGGCCGGAGGGGACACCCAAGAAGTAGATGGGCCTGCCTCAAACGCCTCCAGGAACACGGATTCATCAAGGGAAGGTTTTTGGGCAGACCACCCCCCTCTAATACGCAACATTTCCATGATGTCTCCAAAGGAGACATCTTCAGGGGGTGACCTTGGGGAACTCTCCCTATCATCTAAGTCCGTGTCAGTGGTAACGGACTCGGGGGAGTCCAGGTGCCTCCTTTTACACCGATGTTTCCGAGGAACCTCCTCGGTGGGGCTATCCGAAGAGGGCTCGTCCACGAGTTGTTGTTCCTCAACAGGAACTAGCTGGAGAGCTTGGGCAGGCTGTCCCGATGGTCGGATGATGGAAGACAGACCCTCATGCAGTGGGGGTATGGGTGGATCCACAACCCGAACCGGGGATCTGGAGTATCTCGACAGTACCCTCTCCACTACCTCAAAAGCCGAAGGAGATTCACCCTCGCCAGCCTCTGAGAGCAATCTCCTCAGCTCCGAGGAAGGGATCGGGGTCGGAGCCGAAGCAGTCGGCGCCGAGAAAGAGGAGCACTCCGAACCCAACAGCTCCGAAGATACAACAACTCCCTCGGATCCAATGCTCAGCCCTCGGCCCCTAGAGCTTGGATCCAACAAGCTCGAGGGCATAGTCGGCGTCGAAGAGACCAGCGCTATTGGCGCCAACAATTCCCTGGGTCCAAATGGGCACGGATCCGATGACTCCGAGATCCGAAAACGAGTCGGAGAAGGAGTGATCAGGGCAAACATGGGGGCCGCGCTCCCCCCCAGAGGGGGGGAGGCAAGAGCACCCCCATCTGCATTTGGGTCTGTAAGGACTGACGCATCATCCGATCCATATCCGCTTCGGAGATGCTTTTTGTTGACCTGGAAGAGGTAGTCGAGGCAGGCCGGGAGGGCCGCCTCGACGACCTCGAGGGAGACCGATCTTCCTCCTCTGGCTCCGGCGAGAAGCTAGGCGAATGGAGCCGAGAGGAGAAGGATCCAGAGACCCCCGAAGGAGACTTAGTTATTTTAGCTGGCGGAGCCGAGGGGTGAGACTCGGTCCGCCTTTTATGGGATCTATGTCCCTCCTTATCCTTGTGCCTCTTCTCCTTAGTTGAGGAGGCACTAGTTTCCCCAGAGCTCAAACCCGAAGTGGGAGGTTGAGTCCCGGGTTGAGCTGAGGGAACAGAGGGCGCTGAGGCCGCTGAGGCAGCCGGAGCCCGAACAGGAGAGGAAGAAGAAGCTGACTCCTGGGGGAGCTTTCCCGCCAGGATCAGCTTGTTCTTCCTATCCCGAAGTGCCCGGGGGTTAAAGGCCGCACAGATCTGGCAGGCCTCTGAGAGATGGGCTGCCCCCAGGCCACACTCAGTACATTTGGAAAAAATGGCCTTAGGCCCTTCCGCCATGTTGAAGCACTCACACACACACACACACAAACGCTAAGGAGGGAGGGGGAGTGACAAGAAAACTAACTACTGTACCAGTAAAAATTTAAAAAACTAACATTAACAAGGGGGTAGAAGGTTTTACTACCACACACACACGATTTTGAAGTTTTTGGTGAAAAAAGATTGAAAACGATCTCACCCAGCCAGGAGCTCTTCAAAAGTAAAGCTTCTTCAGTCGCGGCAAAAAACGATCTGAGGTAATGTGGTTGGTAGCAGGGGATTATGGGTAGGGGGAGGAGCTAGGAGCTCGGATCTTGGAGCTTGGTAAGCTGCCGGCTCGGATCCGAAGTCGGATCCGATACCCACAGGTTGCAGAGCAAATGAAGTAACTACTTCAGATACATATTTTTAGCTGCAGGTTATCCAAAACATATTTCAGCAGTGATACAGAGTTTGGGGGTTGGGGTCATACAGGCAAGAGGCTATGAAAAGTTTAATTTATCCTTCAAGGGTGACTTCATAGGTTCAAAGGGGAATACTAGGCTAACTGCCCTGAAGGTCTATTTTAAGCCTAGTCAATATCCACAGGTCAAAATCCAACCCTGTATCGTGTGTGTATGAGGTGAGTACCCTAACCATTGTGCCAAACTCACCCTTTATAGGTTCACAGGTACATACTAGGCTAGTTGCTCTTGTGGACAACCCCTTGGCAACCCCCTAGGCTGGGCTTTAAATTACAATTGATGAAGAGAATTTTTAACCAGGCGTGCACTCTACTCATACCAAGGGGCCAGGGCAGTAAGCCCTGAATGGCTGGTATTTTACAATTATAAGAGGATCAATGAAGATATATTTAAACCAAGACTGTGAAACAGATAATTCATCAGGATTATACATTTACATCCAGATCTCATAATGCACTATCTTTCTGCAGGTACATTCAGGCTAATGCGAGATATTTCAAGAGAGTGGCTGACAGGTCTAGTAGTGTGAGCAAAGGTAAGAAGATTATTACAAAGGTTCATAGATAATTATCAGGCTAGCTGCCTTTGTGGGTCATTTTAACCTCTTTCAATTTTTCAGAGGTGAGAATCAAACTTTGTACCTTGTGTCTTTGAAGTAAACATCCTAACCATTATGCCAACCTTTAACCCCAATTACAAGAGGAATTTCATATGGGTTGAAGGTCGTGTGGTTTCATGGTACACACCATTCATTCAGAATCAGAAGTAATATAGGTTGTTAAATGGAATTACAAGAGATTGGGAAACTAAGACTCTTACTGCTAATGTTCTAAGCAGAGATATGTTGCAGTGGAAATAATAGCCGAAGACATCAGAAGTGATACATAACTGATGAATATTTGTTTCTTTTTGTGGAAAAGGCCAAGATATGTAGATCTAGGTATTAGAGCTGTTAAAGCAAGAAAACACATGGAATGAATGCTACAAATGTTAAATATAATCATAACCATTGCCTTATCTTAAAATCATATTGCACTTTGATTTGTATATTGTACTTACAGCCACATCATGCCTGAATAGGTCACTCTATCCCACACACCTACAAGCCAAATAAATAAATACATTTAAAAAATTATTCCACTGTATTAATACGGCACATGTACCAAGATAGTGCAGGAAATGTATGTATGTACTTATTTATTTATTTTCATTTGCTAACTGGCATAGTCCAGCTGAGCCAAAACCCATTTTCAGTGGTTCTCCTGGGAGAAAAGCTCCAAGGATAATTATTATTACGTACATGCGGACAGAATACAGGAAATCATATAATACATAAAGTATAGTTGTACAACAACTTACCGTAACAGTAAATGTTCAACTAGAGCAATGCTGTAGTACTGCTGACTTATAACATGTATCCTGCCAACTCTACAAAAGTCTAGGTACCTTCCTCTCACACCGTATGCCTGACCTACGCCCTGTGAATGAGACTACATGTTGGTGCTTAAGGGATTTATGGCCAAACCAAAAACAACGGCCAGCACAAAAACAGTGATGAATTACTTTAATTAATTATTTTAATAAATACCAATATACAAAATGTATCAAATCAATACACAGGCAAACTGGTTTTGGCTATTCCTTCATCAGTGCTCTAAAACATTAACGTAAAAAACAAATCACTATAGATATATATATATATATATATATATATATATATATATATATATATATATATATATATGTGTGTGTGTGTGTGTGTGTGTGTATAAAGAAAATTAAACACACACACACACACTTCCTCCACCAATACAATCAAAGAATCTCATTAAGAGCAGGAGAAAAGGTGCACCTACTTTAACTATCCACATGCGTTCCTTTTTATTAAGCAAACCATGCCAGATGATCTATAGCAATAAACCTAAAAACAGATGTCAAATGTTTTAAAACATGTTTGTACAAAGCATTAGACATTTTTTTGTTCCTAATATCACTTACATGTTAAATATTACTCCTATAAACGTAGAAAGTTGTTAGAATAAAAAGTCTTGTGTTACTATACATTTTCTGAGGATATGAAGTCTGAAACTCAAATGCCTGTCATTATTTAGTGAATTCAGTCCTCAAAAATCCAGAAAATTACAAATTTTATGAGGAACAGACCAAAAATATGAGAGGAAAATCTAGAGACTTGAGAGGTATCTTTAAGGTGTTTTTACTTCAGATCCATTTTGGCTGGTATGTGGAATGAAACTAGTTGGAATACAGTGTTAAAAGCTTTAGAGAAGTCCACAAAAGTAGAGGTTGTGTGCAGGCCTTGATGAAACCCATGTTGAGTGACTGAGATAAGGATGCCGATTGTTAGACAGCTTAGAATTTGTAGAATTTTAGAGACTGGAGACAAGAAAGTAATGGGTCTATAAGCTGGGCAGTTGATGTTTTGTTCTTCCTTTATGAAATGGCATTATGAAGGATTCTTTTCCATATTTTAGGACTATATTGTTCTGCAAAGGCTGCATTAATCAGCATGGTAACAGGACAATAGGCATCAGCACATATCTGAAGGTATTCAGGAGGATGTTGATCAGAGATACAACAGCATCGTTCAGCGTTTGTAGGAGCTTCATTATTTGTGTCACATTAATTGGATGCAGATTGAAAGAACCAAGAAGGGCGGTCATTAGTGTTGTGTGCACCTGCTGTATTAGGTTGTTACAAGAATGCTTTAGCTACATTTATGAACTGATTATTTAGGATGTAGGAGGTACTGATGTCTGTTTCATCTGGGTGTGGATCTGGGGTTAATTTATTTTCCTGGCTTTAGGAGACTGCCAACACAAATCCATTTTTTAGGATGGTTCCTATAATTTTTTGCAGTTCAAAGCAATAAGCCTGCTTTGTCTTCTACAGCAAGTTGATAAATTGGTTTCTACATATGGCAGGTTTTCTAGTTAGCACTGCGTGATTCATATTCCATGGTTGCCAAGCTGTATCCCTGTTTTAACATTAGTTCCTTATTCATCATGGGGGGAGCAGGTATGGCTCCTACCTTCTTCCTATTGGCAGTTGCAGTTGCATTTAATACCTTCCTTGTATGGGTAGGTGCAACTGCATTTAAGATAAAGGAGTGGTTTAAGTACTGTAAGGCTTCATCTAGAGGAAGTTGTTTGAGAGGAAGCCAGTTGCAAATCTTAAAAAAAAATTAAAAATGGCTATGCTGAACAGTCTTTTGAACATACCTAGTTGTACATTATGTTTTTGAGGCATTTCTAAAACCTTTAATGGAAAAATGTTGGATGATGGTAAGTTAGGAAATAGATTAAAAGAAGACTAGATATTGGTTGTGTTGGTGGTTAATACCCAGTCTACAATGCCTTCTTTGCCAGCAACTGAATAGATTAATAGCAATGGACTGAAGATTAACATAACTCAAGAAGACAATGAAAAGCAAATGAATGTTTATTCGGAAACATCAACATACATCTGACTGACTAGGAGGTTAAGCACTGACCAATGAGGAAGCAACTAGGAGGTTAAGCACTGACCAATGAGGAAGCAAGGACATGAGAACAAGTCAAAAGACTGATCATAAGTGGACAGAGTATGGCTAGTCCCACCCCCATTTTATTTGTGGGGACTATTTCCAATGTACAACTAGGACAGCATAGAAGAGTGCCAAAACGTACCTAAATCCTTGAGTGAAGAAAAGGAAATAAGGCACTGGGAAGGGCATTCAAGCAAATGCCTATAGTTTAAAACTTAGTTTTATCTCATGCCCAAACTAACTTAGCAACATTTGGAATACATATTGCTCCAGATTCCCTAGATTAAAAAAAAATGAAAAGGAAAACCCACATTGCACAATGGCTGCAGATTCCCATATTTAAAAATATGAAAAAAAAATCTGATTCTGGCTTCACTAACTGCAACTGTTACATGCCAATGTAAAACCATTGCTTCATGTACAAGGTAAGTGTTCATAAAGTCAGACAGAAAAATGTATAAAGACTATATCTTAACAGTGACAATCTCAGTTCAACTGTCTGAAAATGAAGATCATGGGTCAGGTACAAATGCTGCAAATACATTGCACAGCCACTCAAAAATAATGTAAACAGTACTGAAGCTGGAAGTTAGAATGAACGTCTTATTTTACTTGTTTATTATGTTTCGGGAAAAAAAAGTCTGTAGAACACTGACAGTATCAGTTAGTGATGTCAGAATCAGGAAATCAGATAGGGCAGTGGAAAGTTACAATCTGTGCAGGCAGATGTAAGTGCTGGTTTATTTAAAGTTAGCCAGCACACAAGCTGATACTGCAAAGCTGAAACACTAAAACATGCCATGCAGTAAACAGTAGGGTACTTATTATAATCCATTATAGACATGTCTGCTGATTTATATCACATAACTTTTGAAAAAAGTAAAGATGCAAGCAGATCGGTAGGTAAATATTAAAAAATGATCTGATTCAGAAGAGTTCATGGATTCATTGCAAATAACATGAGGTTAAAATACCTTCATCATAGTAGAATGCTAGGCTATCAACTCAACTTTTTAAGACTAGCAATATTTCCCAGTAAAAATTGACAAGTATTGGCTCCCAAGGGTTTTCCAGGGGTCTACAGGACAGCTTTCAATCCACAAATTCATGGACTTGTGAGCTGCATCAGAAAACATGCGATATTGAACTATGCCTACAACGTAATGCAAGATAGTGCTGTAAGCGTCCTCCATCATGGGCAGCTGGGTGCTCCTCCTGAAATTGGGAATGCTAGGTAAGGCACAATGGTTGGTAAGTGATAACCTGTGATGGGAGTGGAGTGGCACTTAATGACATGGGAGTGCACAGGAATATAAAGCACACAAAGGAAAAATGCCTGTTGTTTAAATTAACTTGAATAGCTGTGAAAATAGCAACAAATTTAGAGGTATATCATCTGCCAAAAATTCACTTTCTTCTCCCTGAAGTTTATGAACTCAGTCACAGATTTATGCACTGCAAAACGTGCCTGATAATTGGAAAGGCTCATCATGACCCAAATGCCCCCCCCCCTCTGATTTCTTGTTTCCTCACCCTAATATCTCACCACTGCAAACTGAAAGATGGAAAATAGATAGGTGGTAACTGATCAACATATTTTTTTCTTACAGAAATCATATGATGTTTAATTTAAAACACCATTATAGCTATGAACAGGATGAAAATACTACGAAATACTGTGATCCATCCAGATTGTAGTTGATCCTGGGAATGTCATGCACGTTGCCAATGCAGGGCTAAAGTTAAAAGGTTCCTGATAACATTATGTCTGCACATGCCCTGGTCTTCAGCATTTACAGCACATCATACAAGGCCTCAAGAACATACAAATCTGACTGAAAAATTGTTAAAAATTACTCTTTATTCATAAAATTGAAAAGAACTGGCACCTCAGATTCTTGACTTCACAAAGCTCCCTATAGTGTTGGAAAATGAAATTTTGAAGATGTTATTTTCAACAGGTTGCCAGTACAAACTAGAATGTGGATCAATGAACAGACTTCTTAAGAATGTTAACTGGTAAGAAAAACATGATATCTATTTTGTGAGCAGGTAAGCCCATCTGTTGAAGGGGTATCTCATATACTGAGAAAACACTGGCATAGCAATGAAATGCTGGCTGACTTGGGATGGAATATATTTTACAGAAAGTCATTCAGTATTATGAATCGAGCACTGCATTCTGCTATGAATGCAAATGAAGTTAGTGTTGCAGATTGTAAGGGGTGTTCAGTCTATTACTAAGATGACAGGAATCTAATGCACATGTTTTTAGGACCACAGGCAGCTATAATTGTCAACAGAAAGCAGATGTCTACACACTGAAACATATTTATGGTCTTTATTATACTGGACAAACCATGAGATTAGTAAAAGTCAGAGTACCAGAGCACATTAGAAACATTAGGCATGCTGTTCTTGAAAGTTCAGCTGACCCTGACTTATGCAAATACTTATGATACTTAAACCCTAAAAGGATTAAATACTGGATTACTAATAACGATTTTGCTATGAAATTAGAGAATATAACACCTGACCTTGTCTAATCTTTTAAGGAAAGTACGGTAGGACCTGGTTAGTAATTGGATAGGTAACCACCTGAGAGTACCAAATTATTTTAAGTGTACGTTTTTATGATCAATATATTTTTCTAGTCTTTTCTAAGTATTATCTGGAATGAGGGCCCGTTTCCTTTGTACTGGCTTACTTAATTTCCTGGTAAATATTTAATGCACATTTTCTGGTAAATGGTTTAGAACCACATGAATGAAGACAAGGCAGAAGATCTTTTTAGTTTTATTAATACAGAATAAGTCCTCAACTATTTTTCTGTCAAATGTGTATGTGCTTGAAGTTGGGAGATGTTAATTTTGACTTATTTGTCCAGTGGAATTGTATAAAGAAATATGTCATCCAAGGCCTCAAGAAATAGCTCTGTCTAGGGAGTCTTCTGCAGGTCTTTGGGTTGAAGTTAGCACGAGATTTATTTTTATTTATTTATTTTACATTTGTTGACCGGGATAGTCCAGTCTGGGTGTGAGCCCATTTTCAGCAGAGGCCCGGGGAGAAAAGCTCCAATAAAACAAGAACAACATTGACAGGTACAGTATCAGTTTTACATAGAATTTAACAGAAATATCTAGAGACAATAAAGAAAGTATAATATACAATAGGCACTTTAGTGAAAAGGAGAAAGTTATTACAACATAGTAAAGTTATATAATATATATATATATATATATATATATATATATTTTTTTTTGAGGGCAGGGGTCCATCTTTAGTTGATCATTTGAGTATACTTTAATACACATACATATGTATACCCTTACAAAAAAAAAAAAATTATCAAATTATATTTTTATTGTAGGTAGCTACTGAAACGGTAGCATTGTTGCCTCACAGCAAGAAGTTCTCCCATTCGATTCTCGGCTAGGAGCGCCTTCTGTGTGGAGTTTGCATGTCCTCCCCACGGTTGAGTAGCGTTTGAAAGACATGCGTGGAATGGGCGTGCCTTCGTTGAAGGTTGGGCGTCGAGCTGGCACCTCTGCACCCGTAAAAAAATCTACTGCCAATCATTAGCGGACCGGATTTCCGCTGTGGTGACCCCTAACCAGGAAAAGCCGAAAGAACAACAACAACTCTTATTGTAGGTAGCTGATAGGTCTTGTTAACAAGTGGGAGTAGGGTATACATGGAGACTATAAAATTTGGAGGATGAAATTTGACGTAGGATTATGTGGTATTAGCCTGGCTTGGTGCAGGAGCAGAGCCAGTTGTTAGTGAGGTGGTCTTTGAGCAGAGTTTTGAATTGGTGTAGGTTGGTAGCATTTAGGATGTGTTGAGGGATTGAGTTCCAAAGTTTAGAAATGTGGTGGGAGTAGAGGGCATCCCCAGATTTGTTGTTGCTTTTGGATACTTGGAGGAGTGTTTTGTGCGAGGATCGGAGTTGCTGAGTGTTGGTATATGGTTGGAGTAATTGTTGTAGGGTTCTGTTTGGCTGGTATATTAGTTGGTGAGTAAAGACAAGCTGGGTATAGGTTAGTTGTTGTGGGAATTCTAGCAAATTTATTTGTTGTAGGGCAGAGCAGTGGTGGGACCTATATGGGGAGCTAGTGGCAAACTTGGCTATTTTATTGTAGGCTGATTCAAGTTTGGTAAGGTCAGTTTTGTTAAGGTTTGTAAAGACGGAAGAAGCATAGAGACCATTAGATAAGAGATGAGTCCTGGCGATGCTTAGTCTAGAATGGCTAGTTAGGAAAGGATTACTTCTGTAAAGACAGTCTAATTTGATGTGTGTGTTTTTTTAAGGGTTTGAGTGAGGTGTAGGTCGAATTTTAATTTGCTACCAGTTGTGACACCTAGTAATTTGGTATGTGAGCTGGTGTTTATGATTGTGTTGTTGGAGAAGTTGATTTAAAAAGTGGCTGAGGGACTGGGTGTTTTGGTGGGGAGAAGGAGCATGAGTTTGGTCTTGTTTGGGTTCAGTATAAGGTTAGTGTTAGTTAGCCAGGATTCTACTTCTAGGAAGGATTGTTGTGTTATAGCCTGTAGTTGTGTCAGAGAGGGGGCGGAGCTTATCAGGGAAGAGTCATCTGCATATTGGATGACAGAGGCGAGAGATGTGAATTTATGGAGTTGATTTGTGAAGATGGTAAAAAGTAGGGGGCCTAATATGGAGCCTTGTGGAACTCCTATGTTAACAGGGAGCAAAGATGATAGCTCCTGTTGCCATCTAACAGCCTGCTGGTGTTTGGTTAGACAGCTGTGGAACCAAGCTAGGGACGAATGACTGAGATGTAATGTGGCCAGTTCTGACAGCAGTTTTTGGTGTAAAACTGTGTTGAATGCCTTTACGAGATCTAGAAAGATGGATGAGACATATTTATTCTGATTTCTGTGTTCATTTATTGTGTTAGTAAAACTGACGTGGGCGGTTGTAGTGCTGTAGTGGGGGCGAAAACCATGTTGTGTGTTTGATAGGAGGTTACTGGAGATAGGGTAGTTTAGAAGCTGGGAGTGAAACATTTTTCTAGTATTTTGGAGAGGTGAAAGAATGGCAATGGGCCTGTAATTAGTAAGCTTGGTAGAGTTGCCACCTTTATGCAGTGGGGTGATATAGGAGACTTTCCAGATTAGTGGGACATAGTTCTCAGAGATAGAGCGGTTGATGAGGATAGAAATGGGGTAGGCTATGACTTCGGAGGCAGCTTTGAGGAATTCTGATGGGAGGTTGTCAGCAGCTAGGCTAGGGTTACCACCTGTCCCACTTTGCGAGGGACAATCCCTCTTTGGGCTATTGTTTCCTGCAAAACAAATTGTAAAAATGGGAAATGTCCTAGGTTTTAAGACAAAATTATTTCCTATATTTTATGTAATAGTTGCATAAAACAGTTATTCTGCATCTGAAACACCTAAATGTTATAAGAAACAGAATAAGCAACTAAAATGCTACAAGAATAAGCTTTTATTTAGGCAAAAAAGTGAAGTTCTGTCCTATGTACTGGCCGTGGGTATGTTTTGGCCTGCAAAATCTGACATTTGTACCAAAAATGTCCCACTTTGGGCATTTGAAAAGGTGGCAACCCTAAGCTAGGCTGGTGGGCTTAAGCTTAGTGAGTAGTTTTTTTTATGGTAAGGGTTGGGATGGGGTTAAAGGAGAAGGAGTTTACATCCTCATTGTTTGCTACGGGGATTGTAGTAGTGATGTTTTGGTCATAGTCAATAAGTGAGTGAATTGTTCTTATGAAAAAGGAATTGAATTGTGTTGCAATGTTATCATTTGATGGGGGTGTGGTAGGATTGTGGGTGGACGTACTACCAGGTTGCAGGAGTTTGTTTATAGTGGCCCAGAATATTTTGGGGTTGTTTTTGTTTCTTTGCTATGCAGTGATGTAGTAGGTTTTTTGTCAGCTTTTATCTGGGATTTGGCTTTATTCCTAAGTTGTTTGAAAAGTAGAAAGTTGTCATTGCTTTTGTTAGTTAGTCAATGTTCCCATGCCTTGTCCCTTTCTTTTAATAGGTCTTTGGTGTTGTTTCTAAGCCAGGCTGTGTACTGATGTATTATTCAAGCTATTCCGCAGGGATCCAGCCTGTTTAGGATGTTGAGGAAGGTGGTGTTAAAGTGTTGAACTGTGTATCTAGTGGTAGTGTTTTGAGGGGGGACCAGTTAATTTGTTAGAAGTGGGAGTTAAAAATGTGGGTATTAATTTTTTTCTTGTTGCAGATTAGCCTATAGACTACTTGTGATCTTATTTTATACCCAAGACTCCTATAGTCTAAAAGATAAAGTTGCTAAAAACTGAAAAAAAAAACTCACATATACAATCAAATGCAGAACTGAACTTCATTTCACAGCAATTATGAAATAGAAGCATTTTAAGTGTGCATTTCTTTTCAGGTTTTACTGGGAAGAAATGTTGAAAGCACAAAGCACATGTGGCATTCCACATAGATTAAGTACTGGACTAGAAGATCCCTCCAGACTGTCCCTGATCTTCTAAGTAGTTGGAACTTACTACAGGTTTACAAACACTAAGTTCAGTCACCTACCCCTGCCCCCAAGGTGATCCTCCCCTTAGTGCTATCCAGATTCAATACCAGGCTCATCTGATCAGACAGGAAGTGACAAAAATCATGCTTTTCATAATTACAGATATAAGATAGAAAAGGCCATCATTTTTATTACTATTAATTATTTAAACTTCATATATAGTTACTGGATTATCATGATATTAATGGAAGCATACTAAAAGCAGACAGCACAGAAATACAGATAGGTATTTGCTAAATGTAAACTTAAGTCTTAACTTAAATTAGTACAGAGTCAAGAAATAAACTATTTAAAGAAAAGAGCTCATCACAGATGACATGGATTCTTCAACATATACCAGCTTTCAAAGAAAGATAAAATAATTTCCTTGGATCACAGTATGAGGAAAAACTTGGTATTACTTTCTTAACTAAATACACAACACGTCATACACAAACACCTAATCTGCATGTGATGCATGGAGGAAGTAAGTTAACATCATTTCAATTTGTAAATTATGTCAGTCTATTTTATTCTTTCAAGTAGACTTTTCACAAGATTAATGTGTATTGTTACCAGAATAATTTATTTTGTTTGACCGAAGATATTTAATATTCACGTTCTGCTGTACGCTATTATCTCGGCTTTAATCTACTTAATAAAGCAGTACAAGGACAGCATTGCTTATGAAGCATATAGTCAAGTCATTTAACACTCTCATAATACCAGTACTATTACAAAACTAATAAACAACAAAGTTGTACAAACAAAGAGAAGTACAAAATTAAAATACATGGCATGCACACAGGCACTTGCATGCAAGTCTGTGTACAAACACACAGCACTCTTACCTTTCTTCCCTGAGGCCAGTGTCTTCCAAGAGGTCATGAAGAGAATTTGGCATGTCATCGGTCGGTGATTTTAGTGTGCTTTCAGCAGCTAAGACAAACAGAATGACACAATATCAAATGGCAGCTAGTATTGGGTCAGCTAGAAATTCAGTGCAGACAGTTAAGTGATGCTTCTAGGTATTCAAGGACAGCCAGAATGTCTCTGCACAATAACTGCACTTGCGCTAGTATGGTCAAAAAGGATATTGACATATGATGGCAAAGACAAACAAGTAGTAATTCAAGGTAGTAAAAATTATCAGTTACTACTCTTGGATTAGATTAAGGTAAACTTCTAGTCAACTCCCTTCCATTTTACAAATAATATGCCACTTTTGTATATACCACCAAGTATGAACTGCAGGCAAATACCAGAAAAACTCAAAAAAATAAAATAAAGAATGAATATTTACCTTCTTTATTACTAACTACTTTCACATTTCTATTTATCTAACCCAATATTGCTCCATCTCTACAAATGGTTGCATGTTCATGATGGTTTGACATAACCACATTAAAAATTCAGGGAAATACACTGTGATATATACATGCAATCAGACTTTATTCTAAATAGCACTAGAGCACGGCATCATAAGTAATAATGATAAAATGTTCATTTTTTTCATTTTAATGCCATAACATTTAAAAATTTAAAAGGTCATATTAATAAGGAAATACATAAATTTTATGACTAAGGTTACAACCATCATTACATCATCTGTTTTATTCTTATCTTTTAGATTTGTTAAACAGAACTGATATCTAGATTTTTGCTTTAAGAGGACTACACTGGAAAAGTTGCAGCCTGCCTACCTCTGCAGCATAAACAAATGAAGCCACGACTGTGACCCAGATGACCTAAGATTGAATTCCTGCTTGGTTGCTGGAGGATCCTGGGAAAGAAGGAATGGCATTTTGTCAGATTGCCCATTCCAGAATGGAAAAGTGAGACTTCTGTCTGCAATAAGGCACTCCATGAGTGATGGAGATGTGCCATGACTGAAAAGGTAGATTGCCATTAAATGTGTCTAGAGGACAGATCTGAAACTGACTGACATTATATGCATTGATGCATAAAATGTCAGTCTTTTGCATTGATGCTCATGATGTGAGTAGCTCTGCCCACATAGGGGACCTCAAACTATCTCTTGTGTACAAGATGGCACACATGATGATGCAGCAGCTAGAAGGTTCACATTTCCCAGTCTCTTTTCCAACCCATCTATGACTAGGGCCATCTCTGCCCACAGGACAATGCCAGAGGCACTACAATTAAGAGCAATAGGAGTGGAAAGCAGAAGATGGTTAGCAGAAAAGTATTTAGTGATGGGGAGAGGGGAGTTATGTACTCACCATAAAGTTCCATCTGAGTTGCTGCTTTTCATTTGTCTTCAACCTGTGGGACACAGATCCAGGATGAATCCGACTCGGCCACATCTCTCCAGCATTGGATCCGACCTCCAAGCTCCTCCCTTACCCAAAATGCCCATGTCTCTTCCTCCCCTCAGATCGAGTTTGCTGCCCACCATAGCATCCCAACCTGACTCAATGCTTTACCCCTTGGCACAATAACCCAGATAGTATCATAAGAAATAACCAGATATGCCAAGAAAGGACCATGTCTTTTCTAGCCAGACAACCACACAGTCCATGTAAGGCAGGGGGAAGGAGGGAGGAACGGTTGAAGACAAATGAAAGCAACAACTCAGATGGAATGTTATGGTGAGTACGTAACTTCTTTACCTGAAGTTGTTTTCATTTGGTCTTCAACCTGTGGGATAGATTCCCCAGCTACTAAAACCCTGGGAAGCCCTCATGGAAGGATACTCTGTAGCATGGCAGAGCCAAAGGATGCCCTACTTTTGGAGAGAAGATCCAACTTGTAATGAGAAATGAAAGTATGTGAAGATGCCCAGGCAGCCGCAGAACAAATGTCATCCAAGGAAACCCTGGACCAAAAGGCAGCTGAAGTAACCACAGACCTAGTAGAATGTGCCTTAACTTAACTTGGTGGAGACAATCGTTTGGTCGAATACGCCCAGAGTATACACTGAGAGATCCAATGTGCAATGGTGACCTTCGATACAGCTTTCTCTAAAAAGGGCTTAGAGTAAGAAATGAACAGTTGATCAGACTTGCGAAAGGCCTTTGTTCTGTGCAAGTAAAAACATAATTGTCTATGAACATCCAGCAGGTGCAATTTATACTCTCCATTATTCTGAAAGCTCAGAAAGAAAACAGGAAGATTAATAACCTGATTAATGTTTGATTCAGAGGCCACTTTCGGCAGGAAAGAAGGATTAATGCACAAAGATACCCTGTCTTTATGGAAGACCATGTAAGGAGGCTTAATCAATAAGGCCTGAAGCTCCAACACTCTTTTAGCTGAAGTAATGGCAATCAGGAAGGTTGTCTTCCAAGACCGGAACTGCAGATCCACTGAAGCAGTGGGTTTGAAGGGGGAAGAAACCAAGGTTTGAAGGATGAAAGTAAGGTCCCAAGGAGGTGTAGGATCCTTCATTGGTGGCCTAAGAGGAAAGATACCCTTCAAAAAAGCTTTACAGAGCTTAGAAGAAGCCAGAGAAGTTGAATTATCCCCTATGCAGAAGTTAGAAATAGCCGCCAGCTGAACTTTAACTAGAAATGCTGACACCCTGTTGAAAAATACCTGCCAGAAACTCTAAGATAACAGGAACTGGGGCAGTGAAGGGATCCAAATCATGCTGAAATGCCCAAATCAAGAAACATTTCCACTTACTTGAATAAACCTTCCTCATGAAAGACTTATGAGGCACTACCAAAATCTTCTTAACCAGAGAAGATAGCCCAGGAGTCCTAACTATCATGGGAACTGGAGCAGCCAAGCGGTGAGCTTCAGAATGGCCAGATCTGCATGTGGAATCTCTGACAGATGAGAAATCAGATCCAGAACTGGATCCAACGTCTAGGGAGGACATGCTACAAGAGACCACAGAGTAGGGAACCATACTTGGCGAGGCCAGAAGGGGGCAATGAGGATGACTGAACTCCTCAGCCATTGGGCTTTCTGAATAAGCTTTTGAATCAAGGTAAGTGGAGGATCAGCATAGAGAAGACCGGAGGGCCAAGCATGAACCACAGTGTCTCCGGGGGACTCCCCAGGAGGGGGGGGGGTCAGAGCACAAAACTCGCTGCACTTCGCTTTGGAAGGAGAGGCAAAGAGATTGCAGCAAGGCTGAAACCACTTTAGAAAGCTCCGTTTCGGTACTGATGGATTCAAAGACCACTCGTAAGGTATCAGGATAGACCTGCTGAGTCTGTCCGTTAGAATGTTGGACCTCCCTGGAATGTGCGTTGCCACCAGAAAATAGCCAGTGGAGATCACCCACTCCCACAATCTCATGGCTTTGTGGCAAAGGGGATAAGACCTGGTTTCCCCCTGTTTGTTGATGTATCAAGACTACCGACATATTGTCTGTCTGGATGGCAATTGTCCCTAGTGGAAGATGGACATGAAGACCTTGCAACGCCAATAGCTCTTCCCTCATCTCCAGGGCACTGATATGCAACTGGGTCTCCAGGGAAGACCACGTACCTTAAACTCTCCTTTCTAAGCAACGCCTTCCCACCCAAGTAGGGAGGCCTCCGTGGTCACCGTAGTCAGCGGGGATGGAAGAATAAATGGGCGACCGCGAAGAAGGTCTGGGGACTGAATCTGCCAGAGAAGAGAATCCCTGCAGGCTCGCAATAGATGAAGAGGATGGGACAACGGTTGATCTAGAAATGACCACTGGACAGCTAGAGTCCACTGGAGCACCCTCGTGTGTAACAGAGCTGTGGGTACGAGAGTGATCGTGGCCACCATGCACCCCAACGCACTTAAGACAAATTCCGCTGGGGGAGAATGAGCTTGAAGAATGCACAAGACATGATGTTTGAGGGACTGAAGTCTTTCTGGTGTCAGAAAAACATTGTTCTGAATAGTATCTAACCGGGCTCCAATGAAATCCAGAAACTGAACTAGTTCTAACACGGATTTGTTGAGCTTTATGGGGATGCCCAACTGGTGGGTGGTCTGGATAAGGAAATCCCTTGCTTGGCAAGTCAATGCCTGGAGGGAGTGGAAAGGAGCCAATCATCCAGGCAGGGGAAGACCTGCAGCCACAGGTGAGCCACTACCACTGCCATCACTTTGGTGAACACCCTGGGGACTGTGGTGAGACCAAAGGGTAGCACTCTGAACTGGTAATGATTGGTCCCTAGCCGGAAGCGGAGAAACCTCCAAGAGGGTCTATTCATTTTGATGTGATAGTACGTGTCTTGAAGTTCTACTGAGCACATCCAGTCATTCTCCTGCAGGAAGGGCAGGATGGATTGGAGTGTGGCCATCCAGAATTTCATCTTGGCAACAGACAGGTTCAGGGTAGAGAGATCCAGAATTGGCCTCAAGTCTCCCGTTTTCTTTGGCACTAAAAAGAACCTGGAATAAATCTCTAATCCAGACTGGTCTGGGGGGATGGGTTGGATGATTCGTTTTTCAAGCAGCTTGAAAATTTCCAGTGTTACATTCTCCCTTTGCGAGGGTGGGATGTCTGGGAGGTGTTTGAGAGAAGAGGATTGAATATCCTCTGGAAATGAATAACAACACGCAATGATCATCTGTTATAGACTCCCCAGCTATTAGGTGAAAAGAGTCGACCCCCAATTGCCTCCAGAGATGTGCAGCCAGGCAACACTTCAGGGCTGCTGCGCAGGCCTGTTTGGGAAGGAATCCTGAGACCTGTGGTTCCTCGGACCCCCTCTGCTGTGAGGGCATCATCTGTCAAATTCCCCTCTGTCTTTGGGGGAAGAGGAGTCCTGAGCATCCTGGGAATAACTCTGAGACTTCTGGAACCACATCTTCTTCACCCCACATTGATTCCTGGAAAAGGTTCACTGAGGAGTTAAGAAGCAGATTCCGATGGCAGGCAAGGTCTTCCCGTCCTTCTCTCTCTGGACCAAAGTGTCACGTACAGTCTTTCCAAAATGAGTCAAACCATCATACTGGGCATTCGTAAAAAATCCCTTGAAGGGCTCTGAAAAGTTACAAAGTTGGAGCCAGGTGTGACGCCTGATGGTAACGCCTGCTCCAGCCGCTCTAGCGGCGCCTTCAGTCGCATGTGATAGGAGCCGCATAGAGGTCTTGGAGATGCACGTGAGGGTGGCCATCTGCATGGAAAATAATCTTCTTTTCTTCTGCTGACATGGACCCTGGGGCAGATCCACAGATCTACTTAACCAAGTCACACTGGAGCCTGATGATGTGTGTCATGTAATTCAGCACACATATAGAGAATGTTGCTGAACCGTAAACCTGTTTCCCAAAGCAGTCCATGGTCCTAGACTCTCGTTCTGGAGGATGGACCGTGGAGCTCTCCTGTGCTAACTCCTTCTTAGTGGCTGCCGCGGCCACCCCCATGGCATCCACAGGGGATACCTTAGACCAATGAGGTTTATCAGAAGGGGCATTGAGGATCTTGTCAGGGAATTTGGGGATGGGCCCCACCGTGTTGGGCTCCTTCCATGCCCGATATGTAATAAGATCCAACAGGAGGTAGGTCCACAGGAGGGCACACCCAGGATGTAGAGGGTCCTGTGCCAAATGCCTCCAGAGCACCGACTAATTAGGGCTGGGTTTTTGGGGTGACTACCCCCACGCTGACGAAGGATCTCCATGATGTCTCCAAAGGAGATATCCTCTGGGGTGATCAGGGGCAACCCTTCCCTTCTTCCAAGTTAGTGTCCTCCATGAGAGACTCTGGCAGGAAGTTTAAGCTTCTCCTTTTACACATGTGTTTTCGAGGAACATCCTCAGGAGGGCTCAAAATCATCCAGCTATTCCTGTGGGGGAACTCCCTAGGCCATTGAGGGGGCAGGATGGTGGAATCCAGACCAGACAGAGAGGGAGCCAGGATGGACTCCGAGAATGAAATCATCAAGGGTCTTGTTGGGATCAAGACAGCCCTCTCCACCACATCAAAGGCAGAAGGAGAATGAAACACTGGAGCTGGGACTATGATTAGGTACGTAATCCTCTGGATCAATGGGAAAGCCAGAGCTGAACCTCCAGGTGCGAAACCTCAGAGTGGAAAGCCCGGCTCCAAAAAACTCAGAGCAGAAACCACCCCTTCAGATCCAGCTCTGAGAGCCAGACAGCTCCGAGCTCGTCGGAGCCAATCCACTCAAAGCAATGGTCGGTGTTGAGGTACCAGGGTCATCGGACTCAAGGTCTCTGAAACTGGGAGTCGGATCGGAGAAGGAGTGATCGGGATGAAGGTGGACTGCATGGAAAGGATAGAGAGAAATGGGAATAAGTCTATTTTTTTTTGTTTTTTACTATAAACTGATGCCTGAGAGCTAGAAAGGTAGGGGGAAAGAAAAAAAAGAGAGAAAGGTGAAAAATAGGTTTAGAAATATAACTCACTTACCCAAAAAAGCCTGGAGCAGATCTGAGGGGTGGAAGGAGACAGGGGCATTATGGGTAGGGGAGGAGCTTGGGGCTCGTATCTGATACTGGAGAAATACAGCAGAGTAGGATTCATCCGGGATCCATGTCCCACAGGTTGAACACCAAATGAAAAATCTACACTTAATTTTTCCTTAAATGGAAATGTTATATCTTGGTAATGCTTTGATATTTCTTGTAAAACTTTAGGACAAGAACATTTAATACGCAACATTACATTATACATATATATATATATATATATATATATATATATATATACACACACACACACACACACACACACACACACACACACACACACACACACACACACAGTGGATATAAAAAGTTTACACACCCCTGTTAAAATGCCAGGTTTTTGTGATATAAAAAAATGAGACCGCAATAAATCATTTCAAAACTTTTCCCACCTTTAATGTGACCTATAACCTGTACAATTCAATTTAAAAGCAAACAAATCTGTTAGGGGAAAAAATATAAAAAATAAAAAATGTACAACACGCTGGTTGCATAAGTGTGCACACCTTTAAACTAATACTTGTGTGTGCACACCCTTAAACTAATACTTTGTTGAAGCACCTTTTGATTTAATAGAGACTTAAGAAACCTGATCAATCAAAAAAGTGGGGACAAATGGTTCAACCTCCACCCCCACCCCCCATGAACTGACAGCCCTGAAAGAACTCGGAGAGAACAACAAGATCTGCATTATGAAAGCCGATAAAGGCTCCAGTGTTGTAATTATGGAACAAACAGTGTACATCCAAAAAATTGAAGCTGCACTATTTAATAATGATTTTTACAAGGCAGTTACTCTCAAAGATGTGTTTAGAGATTTCCAACTGATACACGGATTATTACTTAAACTGCATTTATGTGATAAGATTACCACTGATGTATTTCATTTCCTATCTGTCAGCAAACCTAGCATGGGGAAGTTGTTTGGGATACCCAAGATATATGAATATACCTCAGACCCTCCCTTTCAGCACACAGTCAGGAGCCGCAAGACCAAAACTGAGAACATCTCTCAATATGTTGATAGCAAACTCAACACAATCGTACAGTTCATCTGGTTCTATTTGAAAGACTCATGGATTTTCCTCAATGAGCTGTATAACTACCAAGTGACCACTGTTGACAATTTTCTGGGCATGCTAGATATAGAGTCACTTTATACTAGCATTCCCCATGGAGAGGGCCTTCAACTCTCCAAGCTATTCCTCTCCAAACAAACACCCTTCCCAGCAACTCTATCGAGAGCACCTGTGACTTCATTTCTGTTGTATTAAGGTGCAATTTTTTTCACTTCAATCAAAGATCTATCACCAACAGGGTGGGGTAGCCATGGGGTCCAAAATGGCCCCAGCCTATGCGAACTTGGTACTTAGCGCAAGTGAATATGAAATTTTCACCCAGATTCCAGGTTTCCAAAACATCAGACTATAATTGTTTTACAGATTATATTTTTTTCATTGGGCATGGCAACAAGGCAGAAGTCCAGGCCTTCTTATCTGAAGTGTCTAGCAGCATCAGTTTCATCAAATTCTGGAATGGGCACACAAGCCCACTTCTTAGATGTGACCATCACCCTAGATAAAGGCAACCTCTGCTTCAAGTCCGATCTCTTTAGGAAGGAAACTTACAGGAATAATTTCCTGGAATACACAAGCCTACATCCTAAGTTCATGAGAGAGAGAATGCAGTCAAAGAGCAGATCATTAGGCTCTCCCTGCATCATTAATGATGATGACTCATTCAGCCTGGAGTGCTCCTTCCTGAAAAAACTCTTTCTGGACAGAGACTTCCCCAAACCCTGGTCAGCTCAACCCAGGAAGTCACCCTCTACAAGTGCACCAGATTCCAGCCCATCATAAAATCCAGTTTACAACCCTCCAGCAAACAGAAAATGGATGATTTTGTCCTCAGCTTCCCCCTGCCATCAGCCAGGATATGCACCCCATCCAGAACATCCCGACTGAGAACTGGTGTGTCATTCATAACAACAGAGAGTTCTGCTCCACTCTGGGGAACAAACCACAATTTTGTTACAAAAACCCAGACACTTGGGCATACATTCGAGCTTCACCGAGACTCTCCCTTCCAGAGCCAACATACCCTGCAGGCATGTTCCCATGTAACCATTATGTCACCTGCAAATATATCCTTGCTTGTAATGTTTTCCATTTTTCACTTGTGATTTCAAACTAGAACTTAACATTTTGAGTGCAACACTTTCAATGCAATTTACACTGCCATCTGTGATCAATGCAGCAGTTTCTATAACCGCAAAACCTTGAGGAGACTGTCAGACAGAATAAAAGAGCATTGTGCAGGTCAAAGAAACCACGACACAAAAAATGCAATGGCAAAACACTGCCTGACCTGCCTGGGCCAGCCATGCTTCAAATTTTTAATTCTTGAATGCATCGAAGACTTCATAGATGATGTTAACCTCCTTGATGTATGTGAGCTAAGGTGGCAACGGCTTCTCAACTCCTAAGCTCCTCCAGGACTCATTGATAACTTAAACATTAAATGCGCATTAAAATTCTACAAATAGTACAAAAATCTGTAGAGAATTGAGGGTGCTGGTGAAGCACTATTTCCCCTTCAAGCGAGCCTCATTCTTCCTACCAGGTATAATATAATAAGTGTCTTTACCATGATTGGTAGCTTTACCATTTGTACAGTTTCATTGGCTCTCATACGGTTAACTATTAGCTTGCACTGTAACTCTATAGGAGTGTTCTGACTGGTTCTTAATCACTTTCAATGATTTTCTAGTAATTTTCCAATTCGTGATTTGACTGATTCTTCCTTAATACTGTACTGTTATTCCTGATTGGTCCACTTAGTCTCTCAGTGAATTTGACTATTAACCCTTTTTGTGTTGTTTGATAGGCTCTAACATTACACTGTCTTTGGTATATAAGCACAGATCTTTTGAATTGTCTTATTCACTTTCTGATGAAGTTCTGTAACAATAAAGGACAAAAGCGCTAAAAGTTAAATGGGTCTTCATGTCTGATTGTTCTTCCACATCCCTAGAAATTTTCTCCAAAATATATATGAAGCTAATAAAACAAGATACATAGAAATGACAGCAACAAGTATGCAGACATTTGTATAAACTTCTCAAAACTGTATTTTGCTATAAATTTTAAAGTGATTGAAATATTACTTTTTGAGAGAGAGATTTTTTTACCTCTAGTGTTACACCAATAAAATGAAGATACAACACTGCTATTTACTGATTTGTAACCAGGATATGTTACATATATTTGCTTTCTGTGAACTAAATGGCCCAAAACTGAAAAGCATATTGTGATTTTGGGAATAAATACATGTGCACACTGTCCTGTTTATATTTTATATACCATTTTACATATGTCAAAATATGGACATTGTGGCAAGAGTCTGATGACAGAAAATGTTATTTTTATGAAGCAATTTATATACATGGTCTTAGTTTGGATGTAATGTCAGCCCAATACAAATATAATTTTGACATTAGTCACCTTACAGAAAATTCTGTTAAACTAACGAATATAATGGAGAAATACAAGATGTCACATTAAACTGCCAGGGAAAACTAATGTCTGGGATGTCCAGGTTCCTGGTGAAATTCCAAGGACCATAGTTAATCCTCAGAATAGTAAGGCTGTATATGCTAATAAAGGGAAATATACCAAGTCTGAGGTACAGCAATCTCAAGAGACAGTGTACATAAGTAATTGTGGGGAATCCAAGCCTTACTTTTAAACATGCTTTTATGATTATTACATTGCTCAATATATGATATATTTCTTTTATAACTCGAGTTTATTCTTTTAACACTGAGGTACTTCTATGGATCTTACACTTGGTGTATTCATATATGAGGAAATATCTCAAAAAAGGGGATTTATAGACATGATCTCTTATATATATATATAGAGAGAGAGACAGACAGACAGACACACACACACACATACTGCACTTACGAATGCTATCTTGGCTTTAATGACTCAAAAAAGGCAGCTCAATGTTAAAGTTGGCTTGGCCAATTTGCCCTTGTCTGAGAGGAAATTTTGGGTGACGGTGATGGCATACAAGTAGTGAAAGAAAATGTGATTTGTACTAATTACCAAGTATGTATGTGAGTACAACTGTATATGTGCATGCAGTTGTTTTATGTAATTATAGAAGGCAGTATCTGACATGGACATTTATTGCATTCCGTTGTCGAAAGGGAAATGATACAACATATCTTACAGAAACTTAATACAATGGAATTTTGTAGTCAAGCATAAGTTAGGGCTACTGATGGCTGCTACCACTAAGTTGCACTATCTTTGTAAAAGTCTAACATTTTCTACCAATGCTTTACAGACGGTATATATGGAAACTTGTTAATAAACAGCGTTAAAGTTGTGTATTAGGTACAAAGGCAACAGAGCAGTTGCATCTTTATTTTCTGAGTTCCAATTTATAACTTTATACATATTTTCTTTTACGAACACTCCAAATATTATTATTATAAAGTAAATGCTGATTTAGTTTTAAGATTCTAACAATGCTACAGTACATTTATATTAGCACATGCATGTATTAGAACATAGAAAATGCACACCATTACTGTGAGCAAAGTCCGATAAAAAAATGCAAGATGCCTGATTCTAATGGAAGAAAAACTGGATTAATCATGTCAGATCTATAATAATAAAATAATTATGAAACATAAAATATAAACTGCCTCTTCAATCCACTGCTGAAATACCATAACTGATAGTATTAGCTCCTTTTCCACGTGGATATTCTGCTCAAAGACCACTTTTAATACGATACAGCTTCTCCATCAATAAAGGCAAACATGTTTATTTATTTTATTTATTTATTTGCAGTTGGTTTACCAGGATAGTCCATTGGGCCAAGATGAACCCGTTTTCAATGGAGTCCTGGGGAGAAAAGCTCCAGAAACAAGGTTACATAGTTTTAGATATATAATACAATATTAACAAACAAATTACACAGTTAGAGCATCATACTGGTGATGACTGTTACAGTTGGTACATACTATAGAAGTGATTCAGATTGCATTATTTACAGAATTCAAATTGCAGTATTTACAGAATTGTACAGATTACTGTTTGTAGATAGTACATAGTATAAAAGTGATTCATATTGCAGCATTTATAGAATTATACAGATTACTGTTTGAACACACATAATCAATGGAACATTATAGGTGGTACCCACTATAAAAGTAATTCATGTTTCAGTATTTACACATTAACAGTATATCTTTCAAGTGACATTACTGATGAAATCGCCTAGGCATTTTGAGTTAGGTTGCTAGGTAAGGGAAACAAAAATGATTTTGATTTGAGATTAGGCAGTTAGTTAAAGGATGCAAGTTACTACAATAGGAGAGGCATATACAAGGAAGCTTATCAGCAGGAGGAGGAAGGAAGTAAGGCGGTCTTGTAAGGCGGTCTTGAATAATGAAGGGTGGGTGCAAGAGCATTGAATTATGAAGGGTGGGTGCAAGAGCATTCCCACTGGGTTAGTAGATGAGAGTAAAGAGATTTTTTGAAAGTAAAGTGGTTGAAGGTGGTACGAATAGCTGGAGGTAGGATAGGAGATTTTTACCTGGGAGGCGTAATGGTATGTATAGTTCAAGTAGGTTCTGGTTATTGATTCTGAGTTCTCTGTTGGGGAGGTGCATTTTAAAAGCAGGGGAAAGAGATGGGCAAAGGATGTTTTATTCATAATCTCTTTTATGGCTGTTGTTAAAGGAAATATTTTGGATTTCTCACAAAGAATCCACCCCCTTCCCAGAACAGCCATTTCCCAACTGGGTACACTTCCATATTATTTTGATGAAGTGAACAATTCTGTCAGATGGCATACAATCTAGCAGCCTGCTGTTAACCACTCTTGTACCATCCACTTGGAAAAATGCATGAATTTTTTTATTTATTTATTGATTGACTGACACTTGATTACTGAGAAAGCAGACTTAGTAGAAGCCCATTTTCCGCGGACGTGTGGAGAGAAAAGCTCCAAGTTATTACAAAACATTTTAAGAACAATAATTGTTACAGTCTTAAAAAATAAAACAAAAACATCTGCAGTTTAAATAATTACAACAAATGAATACATACCCTGGGATTCAATAAAGCCTACACTAAGTGCACACTGTTCTGAGTGAATAGACAATCTTCCTATTAATTTTAGTCTTTCTACTGATTTTTTTGCAGCTTTAAATACTGAGGGGGATTCATAAAGGGTACCACAAAGTGTAGACTAATGCACCCAGTACAATCTTTGAGTGACTAGAAAGCACAAAAAATGTGGTAGGGATGCTACTGAATACAGATCGTGTACACTTAGTGTAGGTGTTACTGAATGTAGCCCATAATATAAAAACACTGGTTAAGAACTGATATAAGGTATATGGCAATCATTTAATATTTAGAGAAATTTTAGACAGTTTGTAGAGAAATTAAAGGTAGGTTAGTCTAGTACAAACAGGAATTGCAATATGAAGTAAGGGAAAAACAATCTTATGGTATATTTAGAGAAAGTCGGAAGAGAATTAGATAGCAATAAGGAAGTAAGTGAAGAAGGGAGAGTAAGGAGGTATAAGGAATGAAAAGACACTTGTTCTCATTTTAGGATATATTTATCCTGGTTTTGAGCAAGAACAAAGTGAGATTTTAGCTAGGAAGCCTTTCAGAGTGGTTTTGAAATTGGGATGGAGGGTACAGACCTGATGTTTACAGGTAAGGAGTTCTAGGCCTTAGCAATCTTGTACGAGTACAGACAATGCCCAGCAGATTTGCTAGGTTTGTAGACAGACAGGAGTTGTTGGTCACTGGATCACAGTGACCACTGACCGACTGGGAACATAGTTGTGTAGCAGGATTTGTAGTGCTGGACAGGCAGATGTATGCTAGATAATTTTATATGTGTTAAGATGTTGTGTATATGTTAGTTGATGTGACATTTTTAACCAATTCAGACTTTTCAGTGCTATACAGTGATGGGTTCTTAAAGAGGTATGTGCTGCAAATTTAGCAACTTTGTTACAGCATTGTTCAAGTTTTAATTTTTGTGAAGCCTGGAGGTTAGTAAGGATGGAGGTGTTATACAGAAGAGTGGGGTGGAGATAAGTAACGGCAAGTGCAGTTTTAGTTGCATCTCTGAGAAAATTTTTAGCTCTGTAAAGCATCCCTAGTTTTTGATGAGTTTTTCTTATGCAATTTTGAATATGCAGGTCGAATATAAGTTTATCATCCATTATCACCCCTAATAGTATGAGAAGAGACTTCAATGGTTGTATTATCAAGAGACAGGACTTTAAATTTTGCTTTTTTCATGACAGAGGAATTTGGAGGAAATAAATAGTGGTTTGGTCTTTTTTGGGTTGAACATGAGTTGCGAGTTACAAAGCCACATTTCAGTGGCTGTTAAAGATTCCGGAGTAATTTTTTTGAGGTATACCATGTTGTCAGATGTGCAAATGAGAGTGGAATCATCCATGTATTGTATTGGGTTAGCCTGTTGTGTGAAAGTATAGAGGGTATTGGTGAAGATGTTAAAGAGCAGGGGACCAAGGATAAAGCCTTGTGGTATACTGGTGGTGACTGGGAGTTAAGACAGCATGGAGTGCCATTTTACTGACTAATGCCTATTGGACAGGTAGCTTTTAAACCACAGAAGGGTGGGTGACAGAAACCTGGTGAGGACACGAAGTAGAAGTTTGCCATGACAAACTGTGTCGAAAGCTTTAGTCTAGAAATAAGAAAGATATTACTTTGCCATTACCTCTGGCATTATTAACAGTATCTATACGGGTTAGAAGGGTACTGCTGGTACTATGAGAAGACTGGAAGCTATCTTATTTAGGGGTTAGGAGTTCTTCCTGCAGACAGGAGATAGTCTAGCAACTGCTTTTGAATACATTTTTCAAGTATTTTGGCAGGGAGAGATAAGACTGCTATAGGTCTAAAGTTATTCATGTCTGCTGAACTTCCTCCTTTGTGAGAGAGATGCTGTTTGACCTTTTCCAGAGAGGGAGAACATGGGATTCCTGGACTGACCTATTTATAAGGATTGAGACATGATAGGCAATGCTATTGGTGGCTATACCAGCTGAAGAAAACCTTCCCTGTGGAACCAAAGTATTGGTAAAAACATTCCAAATGGAAGGACCATGGGCTAGCAATTGGCAAGGCCCTTTTGAAGTAGTGGAACAAATTGGACCATTAGTGTACAAAATCAAAGGAAAAAAGAAAAACAGAACAATGTTGGTACATAAAGATCAACTGAGAATGATAAAAAATAGTGAACAATGTAAATCTGATTAAATGTATTCTTTTGTAGGTTTCCAACAGAGAAAACCATAATGAAATTGACATGGTTTAAAGTGCATCCTTTTGGAAATCCAGTTTCGGATGACCAAAGGCAAAATGATTCAACAATGGAATTTCTATTTAAAGGATGTTTTTAAATTGATAATAGCTATCATACTAACTATTATTGTATTGCTTAGTATTAAATTATACTTACAACCTGTTAATCAAACTGTAAAGTTACATAAGAGAGAGAGTAAAGAAATGTGGAAAAATGAACAAGACTGGTCACCATCTTTTAACACTTTTTTAGCAAGACAATGTTGGTATGCAAAAAGCATGAATGTTTCTAATTGTTGGGTATGTAGTTTAATACCAAAAATAACAGGGGTAATGCCTCTAATACCTATTCCACTAAATTCTCTTAGTAGTTGGAGAGTATTAATAAATGAAACAGGAGATCAAGTTATAAATGTACAATTACGTAAAGCAAGCGTACAGTTATCTGCTATAGTGCAGGGGATCACATGTTTTCAACAAAATGGAACTGTTCCAGTCGGTAATAGCAATTGTATTCAAACAATTGAAATGATAAATTTTCATAACCACATACCAGTAACGTGGAGTATTTTTTCATGGTTTTCCTATTTTAATACCAATTAAGGGTCAGTTAATATTAAGTGACACAGCAGTATTTCATTTTTCACAAAATGATAAAAATGAGTGTAAAACTAATATTACATGTTGGAGAAGTAAAACAGATAAAAACTTTACAGTTGTACATGATAAAACTCCTACTATGGGGCAAGTAAATGGCAGTCTGGTAAATAGCAGTGTTGCTCTATCAGATGGGTTATATTACATCTGTGGTAAATATGCTTATAAATGGCTACCAAAGGGATGGGATGGCACCTGTTATATAGGATTAGTGGTACCAGCAATGCATCATGTAAAAGAGTTACCAAAAGGAAACATTAGAAATACAAAAAAGAAAATGGATATATTACCTGTAATTGAAAGTCCAGAAAATCCAGTAGACACCTTAGATACATCACGTATATATCATCAAAATCTTGATTATATTAAATTAAAAGATATGGATTTAGGAGATGATGTAATCTCTGGAGCAGGTATTTTCCCTTGGTACGAGGCTGCAAAAGCCATCTGGGAACTGAGAAAACTATGTAAACTAGTTGAGGTATTGGCAAATGCCACTTTCAATGCAGTCCTTGACATTACTGTTGAAATGACAGCAATACGAACTATGGTTTTGCAAAATTGAATGGCATTAGATTACATATTAGCATCGCAAGGGGGTACATGTGCTTTAATAGGAGAACAATGTTGTACATTTATTCCAGACAAAACAGAATCTGTAAAAGCACATTTAGAAGTGATTGCACAAGTGTCTCAACATACTAGAAAAAACTGGAGTGAATGGTTTAGTAATCTATTTACAGGATGGACAGGAAAAATCACTGTATTTTTAATTTCTTTTATTGTTATTGTAATGCTTGGCTGCATATTATTTACATGTATTAAAGTCTGCTTAGCAAAAGCTAGTCAAGTTACTGTTGTTAATTGTCATAATGAAAAAGTATTACCAAATAATGCTGAAATTTCTCTAGTTTAAAATAAAAAAAAGAGGGAATTGTTAGAGTGTGCTCAACAATATACTAAGGTTGAAAGTAACTTTGCTACAATTATGCAACATAAATAAGGTATAAGATAAAGCTTGCTTAAATGTAGAAATAGAGTTTAGTAATATGTAATCAGCATCCATACTAAATTACCATGGCTTGGAAAAGGAATCTGCTGAATGGACATTTTTCCCTTACAGACTTAAAAACAGGATGTATGCAAGAGCAAAAATGCAAAATCTGCTTTTAAAGAATGGACAATGACACTGTGACAATGTATTTCCTCAAAAAATATGTTTTCTGCATGGAAAACAGGACATGTTATCAGCATTGGCAAAAGAACAGATGTTCTTATACAAAGATCCAAATAGAATACAGGATGTTCACACTGTCAGAAAAGCTGGTCTCTTACAATGTGTTTCCTCAAAAACATGCTTTTCTGCATGGAAAACAGGACACTGTGACAACGTATTTCCTCAAAAATATGTTTTTCTGCATGGAAAACAGGACACTGTTATCAGCATTGGCAAAAGAACAGATGTTATTATACAAAGATCCAAATAGAATACAGGATGTTCACACTGTCAAAAAAGCTGGTCTCTTACAAGACATTCTTAAACAAGGAAGCTTAGTATTGTTTCTACAGGATGAGCAATTCTCCAAAATAGAATATCAAGAGGAAATGTATATGTTTATGCATGACTAAAAAGTGTATATAAAGAGCTGTATAAATCCAGTTATGTTAGAGGTATGGTAGGGACTCATTTGTCCTAAGGTAAATGTTATATCTCTCACATCATCTGTACTATATGAGAAGTAAAGTTGGAACAGTACTTTAAGCTGCAACGTGCTTCCGTTTGGTTTATTATAAAAAGTTATTTGTTACTGCTCTCTAAAGTTGATGCTGCAAAGTATATTCTCTCATCAGTGTATATTTTGCAAGTTTCTGTATGCAACAGACTGTGAATGCAAATATAACTAGACTTTGAATTTTAGCAGAATCCAGCCAGCAAGACTGAGTGTCTTAAGAACACTTCAAATCCATCACACCAAGCAGTAAGCAGCTCCATGTAATTTTTCACTCGCTTAAAAGGTCATCAGCTGATGAACATGGTTTAAGTTTGTTCAAGAGTAGTTTTATACAGGATGTGGGCACACGAAGGTGAAAGTAGATGTGGTGATATGTGTCTGTTGGACAGTGCTAGGGGAATCCTTGATTAGAGATGCTATACAACCTATAAAACAAGAGTTGAACTGTACTGCAGTTTCAAGTGGTGAGTTATCAGAAGAGGGGGCTTGGGATGAATTTTTGGCCAGGATGTAAGAATTCTTTAATGGATGTCCACAATTTTAGGGTGTGTTTAGTATTATTCTGCAAGTTATTATAGTATAGTATTTTGTCTTCATTTATTTCCTTTTAGTACAACTGCAAAGCATTCTGAAGTTTTCAAGATATTGAGGTGAATTTTTAATTTTTGCTATTCTTTCCATGATTTTTCTCTATCCTGCATTAGCATTCTAGTCTTTTTGGATAGCCAAATTGCATTACTTGATTTCGGTCTCTTCCTTCTTGAAGGTGCAAACCTATTTAGGATATTTAGAAAAGTTTTATTGAGCTCAATTACAGCATCATCTAAGGAGAGGATTTTTAGGAGGTTCCACTAAACAGATAATAGTGTAGTAATGAACATTTTTGGGTGCAACTTGGAAAGGTTATGTGTTGTTTTATAAATATGCTGTTTAAGTGGATGTGTGAGATGTCTAGTTTTATAGATTTGCAGATGATCACTGACAGAGTCTGACATTGCACCTGTAATGGAGTACTTTCTAGGGGCTGATAAGAGGATCCAGTCTAATAAGAGAATTTGCTTAGGGACACAGGTGGACAGTGGTCTCACCTTCGATAACTACATTGCCACAACAGTCAGGAAATCCTTCTATATGGCACACCTCATCACTAAGGGCTTTTCATCCAGAAAAAAGGAGGTCATTGTCCCACTGTACTCATTCCTCATTAGACCCATTATAGAATACAATGCCCCGTTTGGTATGTACCTCTCAAGACATCTGCAACAACTGGAAAGGCCACAGAAATACCTCACTAAAAGAATCACAGGCTTAAAGCAGATGCCCTATGCTGACCGCCTTAAAAAATTCCAGCTATACTCTGTCGCATATCGTCTACTCAGAGGAGATCTCTGCTTAACATACAAGGCCATGTCAAACCCAGAGCTGTTAGACATGCTACACTTAAAGAAATCCCAATCCCTCAGAGCCACATGCTCCAGGGATCTAAACCTTGTCATCACAATAAACAAAACATGGTGGAGGAATAGGTTCCTGACCCAGAGACTCCCCAGACTCTGGAATAGATTGCCCATACATGTCAAGAAGAGTACCTCTTTGGCCCTCTTCAAAAGGAACCTTGACGACTGGATGGGAGAAAGGAAATTCACCCCAGGGAACACGTCAGTCACCCTGCTAGACAGCGGTCCAGGGAAGTAAATAGTGTGGGAAGAAATAGCCAGGGAATTGTTATGGCTAGGCTTGTAGAGGCCCTAGGGCTGATAGCCTAGTACCAACCTATGAACCTATAGACCAAAACCAGCACTCTCCATACACTACACACATTACCACTTCCATTGCACGCCCCACCTTCAACACATGAATTTAATTCACCCTTTATATCCATTACTAGCAACATCTGTATAGGGCCTGTCTCTATGTCAAAAAAAAAATTCTACTTAAACTCTAACTCCAATGCAGCTGGCAACCTGCGACCTGAATACCTAAAGATAGCTGCTGATGCCATAGCATACCCAGTCTCTATCCTTTTCAGTAGAGCAATAGCTGAATTCTATGTACCATTCATGGGTCTATATTAGAGCCCTGAACGCTTAAAAAAGTGAATGGTGATTGATCGACCTTATGTAAGCGAAAGCTTAAAATATTGAAACAACAGAAAAACAAATTTTTTCCTAGGGAAAGAATTTGGTTGTCCATTTCCCTGTTGCTTCAGTATTTTCAGTGCTGTGGTGGAAAGTTATGGGTTGGGTTCAGGTAAGTGTGCGATTGTGTGGATGTGAGTGTTAGGGCAGGTTAGGTATGTGTGCGATTGTGTGGACGTGAGGGTTAGGGAGCGGGTGAGGTGAGTGTGCGATAGTGACAGACCTTAGAGTTAGGGTTTGGGTTAAGGTAAGTGGATAGTTAGTGGTGTGTGTATAGTTTAGTGTAGGGTTAGGTGCCAGATTTTAGGTGTATGTATGTGGATTGCTGTTTGTTTGGTGTGCTTGTGTTGTGTGTATGTGTTTTGGAACAGCAATTTTTTTCCCTAGGGAAAAAATCACTGTTCTGACAGTTCGAGATTGTAAGCTTTCGCTTACATAGGGTCGATTAATCATCGTTCGCCTTTTTAAGCATTTGGTGATCTAATATAGACCCACCATTCATTACCTTACTATGTAAAAAAATCATACATTATCTCTCTTAATAAAGGTGGCATCTCTGTTGGCGTACCCAACTTCTGGCCTACTGCAACATTATCACCTCTCTCAAAAATTCTTTATTTATTTATTTATTTATTTATTTATTTTACATTTGTTAACCGGGCTAGTCCAACTGGATACAAGTCCATTTTCAGTGGAGGCCCGAGGAGAAAAGCTCCGCTATCTACTACATGGTCACAAAAACAGTACATACAAAATTATCACAATGGTTATAAGTCAAGTATGGGTATAAGTCACAAGTAAGAAAGGCAGTAGCAACAATTTCAGGAAGTTTACAAAGAGGGGGATAGAAAGACAAGGAAATTATTTAAGTACAGAAGTGGTAAGAGAAGGGAGAGAAGAATTAAGTTTTTTAAAAAAAGTTAAGATGAGTGTTATTAGAGAAGTATAGTTATTAAGTCGACAGGAAAAAGAAAATAAATTGAAGAAATATATTTGGGAGAATTTAAGCGGAATGAAGGAGGAGAATAGAAGGTCATAGAGGAGCTAGATCAACTGGGATTGATGCAAGAACAAAGCCAGTGTTTAGTAAGAAAGAGTTTCAATTTAGTCTTAAATAGTGTAAAAGAAGTGTGGGCTGCAAGGTCTGGAGGAAGTTGGTTCCAGATCTTACCAACTGAGTTTGAAAATATTGAATCACCTGCTGTATTCTTAGAAAGAGAAGTTTGAATCACTAGTTTATTAGAAGAGCGTAGGGCTTTTAAGTTGTTGTAGGGTTTTATAAGGGTGGAGAGCATGGGTATGTTTTCAGGGTGGTAAAGGGCTTTGTGGGTAAGTGTAAGCTGATAGTACTGAATTAGGTGGGGTAATTCCAGCCATCCTAGTTTAGAGAGGTTCTGACAGTGATGTGTTTTATATGGAGAGGCAGTGGCAAATCTTGCAATGTTGTTGTAGGCTGTTGTGAGCTTATTAATGTTATGCTTAGATAGGTTAGAATAAATGGGAGAAGCATATAGTAAAGTGGAGATAAGATGTGTTCTTGCTATGGTAGTTCTTGCTTCAGTAGTGAGGAAAGTTCTGATTCTATAGAGAGAACCTAGTTTTCTATTAGTTGCTTTTATGCTGGAGTTAATGTGAAAATCAAATTTTAGTAGATTGTCAATAGTAATACCCAATAGTTTGGTTGTTTGGTCAGGAGATATAAGGGTGCCATTGTTAGAAGTAATTGTGAAATTAATAGGGAGATAGGTGTGTAGGTGAGAAGAGGAGGAGTTTAGTTTTTTTAGGGTTTAAGAGGAGACAGTGGTTAGAGAACCATTGCTCAATAGTAGTGAATGTCTTTTGGGTAAGGTAGTGAAGGTCAGCTTGGTTTGTGGCAGAGCAAATGATGGTGGTGTCGTCAGCATACTGAATGCAAGTAGTTAGGGGTGTGGCAAGATGCAAGTCATTAATGAAGATGGAAAATAAAAGAGGACCTAAGATGGAGCCTTGCGGGACCCCTAAGGTGGTGGGGAGAAGTTCAGAGAGATTGTTGTTCCATAAAACAGCCTGTTTACGGTTTTGAAGGTAGGAAGTGAACCAAGTTAAGGCAGGGGTGTCAAGAGAGTGATTTTAAGCGATGAAGAAGGAGTTGGTGATTCACCATATCAAAGGCTTTAGAAAGGTCTACAAAGAATGCTGATGAGAGAAGATTGCTATTACGGTTAATATTAATGGAGTCAGTGAAGGATAGTAAGGCTGTGGTAGTGCTATGGTAAGGGCGGAAGCCATGTTGGCAGTTAGCGAGGAGATTGTTAGAAAGGAGGTGATTTAGTAACTGTTTGTGGATGCATTTCTCCATTATTTTTGCAATAGGAGATAGCAGTGCTATAGGGCGGTAGTTAGAGTATTCAAATGAGATGTATTCATAAACAACTCCTCTACCGTCTCCACAAGATCAGGCAAACTTGTTTCCTACTTATTCCTTGACCAGTCTAAGCCTTTAAAACGGTTTCTCGTCCTAAACACACATACTAAAGGTCTCAACTTGGACTCTTCTTTAATATCTATCAATAATTTCTATACCTCTGCAGGTCCAGCTTCTCTTAACCAATATACTGATTCCACAATTCTATGTGCATCTAATAACCTGTCTCAGCTCCTTCATATTACACAAGAAGCTTTCTCCTCAGTTGAAAAATGGCTCCATAATACCCAGCTACTACTCAACCTTAAAAAACAGTTATGGCTATTTTTCCCCAAATCATACATGTCTGACAAAGTGTATTTTCAAATATTTTCACTAAATAAAACTAAAATTCAATTAGTCTCCCACACAAAACATCTTGGAGTGATTATAGATGATTATTTAAATTTGACCTGCATGTTCAAAATAAGGCTCACCAAAAATTAATAAAGTTCTACGGGCATAAAAACGTCTTTAGCAACATCACCGAAACCACTCTTGCTGCCACCTACATTCACCGTCTCTCTTACAGGGTGCACCCACTCTAACCATCCTTCAGGCTACAGTTAAAAATATGCTGGAGGCATGTTATAATAAGGGTGAAAGATTTGCAATCAGCAAGCAATACCATATCCACCACTGTATTGCCATTAAGGCACTGAATTGTCTCAAACTGCCTCACCACTTAGACCAAATATGGCTCAACTCCACACACAACATTACTCACAAAGCTGATGACTGCCCTGCTTTTAGTCCTACCTCCATTCCTACTTCAATACAATGAACAACTTCATCTCAGCACATATAACCCCCACAAATGCTATGGCCAGAGTCTATACTCATACTCTTGTCACCATAAAAAAAAAATAAATAATTCTACCCCTCAGCACACAGATCTGCCTCTAACCTCTCCAACTTCAAACACCTACTAAAAGACCACCTAAATAAGACTTTGATCTGCTCCTACACTACTCCAGGCTGATCTAGTCCCTCCTTCCTCCCCTGGCATTCATCTTACTAATTCCTTCTCAGTGAATAAAGTCAATCTAATACCTAAAGAAAAAATATAATTTTGCCTAGGCTGTGTTACCTTGTCATCTCTTTTCCAAAGTATGTAATCAGTGTGTATATAGTGTCATCACTATAAGCTGCAGCTTACGAATTCTTTAACTGCTGATAATGTGCTTTTTAAAGCTTATCTCTCTCCATATATTTGCACTCTGTATGAATAAGTTCACACTGTATGAACTAAAGTTGTGAATGTTTTACTGAGTTAATATGTTGTTCTTCTTCTGCATTAGGATTTGTAATAACTTTGTTAATTATCTGCAACCATATTATGTCACTGTTGAGCTTTTCTTCCCAGGGTTATCTCAGTTGGACTTTCACGATACACAAATGTTAAATAATGTAAAACTGAGAAGCATTCTACCTTCCCCAAGGATTATGTCACAGTACCAACAGAAGATAATAAACAATAATAATTCACTGAGTTTTTGATGTCAGTCCAAGATGGCACAATGCCTGTCTGCCTGGGAGGATATGGTAGATAGACCACTCTGCATTGTCAGGAATACTCTGCAGCCATCCTCCCTAGGTTTTCAAATACTGGATAATTATCTTCTACAAAGTCAAAGTCTAGCACAATTCCAAGCCATTCCAAAGCCTGAGAACACAGCTCCTTAAGCAGAATTGTTCACAGAATCCCCGAACAATCATGTAAATAGCTGCATAGAAACAGCTGTACCCAACTGAAATAAACATAAGACAACCTCAAAAAACAAACCACCCTGGTGGAATCCAAGTATAAGTAGGGTGGAAAGGCGTTGCCAGCAATGTTAGAAACTCCTTTATCAATCTGAACAAGCAACTCAGGGGACTATTCAATTACACCAAAGCCAGGTTTGAAATAAAAAAATAACCTGTACAGCTAATTTTACCCCCCCTCCCTTATCACTCCCAGTTACTGCCTAGGAAATGCTCTCCACCAACTGTCACTGGGGATCAGTTCCTCAGTTCCTCACTGTGCTCTCCAAGACCAAAAATACTTCTTCAGTGTGCCCTCATAATATCATAGGATGCTTTGTGAATAACATGAAACATGACTGTTAGGACCTCTAGAATCTCTGTTTAACCACAGCCTCCAGACTGGCTTTGTATCTAATGAATGGACTACTGTAACATTTATCACTCTACTCAAGGGTGGGGCTTCCACATTCCCATGGAGCAAAAGATCGACAGCTATGACTAGTCTGATATGGATGCCATGGAAAGAATTATGGATCTGATAAACAATGACACAGGAAACCTACAGACACTGGACCCTACACAGTTCCATTTTAATAAAGGCAGGTCATGCCAACTTAACCTAGAAGACTTCTTCAAAAAGGTCACTAAAGCTATGGAGGAGGTCAAAACAGTGCACACTGCCTACATTGTCCTGGCTGAAGTATGCAATACAACACCTCACTTGAGCAATGTAGATAAACTTACGAAATTAGTCACAAACCCATATATCACCTAATGGATAGCCAGCTGGCTCACTGATAGAACACAATAAGTTAGGATAGGGGAATCCACCGCCAAAAAGAGGCCAGTCAATAGTGGAGTCCTGCAAAGATCAGTGCTGGGGCCTCTCCTTTTTGGCATCTGGCATCTACTTCTCTGAAGTCAAGGCAAACATGAAGGGCCTCTGCTTGAATAAGTTTGCAGATGACTGCAAATTAGGTGTAGTTACTGAATCCCGTAAAGACACAGGTGCCCTTAAAGAGGGCTAATAATTTTCTGTGCCTCTTTTCTCGTCTTCCTGTCATAATACTATAGCCGATTACCAATTGTGTCTTTCAGCGTTTTCCCGGTTAGGGGTCGCCACAGTGGAACTCCGGTCCGCTAATGATTGGCAGTTGATTTTTACGTACCGGCTTGCCAGGCCTGACGCACAACCTTCAACGAAGGTACACCCATTCACGCACCAATACAAGCTAAAATTCATCATGTCAAATGTATGACTTTTAATTAGCCAAGGGCTTTTTGACACAAATGCAAGACTTTCATGTATGTCTCAAAGCAGTAAAATAGTTTTCTCTCTCTTAAAACTACATAATACGCAAATGGAGGACAAAAGAATACAGCCCTCCATTGCTAGGTTAATTATGCTTATTCAAACTTCATTATCCCAAATTGTAAAATATAATGTCACCAAAATATGACCTATACATCTAACTTCTGGGTGAACTGCAGAAGTATCTCAGGAAACAGGTTGATATATTCCATCTTTTCTTTATTCTTTTTCAAAAATCAAACTAAAAGGAATTAAACTGTTGGTGTATAATAATTTTTTGTTAATATCACACACAAACTGTTCACATGCAACTCACCAATACTGCTAGAGACTGGCTGTTCTGCTTCCAGGATGCCAGATTCATCATTCAAAGAAGTGCTATTTACATCAGCAGAATCCTGCTCAAGAGGGCAATGGTTCAATACCATGACATCTCCATCAAGTGATGTAAAGCTGGCAGGAGGGTTTTCCAAAGATGCAAGCTGAAACAAGATAAAGTGAAAGTAGTCATAGCAGAACTGAATTAAAAATGCATTAGTGAGTTAGATAGGTAATCAGGGAACCTGCCAACATTTTCTTATAAATTACTCAGCAGCACATGTTTTTACAGTTTCTGCTGCAGAAGCAGCACACTAGAAAGGGTCTGTTGTTAAAAGGTCTCTACATTCATTGAGGTTAGAAAATGAGACAAATGACAAAATCAAGTTGCATCACATAAAACAAGTCACAGATTCATTGTAGTAACAAAAATCCTTTGCCTCTCAAGGTTTAGTAACCAGGCCGATTTGACAAAGTCATCCAAATGTCTGAAATCTGACTACAGCAATCCTGTTTTTCACAAAATACAGCAGCTGGCAGTTAAGTGGTATAGAGGAACATGGTTTCTCTCTGGTGCACTGGAGGGATAAGACTGGAGAAGTTTCCTTGGAATTAATTTCTCTGTACCAATATGCACCAAGATACAAGAAAGGCGACTGGTACTGGATTTCTTACTGTGGCAACATCCGTATGTGCTCAAGTCCTTGAAAATGAATAGGGAGGAGTGAATCTGTGGTGACCAGTTTTGCTACTTAGAATGTTAGAATATTTTGATAACATCAGAGATCATCAACTAAATTTTGCTATACAAGCTATGATTCAAGCACTAACATTATTTAGACGTTTTAACTCAAAACACAATTTACATCAAACTGAAACTAGCAATTAATTGTAAATAACATTTTTTGTATAAGCTCAGCAGATCCTGCCCAGGTGTCCGGCAGAGACCTACAATGCCAGAGAGACAAAAGGAGACACTTTGGAGTGTTTAAGTAACATTTTTTTTGTTTTTTCTTGTTGCTTATTGCTATTTCTGCCTAAACGCTCGTTTTCTGGCGTTTATTGCTTCTCAGAACCCTCATTTTACACTGAAATTGCATTTATTTGTGCCTGCACTTTAAAATTCGTTTTTTGTTGTAAATTGTATTTTTAACAGTTACTGGCTTCCCACTCAAGTGCGACAGCCACTACTGCACTATAAAAGTGTTTTTGCATTTGTTTCTACTGTTTTCTTGAACAAAAAAACAAAAAAAAACCTTGCTATTTTCCCGCTTTACTAAGCTAGAAAAGTCCAGTTTCAGATACCTGCTAATACCTAGACTGTGTTTAAGCTTCTGTGTTTGGCCACACCTTACTCAGGCAAAAAGGAAGTTTCTTTGTTCACCAGTGAGAGTGGGGAGCTCTGAACAGCCTACCTGCCCTTGGAGGAGTGGTTTCTGCCCAGAAACTGTAGTTTTATTGGCCATTTTGGACTAATTTCTATCTCTTTAATCTTTCTGATATAAAAAATGCATTTGCGTGGTTTTGAGCGCCGGGCAACGCCGATTAGCTAGGGTTAAATTATTCATAGGTTTATAGGTTCATAGGTAGGTACTAGGCTATTGGCCCTAGGGCCTATATAAGCCTCACCAAAAATGTACCCTGGCTTTCGCCACCCAAGGAAATGATTTTCCTGTGCCCCTGTCGAGCAGAGCCACAGAAGTGATCCCTGGGATGAATTTCATATCCAATCATCAAGATTTTTCTTGAGTGCTAATGAGGAGCTCTGTTTGACATAGATAGGTAGTCTGTTCCAGAGTATGGGAAGTCTCTGGGACAGGAATCTATCCCTCCTGCATGTTTTGTTTATTGTGGTGACAAGGTTTAGGTCCCAAGAGCGTGTAGCTCGGAGGGATTGGGATTTCTTTAAGTGGAGCATGTCCAACAAGCTCTGGGTTTGACATAGCTTTGTATGTTAGGCAGAGACTGCCTCTGAGTAGGCGATATGCGACGGAGTAAAGCTGGTGTCTTTTGAGATGGTCTGTGTAGGGCATCTGTTTGAGGCCAGTAATCCTCTTTGTGACGTATTTCTGTGGCCTTTCCAGTTGTTATAGATGTCTTGTGAGGTACACACCAAAAGGGGCGTTGTACTCTATAATGGGTCTAACGAGTGATGAGTACAGCGGAACAATGACCTCTTTTTTTCTGGAAATGAAACCTTTTGTGATAAGGTGAGCCACGTAGAAGGATTTTCTGACCACTGTGGCAATGTGATTATCAAAGGAGAGACTACTGTCCACCTGTGTCTCAAGGTCTCATCACATTTTTGGCATTAAGTAGACTACCAGCTATGTGGTAGTTCATGGGTACAGAGTTTTTTACCAAAGGGGATGACAATACACTTTTTGGTATTGAGCTTCAGGCCATGGCTTTGACACCAGGTATCTGTCTCAGTGAGGCCCTTTTGTAGTATGTTCACATCGTTAGGAATTTCGATTATGGCTCCTATTTTGTAGTCATCTGCCAACTTTGTTAGCCAAAGACCTTCTGTGTTAGCCTATACTTCAGAGAAGTATATACCAAACAGAAGAGGACCCAGGACTGAACCCTGGGGTACTCCAGTTGTCACTAGTCTTAAGTCGGATTTGGAGTCCGCTACTTTCACAGTGCAGGTTCTGTCCGTGAGCCAGCTGGCAACCCATCTTGTGACATAGGGATTTATACCTACTTTAGTGAGCTTATCTATAATTCCAGAGTGAGGGATGGTGTTGAAAGCCTTGGCGAGATCTAGATAAGCTAAATGAACCATTTTACCCATCTATGGGTTTGGTGACTGCTTCAAAGAAGTCAATCAGGTTTAGGAGACATGATCTGCCTTTTACAAATCCGAAATGGGTAGGGGGTCCAGAGTTTGGAGATTACCAATGCCTTTGTTTATGACTTCCATGATGATACATTCCATGGCCTTGCAGACCAGGCTCATCAGGCTAATGGGGCGGTAGTTCCCGGGGTCCGTCGTGGCTCCTCCTTTGTGGAGTGGGATAACCATCGCGGTGCGCCATTCAGTGGGCACAAAGCCTGAGGTGAGGCTATGATTGAACATGGCACTTAGGTAGGGTGCCAGTTCATTCTGTAGTTCATGTAGAACGCAGCTTGGGATATTGTCAGGTCCCATAGATGCTGTGATCTTGACTTTGGAGAGTGTTTTTTTTTACCTGTGCAGCCGTGATTACAGGAACTTTGCATTCTTCCGGTATAGAGTTGGGCCCTCTAGGGGGTTAGAGGGGGGTAAAGTTAGTAGTTCATGTAGAACACAGCTTGGGATATTGTCAGGTCCCATAGATGCTGTGATCTTGGCTTTGGAGAGTGTTTTTTTTTACCTGTGCAGCCGTGATTACAGGAACTTTGCATTCTTCCGGTATAGAGTTGGGCCCTCTAGGGGGTTAGAGGGGGGTAAAGTTAGCACTGAACCTATCTGCCAGGATGTTGGCAATATCAGTTGGTTCTGTATATTTAGTGCCATTGTGCTGTAACTCAGAGCAGCTCTGAGTGTTGCCATTGAGATTCTTGACATAGCTATAGAATACTTTGTGGTTGTCTTTAGAGACAGTGGCAATTTTGTTTTCATAACTAGCTTTGGAGGATTTTATGAAGGATCTCAGCTTCATACTGAGGTTGACTAGGGAGTTCCTCCAGTCATGGGATTTTATTCTTTTTTGCAACAGTTTTTTTCTTCTGTTGTAGAGTTTGTTTATGGCAGAGGACCACCAGATTGGCTTCCTTTATTTGGAGGATAGCATCTTGGTTCTATTAGGGATAGCATGATCCATGCACTTGTGTAAGTGCTTATAAAGTGCATTTGTGTAGGATTCAGCAGTTGTACCTCTACTGTCCCGTCTGCATGGGTGTCATGAAGTTTACCACTTCTGTCTTAAGAAGTGTGAAGTTGGCTTTGGAGAAGTTTTTAAGGTGGTTTCCCTAATTGGGGGTGGGGATGGGATGTGGATGCCTAGGGTGATTAGCTTGTGGTCAGACCTGACCAACGAGGAATTGACCTCTGGTGTGGAACACCGGTTGTCCATGCCGACTCCACAAAGTCTACTCTTCAGTTTTTCCCTTGGAACTAGACAAACCTTCAACTTTAGCACTCAAACCATCCATTTTACAGCTCAGCACGTGGTTAAAACTCATAACAAGCACTAAATACCCCTAGCACTAGCCCCCCTTATACTGTCCAGAAGGACAAGGCTCTCTATTCGTCCCCACCAGTCAACCAGAAAAACAGCTCACTCTACCTATTCAGGCATGTCCAAAGGGCAGTTTCTGGTGTACTCTCCAGTCCAACTAGTGAATCTGGGCATTTTGAGGCAATGCTACAAATGCCTCATGTACACAGACATCCCTCTCCTCCTACCACCAAACACTAATATATGCGAGAGATGCAATTATACAGCCAGACTGGAGGCAAAGCTCTCTCAACCGCACACTGTAACTGACTGTCAAGAGGAGAAGGGTAATACTTGCAACATACCACCAGTCTCACATAGACCTAACAAACCAACACAGGCAAATAACACACATAAATACACGAAAACATACTCGGAGGCTCTAAATAAAAATCTGCAAAATCAACAGAGACCTCCAAAGCAGACATCCAAGCAACCTCCACAACCCATCACCAACCATGAAACACATACTTCACATAATCAGTGTGCCACGCAATCACAGCCCTTAAGGCAAAATAACATACCCAACACACTAGTGATAGGCGACTCTATAGTCAGGCACAATGATATCCCACTAACTAGGCTGGACAAGGAGAAGGTTACAGTTAGCTGCCTGTCGGGCGCCAGGATCTGCCACATAACACAAGCCCTCAGGTCACTCCAGAACAAGTAAAAATACGACTCTGTCATTGTACATGTTGGTGTGAATGACCTGAGACGTACCTCCCTGGACTACATGAAGAGAGACATGGAAGAGCTCTCTGATCATGTAGCCCAGGCAGGTATGACCCTGACCCTGAGTAGCATCTTGACCTCACCAAGAATGATGCCACAGTATAAAGAAAAAATTATCAACTTCAACAATTGGCTAAGTTTCTGGTGTCATTCAAAGGGGATCCAGTATCTGTCTGCCTGGGATGACATGCTTGACAAGCCACGTTGCTTCGCAAGAGATGGCTTGCACCTGTCACCCTTAGGTTTTCGAATACAGGCAAAGGCTCTTGCCTCCCCCATAGTGCCGTTTTTAGGCAAAGCTCAAAAGACAAACCCACCACCGTAAATAGCACAAGTAACCAAAAACTGAGGGTAATGCTACTCAACGCCAGAAGTCTAAACCTCAAAATGCACGCACTCAAGGCATACCTCAGAATGGAGAGCATCGATATCTGTGCAGTAACAGAAACTTGGTTTAAGGCTCCAGAGAGCACCCCAGCACTACCAGGCTATATCTCATACCATGCCTTTCAGCCACCAAACCCGGACCAAAACACAAAAGACGGGGGTGTATCCATATTCATCAAGGATACTCGCACCTCCAGGTTAGTGGCGCAGCACGATGCATCAGAGATTATCCAAGTGCAACTAACAACGGGCAAAACTGCAATCCAAATTGTAGCTTGCTACCGATCACCCACCGTGACCCAGGACCCCCATTCCACATTTCTGGAGACACTGAAAAGTATGAAGGTCCTACCAAACACCTTAATACTGGGTGATTTCAACTACCCAAACATTAACTGGGAGAACTACTCAAGTACTAACTCCCTTGTGCAATGCTTCCTGGAATTTATAAACTCAAACACCCTGGATCACTGGTCAACATCCCCACCAGAGGGAACAACATATTGGACCTGGTCATCACCAACATGGGCGACCGGAGTTCCTCACCTGACGTCAACCCCTCGCTGGTTAGATCAGACCATAGACTAATCACTTTGGATATTCACATTCCGCCCCCAACCCCAATCAAGGAAACCACCATGAAAAACTTTTCAAAAGCAAACTTCACTTTGCTTAAGACAGAGGTGGAAATGTTCACAGCCCCCAAGCCAATGGACAATGCTGTCCAAGCTGCTGAAACCTATACAAAGGCACTCTATGATCATCTGCAGGAATGCATGGTTTGTGCTAGCCCAAGTAAAACCAAGACTCACTCCTCCAAGAAAAGGAAACCAGTCTGGTGGATCCCTGCCATAAAGAGGCTCTACAATAGAAGGAGGAAACTAGTACAGATAAGAGCAAAATCCCTAGAAGGAAAGACATCCCTGATCAGTATCAGCAAGAAACTATGATCCCTCATTAAATCACCCAAGGCTAGCTTCAAAAGAAAAATTGCCAGGGACTCTAAAGATAACCACAAAGTGTTCTTTAGCTATGTCAAGAACCTAAGTGGAAACTCTCAGATCTGCTCTGAGTTGGTGCAGAATGGCACAAAATACACTGAACCGACTGATATTGCCAACATTTTGGCAAACAGGTTCAGTGCAAACTTCACACCCCTATCACCCCCTAAAAGGCCCATAACCATACCAGAAGAATGTAAGGCCCTGGCAATCACAGACACACAGGTTAAAACAGCCCTATCCAAAGCCAAAAACACAGCCTCAATGGGATAAGACGGAGTCCCAGGCTGTGTCTTACAAGAGCTCCAAAATGAACAAACCCCTCACCTAAACACACTGTTCAAACTCAGCGTCTCTACAGGCTACGTACCCACAGAGTGGCACACAGCAATTGTTATCCTACTTCACAAAGGTGGTGTCACAATGGACCCCAGGAACTATCACCCTATAAGCCTGACTAGCCTGGTCTGCAAGGCTATAGAGCACATCATCATGGAACTCATTAACCGAGACATTGAGAACCTCCAAACTTTGGACCCCACCCAGTTTGGCTTTGTTAAGGGCAGACCATGCCTCCTAAATCTGGTGGACTTCTTTGAGACAGTTACCAAGGCATTAGATGAGGGTAAGGAGGTCATTATAGCCTACCTAGACCTCGCAAAGGCTTTCGACACCATTCCCCATTCTGGTATTATAGACAAACTCACCAACCTGAACATTGACCCCTACGTCACGAGATGGGTTGCAAATTGGCTCATGGACAGAACCCACAAGGTGAGAGTTGCAGACTCTAGGTCTGACTCTAAACCGGTTACAAGTGGCGTCCCCCAGGGCTCAGTCCTAGGACCCCTCCTGTTCGGTATATACTTCTCAGAGGTACAAGCAAGCACAGGAGGACTTTGACTGACCAAGTTCACAGACGATTACAAACTAGGGGCCATAACTGATTCTCCCGCTGACACAGACACCCTCCAGAAGGGTCTCACTGAGATGGATACCTGGTGTCAAAATCATGGCCTCAAGCTGAATGCCAAAAAGTGCACAGTCATCCCCTTTGGAAAAAAAACAAAGTACCCGTGAACTACCACATAGTTGGTAGTCTCCTAAATACAGAAAAAGTAATAAGGGATCTGGGGACCCAAGTAGATAGCAATCTCTCCTTTGATAATTGTATTGCCAAGGTGGTTAGAAAATCCTTCTATGTGGCCCACCTTATCTCAAAAGGGTTCGCATCCAGAACAAAGGAAGTTATTGTGCCTCTCTATTCATCACTTATTAGACCCATTATAGAATACAACGCCCCATTTGGGATGTACCTTACAAGACACCTGCAACAACTGGAAAGACCACAAAAGTACCTCACCAAGAGGATTACTGGCCTCAAACAGATATATGCAGCCCGACTAAAGAAATTCCAGCTGTACTCGGTTGCATATTACTTACTCAGAAGTGATCTCTGCTTGACATACACGGCCATGTCCAACCAGAATTGATGGATATGCTCCACCTAAATAAAACCAAATCCCTGAGAGCCACACGCTCTAGGGATATAAACCTTACCACAACGATAAATAGGATGTGCTGGAGGGATAGATTCCTGACCCAGAGACTCCCCATGCTTTGGATCAAGATTCCAATATACATCAGACAGAGCCCCTCACTAGCACTCTTCAAGAGAAACCTTGACAGGTGGATGGAAACAGAAAATATACCCCAGGAATCACTGTAATGGCTCTGCTGGATAGAGGCACAGGGAACTAATGGCTCTGCTGGTCAGAGGCACAGGGAACTAATCTAAGGGGGTGGCGAAAGCCAACACACTCTGGCTAGGCTTATAAATGCCCTTGGGCAGATAGCCTAGTACTTACCTATGAACCTATAGCTCAACTATAAACAACAACAAATAAATAATGAATTGAATCAATAGAAAACAATGCTACCAACAAAAATGTAATGCTAGCATGATCACACCATCCTGTCAAAAGCCATTTCAAAAAGGTTTTTTAAGTAACAAGGTGCACATTCCACAGGTGTGGCATTAGGTAAGAAAACATATGGAACCAACAGCCCCCCCATAAAGCTGAGTGCAAAACCCAGGCAGGGCAAGAGCACAACCAACTCCTTCAAGTAAGAGGGACTCATCTTGTGAGTAGACAAATATACTAACACCAGAATTTTTATACATAATCCTGTAATAAACTGAAGTTAGTGCAGGTTGTGCAAGACAGGTGTAGTATGCTGATACTGAGCAGTATCAGTTAGTAGCCTTGCAGCAAAATTATGCACCATAATTAAGTTTGTTAATAAAAGATCTCAGGAATGGGGCATCATAATAATCCAGCCTAGAGGAGACCCAGGCATGAATGACTACTGAGAGGTCATCTTATGAAATCAGGTGCTTAATCCTTGAAATGTTTTCAGATATAAACACGGAGATTTCGCAACAGCTAACTGCTGGTCCTGAAGCATCAGCCTAGAATCTAAATTGTTATCAAGATTATGCACCTTGAACTTCCAAGATGGCTGCACAATGAGTAACAGCAATTTCAGCTCTCCCATTGTGAAGAGTCAGAAAAGACAGCTACTGAATTGTCTTTTGGGGTACATTTTAGTAACTGGCTATTAAGTTCACTGCCTGGACGTCAGCAAAAATGAATTTCGGAAAATATGAAAGAAAATCAATCACAAAAGGTGAGGAGAAAACAATGACTGGCAGAAATACTGCAGTTGTTCAGCAAAATCAGTTCAAGTTCCAGCTTTGGTGCAAGACATGACTTCCAGAATCTATAAAAGAAAATAAGTCAAATGACTACTCAAGAGAAGATGTTTCAAAGAAATGTTAGAATTAGTGTGTAGAGCACATAATGAAAACCTTTTTTTGATCTACCAGAGAAACTGGAAGGAACAGACTGTATTAATTTTATGAAAGCACTAATATGCAAATGGACTGATATTCCACAGCATGAGTTGTTAATTGAAAGGGCACATCTTGTGTGTGCTCCAAATCTGGCCACAAGAAAGCAGCCAAGACCATTAATAGTAAAGAAGCAATCCTACCAGCAGAAAGACTTGATTCTGACAAAACTGCAGCAGAAGGACAAATTATTGAAAGTGAGAAACAGCAGAGTAATTGTAGAAAATGATTACTCACTGTACATCATGCAAAAGAATATTAAATTTATTCCAGCAATCAGGGAATGTTGAGAAGCAGGTATGAGATTCAAGTTGCTCTATCCAGCTATTTTCAGAATATTTTTTTTTCCTAGAGGACAAAAAAAAACATGCTGAGGAGGAAATACAAAATTTTGCAATTTTGCCCAACAAAAAGTGAGCTATCAAACCAAAGGGGATTTTGCTTCTTATTCTTCTGATAATAAAGCTCATAGAGAGCCTATGCCAGTGAAACCTTTTCCAATGCTCCAAAGGAAAATGCTTGACAGATAGAAAAAAAAAACACAAGATTTGATTATTAGAACTAAAAGTACAGTAGAAGCAAACCAGAGACTGGATTTGGGAAATGGAGATCAACAGGTAGAGAACCAGCAACTCAGAAATTGATGAATAAATGTGGGATTACAAAGTATTACTTACATTTGTGAAGAATGATGGAACAAGAAAACCTGGAAATACTTGGCATTTTTGAGTTTGTTGAACTTGTATGGGACTCCAAAGCACATGACCTACTTCATGTCATTAATGTTTGGAAGAACATTTAGGAAAGGGAAGTGAAAGCAAAGAGTTAACTGTTAAGTAAAACAATTTTTTGTTCTTAATACTACTTTTTATAATACAAGACATATACACTGCATGCTATAAATTAAAGCTTTTTCAGTTACTTTTGTGTGCAATAGCGATACTAAAGTAAAACGGTGCCCCTATTTTTTCCTTCTTTCTTTCTGCTTGTTCAGTTTTAGGAAATGTAGGCACTGCAAAGTAAAAGGAGAAGAAAGCCTGGACAAAATAGCATGATATAAGAAAAAACACTGATATGTTTTTTCTTACTTTTGCATAGGGGAATGACTAGATTAAGGCAATTAACTTGGGAAGCAAATAAATAAAACAACACTGAATATAATGAAAAGTTTTCCTGTAGCGTGCACATTTTCACAGAGCAATGTGGAAGGCTTGTGGTGAAAGGCAGCTGTTTATCTGGTTCTTATTTTATTTATTTAACATTTGTTAACCAGGAAAGTCTGACTTGGAACAAAGCCAATTTTCAGCGGAGGCCCAGGGAGAAATGCTCCAGATGCATGTTTTTTTTTCTTAGGATTCTACAAAGACATTCTGATAAGGTGCAACAATAGCAAAATATTTCTTTCTTTCAATGGCTAGGAGATAATATTTTCTGAAAACATTCAAGGTGTTTTCTACATCTGGGAGATGTCTGGAACAAACATATGACAAAAACTTTGTGGAAGTTGAAGCACAAGCTGCAACATACATCTTAGCATGGATAACCTTCATTACAGGTTAATTCATGCCTGTGAACATGGCTGTCAGTCTGGTACAATTGTCCTTATTAGGAGGGTTACATTTCATTATTTGAAAATGTACATAGTTTTCTGTGTTAGTAGCAAGTTAATATGTTTTGGGCTGTTCTTTTTCATTAAAATAAAAAAAGTCTTGCAAGATGTGGCATTGGTTCAAATGGATATGACAAAAACAACTGTATAAAAGTTCAGTTTTCCAAACATTAGTGTACATCTATAACACAATAGCTGAAACCAGACATTTAAAAATAAAAAAGCTGCTACACATAATAGGTGGGAATAATAACTTATCACATATTTCACTGCAGTGGTGATGCTGCGGTAGCACTGTCGCCTCACAGTTAGACGTTGCCCGTTCGATTCTCAGTTAGAGCGTCTTCTGTGTGGCGACATGCGTGAATTGGCGTTCCTTCATTGAAGGTTGTGCGTTAGGCCCGGCAAGCCAGCACGTAAAACTCTACTGCCAATCATTAACGGACCGGAGTTCCGCTGTGGCGACCCCTAACTGGGAAAAGCCGAAAGACACAAACAAATAAGGATACTTTCCATATTACCATTAAATGTGAATGACCTTGCAAATATATACAAAAAAAAAAGAGAGAGTAGTGAACTACATTAAAAAACTGTAGAATGTAAACAACTATGCTACAGGAGACACACTTGGAATACCTGAGCATGTGAACTTGATAAATAAAGGATTTCAGGATGGTTACTCAGCAAAATATCTGAGACAAAGAAAAAGGGAAGTATTTATATTAACTATGAGAGGAGCTCCAATAGCGACAGAAGAGGGGAAAAAAGATAATAATGGTAGATTTGTAGTACTAAGGGGCTACTGGCAAGGAATAAGGATTCATGTATTTATATTCCACCTAAAACTGCTATAATGGAGTTTAAGAAAATTCTGGGAGAAATAATTAGCTTTCAACAGGGAATATTACTCATAGGTGGGGACTAGAATTTGATTTGCAACAGTGATGATATATTTGAAGGGCCTATAAGGGAAAATATAACAAAAGAGGACAGATTGTTGAAGAAATTTATGAAAATATTCAGAATGAAAGATGTGACTCAAAAGTAGGAGTTCAGAGAGAATGTACATATTATTCCCCAAAGTACAAAAACTGGGCTAGGCTAGACAGAAGTTATATTTCACAGGAACATGTGGATTTAACTGAAAGTTTTGATACACATCCAATAACTATTTCAGATCACACACCAATAATAACTAAAAAACACAGGGTAATGAAATAAAAATGAAACACTGGTGCTTTCCCACATAGCTGTTGAAAAGAGAGGGATTTGAGGAATGGGTAATGGAAATTATTTGGGAGTTATTAGAGAAGCTAGAAATTACTTCTGAAAATATACCCCAGGGAGTGAGATTATATTAAAGTGGAGTTTAGAAAGAGGGTGGAAATAAAAGATAGGGAGATATGGTTAAGAGGTAACATGAATTATTTAGAGAGACTGACAAATGCTGAAGTATTGCAGAATAGGGGGAATTTCACAGAACAAGAACAGATGCAATTGCAGCATTCTAAAGAAAAAATAAGGGACTACCTCAGTAATATATGAGAGATTAGAAAGGCTGCCTTTAAGCAACTGTTTTTTGATAGCTACAAAACACAAAAACTTTTAACACAATGGCTCAAGCAACAAAAAGTAGAATGGGTTATTGACAAGCTTAGGGAGACAATAGCAATAAAACTAACCTTTGATCTGACACAGCTATTAGTAATTTTAGTTTATTTATTTATTTTACATTTGTTTAGTGGGAAAGTCTAACTGGACAAAATGTCCATTTTCAGCAGAAGCTTAGGTATGCTTTGGGGTGTATGTGGTGGGGACAGGTGAGTGACATTTTCACTAAACCTGTCAGCCAGCAGGTTTGGTATATTCACAAGTTCTGATTATGTAGTACCATTAACTACGAGTTCAGTGCAAATCTGGGCCTTATCTTTGAGGTTATGGATGTAATTAAAGAACGCTTTGCGGTTATCCTTCATTAGGGAAGCTAATTTGAATTCATAGTTAGCTTTAGAGTACTTCACTAGGAGTCTTATTTGGTTGCTTATGTTGAGGAGGGAGTGTTTCCAGTTTTGAGACCGTTTCTTCCCACTTTCAGACCACAATTTCTTTCTCCATTTGTATGGCCTATTAATGGCAGTTGTCCACCAGGTAGGTTTGTTTTTCCTTGAAGTTCTTGCTTTGGTTCAATCAGGTACGGCATAGTCAATACAATTGTACAGGTGCTTATATAAAGCATTGGTGTATAACTCAGCATAGGTGTCTGTTCCATCAGTGGGGGTAGGAGCTATGAAGCTATTTATGCTGTCACATAATAGGTTGCAATTGGCCTTGGACAAGTTTTTTAGTTTAGTTGTTGATAAGGGGGTGTTGTGTTATAGTTACTTCTAGCAAGAATGATTTGTGGTTAGATCTCATCATGGATGGCCACACATTGGGGTTGGTGAGCATCAGATCCAGGATTGAGGGACTTGTGGGTGTGTCAATCAGCTGGTCCAGGGCACTGGAATTAATGAAGTCCAGGAGCCTTTTAGAAAGTGAGTTAGAACACATACAATTTACCCAGTCAGTGGGTAGGTAATTAAAGTCACCCAAACAAACAAGGTGTTTGGTTGTATCTTGACTGACTCAAGTAGATCCAAGTAGGCTGAATGGCTGTCCTGGTTCATGGAGGGGATCCTATAGCTGGCAATGACCTGAAGAGGGGTCTCACCCTACAGTTAATTGCACCTAAAGTAAATCAAGGGAATCATGCTGTTTAACCAATCTAGAGGTGTATTTATCTTTAATGAATATTGATACACCACCTCATTTAGATTTCATGCTTTCAGTTTGTGGTCTGAACGTGTAAAAGAAAATGCAACCTGGTATAGCTGAAGTGCTCTCTGCAGCCTTAAACCAGTTCTCAGTGACTGCATAAATGTCAGCATCTTCCAAGGAGAGGACTGCTTACAATGAGTGCAGTTTCTGTTAGACTCCTAACATTTAGCAGCATAACCTTGAGGTCGTTTTCAGAGGGTGTTTTTACGTCGAGAACTTTGTTCTTATGACATTGCCTAAAAAAGGCAATATGGGAGTGGCAAGAGACTTAGCCAGTAACCAAAATCTCAGGGGTGACATATGAAGACCATCCCTAGCAAAGCACCGAGGTCTGTCAACCATGTCATCCCAGGCTGATAGATACTGGATCCCCTTTGAATGACATGAGAAACTAAACCAATTGTTGAAGTCAGTCATTTTTTGCATGTACTGATGTATCATACTAGGTGAAGGTAAAATGCTGCTTAAGGCTAGGGACATATATTTCTAGACAAATAATCAGAGAGCTCAGTCATGTATCTCTTCAGATAGCCCAGTGAGATACGTCTCAAGTTGTTCACACCAACATGGACTATAAAGGAGTCATAACAGTACCTATTGTTGAGAGACTTGACTGTGTGTGTTATATGGTGTATCCTAGCACCTGATAGACAGCTGACAGTGACTTTTTCCTTATTAAACCTGGTGAGTGGGACATCTGTGTGTCTCACAACTGAGTCACAGGACTACAATGTTTGTTTTTGTGTTATGCCTTAAGGGCGTGACTGATGAGACAATACTGTGCGATAGTGATATATTATGTGTACTATGTTCTGTAGAGGATGTACTATATGAATAGTGCTTGTGTTTGTGTTGGGAGTTCTCTGATGTTTAGGTAAGCTTCTGGTAAGGACCTCTGCATATGTAGGTTTATGTGTCGTTGGTTTGGATAGGTGCAGGAGGTGAAGTGTGCATGCTGACAACCTGCTTTGTATTTGATGAACTAACTTGTGAGTGAGAAAGCCTGGACTCTAGGCTCTTGATGTAGATGCATCTCTCACATAATGAATTTGAGTGGACTAGAAGAAGTGGGTTGTCAGTGTACACGAGGCAGTTGCTACACTGCCTCATAATGTCCACGTCAACCAGTCTGGTTGGAAAAACTGTGGGAGATTGTCCATCCAAAATGCTAGGCAAGGTGATGTGGTCAGAAAACAAGGAGAGGACAGAAAGGACTACGTAAAGTAGAGGACAGGAGAAGTGGACAAAAATATGAAGGGCTAGTGGGTAGGATCTGTACCTCAGGAGCTACACTGAATGTATCATCTGTCAGTGAGGGACAATCATAACTCACCGATGCAGCACCAGCAAAGTACTAAGGGAAAATTTGCAGGCAGAAGTGTTTGAGTCAACAACCACCAATGGTGCCCACTACTGCTCGGTAGTGCTCAATGCCCAAACAAGCACAAATGCAGTGCTTATGTGGTAAATGAGAGCAAACTGATTTAAACAAATTAACCCATAAAAAAGCTCAAAACTGAGCCCTGTTCCAGCAACCTTTAATCAGGTGAGTTCTAACTGCACACTCCTGCCACTAGGATGCAGGGGAGCAGTCTCCAACAAAAGATGGCCTAGTTTAGTGCTCAAGTTATACAAACAGAACAAGATTCAGTAGGTCTGAATCTGTTCTATGCTACAGCAAAGTGCAACAATTTCAGAAAAAAAAGTTCAAATAAGCAGTGATATGGTAAAAATGCAGTTCAAAAGTGCAATATACAGTGAAAAATTATTAAGTTTTGCAGAGATCAGTAGATGCCTTGGAGTGATAAGATAAATACAGTAGAGCAGTATCTGGTCACCAAACTCTGTGGAGCTTTGCTAAAACAACTGCAAACTTGTGCAAAAGTGGTGCTTAAGTAGTGCAAACTGATTTAACCAAATTAACCAATAAAAAATGCTCAAAACTGATCCCTGTTCCAGCAACCTTCAATCAGATTATCAGATTAGTTCTAACTGCACACTCTGGCAACTAGGGTGCAGGGGAGCCCTCTTCAACAAGATGCCCTGGTTTAGTGCTAAAGTTATACAAACAGAAATGGATTCAGTAGGTCTGAATCTAGTCTACTTTACAGCAAAGTGCAACAATTTCACGAAAAAAAAAAAAGTTCAAATAAGCAGGCGCAATAAGCATTCAACCAGCAACTCCCAGCTCAGAAGGGTAGAGGCTACCCTGTCCTCCCACAAGAGTGTAAACCATAAATGTTCTTAATGTAAAATAACTGGCCTGAAGCCCGAGAGCTTAAATCAGAACTAAGACACTTTTAGAACAACAGACAGACTACAGCTTCAACCAGCAATTCCCAACTTAGAAGGATGTAAGCTACCTCTTCTGTCACAAGAGTGTAGACTACAAACCTTTTTAATGTAAAACAATTTACCTAAAGTCCAAGTGCTTAAAAGAAAACTAAGAGGCTTAGAATAACGGTTACAATTTATTCAAGTTACTAACAAGCAGTAATAAATGCAGCAGAATAAATGCAACTGAACACTTTTAAGAACAAGCAGCAAAAGCAAAACAAAGTAGTAAAGTGGAAAGAAAAACAAATACAGTAAAAGCAACTGAATAAAGTGCATTTTTTAAGTTAAGTGGAAAGGAGGAAATAGAAAATAATTCAAGATAAGAAACTAAGGGGGGAGGTGTGCCTTCCCAAACGATCTATCTGTACTCAGCAGAATGAGCTGATAAGATGGAAATGGGAGGAGAGTTCAAAAGCAGATTTATAGTAGGGGTTGGGAAACTCAAAAGCCACCAAGTTTAAGAATACAACAGCAGTTGCACGGGTTGGTGGGAAAAATAAAATGCAGACAGAAATCAGCAATATTCAGGCAGAGTACAGCAAGCAAGCTAAACAATAACTCCAGCTAAACTGAGATATTTCTAGCTAAATAAGGAATGCTATAAAAAACTGAAAGATACCATTTGTATCCTACAATCTATAGCTAAGGTAGACTGATGGGGTACATGGAAGGGAACAGGAGGTATATTAATAGGGTACATGGATGGGAATGGGAGGTAGACTTTTGGGGTACATGGATGGGAACAGGAGGTAGACTAATGGGGTACATGGAAAGGAATGGGAGGTAGACTAATGGGAGTGTATGGATGGAAAAAGGAATTAGACCAATGGGGTGCACAGATGGAAATGGGAGGAAGACTAACGGGGACATGGATGAGAAGAGGAAGTAGACTATCGGGGTACATGGATTGGAATGGATCAGACTTGCTTCAAAACAAAGACATCTATAAGGTACTTACTGTACATTGAGAAGGCAAGATGAGTTACTAAAAGCCCATATAAGGCATACATTTAGATATTACAGAAGTAAGTGTTCTCATTGGAGCTATGTATGTTAATTAGTGATACAAATCAGTATTTCAAACTAACAGAGGGATAAAATTTTATTTCCTGTGAGCACTCAAAGGGGACTTCACAGGCCCCAATAAAACCACCAACAACACAAAATTGTGAAATGGAAGTTTACCTCTGCTTGTTCCAAAACGGTTAACTCTGAGACACCTCATACTTAACTGAATTCTAGCTTAAGTTTCAAGACTTAAACATTTTGATATTATGAGTCACTGCATTCAATGAACTCTAGTTCCACAGAGGAGAACAATGCCACCAGTTATAACTATGTATAACCTTAAATTTAAAACATCACTTAAACAATTACTGCATCATTATAATGGCTATAGTTAAATGACAGAAGCTAAACCACACAGCATGTAATAACTTTAAATAAACCAGTTTCAGGAAAACACAAGTTACAAAGCAGGACATCTATGACCAGTCAAGTATGGCACATATTCACGTAAATACTGTGTTCCCAAGAATTACTTCTTCACTTAAGATGATTAAACAGTAAAAGTAGGTCATCCATTACCTTAAATGTCTTGCTACATAACATTAGGGAGAAAATTGTATTAAGACGATATTTCATAAAATGAGTCAGGTACAATTTATTAAGAAAGCATGGATATGTAATACGAAACATGAATTTATTGTAGCACAACTTCTTTACAACATATTGTCACACCATCAAAAGCAACTTGTCCTTTGAGAAAAAAAATATTTTCTACATATGGGAAGATAGGGATAAGTCCATGCACACTCTGTAGCTGATAGGATATGATAAGTCAACTGTTAAAGCTCTTCCTGAAAAATGTGTTCTACCTCTGCAGAACCAGCCATACTGAGCAACATCAGCAAATTGTATGGTTAATACAGAGTCTACGGACAGATTGGGAAAAAGTAACCAATGTGCACAAAAGCCAACAAAGGGCAGATCGTTCGTCCATCAACCCCTTTCCCCAGTTTTGCACATGAGGTCAGGGTGTCACATCAACAGTGACCATCATCTAGAGTCAGTGTTCAAAGTCCCATGGTTGTTCATCCATACAACTCTCTCACACACACACACACACACACACACACACACACACACACACACACACACACACACACACACACACACACACACACACACACACACAGCTAAGAGATAGTTAAGTCTGTCCAAGCCACCTACTGCATGCATGCCTTTGTAATGTGTGAGGAACCCATAAAAAAAAAAAAACTCAAGCACAGGGAGGACATGCAGACTCTGTACAGAATTTATGCCAGCTGAGAAATGAACTGGAGGACTTCTTGCTGTGAAGCACAACCCTACTCACTGCGCCAATGTGCACCCTACAGTAGACCTTTTACTCAATAAAAAGATACTGCATCTGATTTTGTTTTGAATGGTTGTTTGCTCAGAATGTTTCTTCTTTTTCTGCATTCTGTTATCCTCATTGAACATGCCACTTCTTACTAAGGGCCACACAGTCACAGAAATTAAAAGTAGCAAGTAAACTAGAAGCAAATGTTTTCCAGGTATTATCCTGCTTTCTCTGTTACCCAACAAGTGTTGGCAATTCTATTCTATTCTTCTAACACCAGCGGGCACATCTGACACTTCTCAGTTTATGTACTTTTGAAATCTAACTCGCAGAATCTTAAGCATTATCTTGTTACCATGTGAAAAAGTGAACCTGTTAAATAATACAGGTACTCTTTAGCATTGCCCTTTTTGTGATCAGAATAAAAATGTACTTTTTTCTAATACAAAAGCCACAGTTGTGTTACCAAAATTGCTACCAAATTATGAATGACACTGTAGCATAATTCATAGGCAGCTAGGCTAGTGCCTTTGTGGGCCATTTTAAGCTAGTCAATTTCCCTTTCAAAGATGAGAATCAATCACTGTATCTTGTGATTGTGAGTTGAACATCTTAACCATTGTACCACCTGCCAGACTGGCCCATTCTCATACTGGGAGTTGAATTCAGGATGTCTGGGTAAAAAAACAAGAATCCTAACCACTAGACAGCCAGTAGCTTTATTTTGAGGGATTTAAAAAAAATGAAGCCCTAGTCGATCTAATCCCTTCAATCTGTTCCCTCACCACTATTACATATTCATACGGAATACTGTTCCTTTCATTCCACCACTTTTTATTTATTTATATTTATTTATTGACATGTGATTACTGAGAAAGTCTGACAAGGTAGGACCCCATTTTCAGCAAAGGCTCAGGGAGAAAAGCTCCAAAGTATTACAAAACATTTTAATAATAATAATTTTACTGTCTTTAAAACAATACAAAAAATATATAAGGTTTAAATACTTATACCAAATTACACATAATATGAAAACATTGGTTAAGAATAAATACAAGTTATATAACAATGACTTAATAGAAATGTTAGCCAGTTTATACAGAAATTAAAGGTAAGTTAGTATAATACATACAGCAATTGCAATACAAAGTGAGAGAAAAGCAGGCTTATGGCATAAAAGCATGCAGAGAGAAATTAATAGAAGTAAGGAAGTGAGTGAAGAAGGGATAGTAAGGAGATGCAAGTTATGAACAGGCAAGATTAGAAACAGCTTTTGGTTAGGAAGTCTTTCAGAATGGTTGCAAAGGATGGGATGGAAGGTATTGACTTGATGCATAGAGGGAAGGAGTTTTAGGCCTTAGCAATGCCTAGACGATTTGATAGGAACATAGCTGTGTAGAATGTTATTTAGCGCTGGACAAACAGATGGATTCTGGATAATTTTCTCTCTTTCACACCAATAATGCTATATCTGTAATGTTTACAGTGGTGCCTACAGCACCACATCAGGATAAAATGCCTGCCTCCCTTGCCTAGACCCTGCATAGGTGCGCAACACTTCCAAAGTTATTGTCGCTTTATTGTGATGGTTACATATGTATAAATGAAGTCACTAAATTCTTTGATTGTGCATATATAACAATCCAAAGTTAAATGTTATACCTGCTATTGGAAAGAACAGAGAAACGTGTATTTTTAATCCACATTCTTCCTCTGAGGCTGATTATCTGATTTGGCTCCAGGGATAAAACAACAACATTCTGTGATATAGATTACAATATATGCAGAGTGTCCTCGATTGTCCATTGCTGGCTTTCTCTCCTGTATCTATCTCTTGCTCTCTCTCTCTCTCTGTGTATATATATATATATATATATATATATATATATATATGTGCATATATATATATATATATATATATATATATATATATATATATATATATGTGTGTATATATATATATATATATATATATATATATATATAAATAATTCGGAAACTCACCTTTCCATCGGTCAGAATGTTGAAGGTAAAGGTGCAAAAGGACAAAATTGTCATCAAAAATCCTGTAGCTTGCATTCGCGGTCTTGAGAGTCACTGTTTTCAATTGGATCGCACTACAGTGGGGATCGAGAAAAGTACCCTTTTCCTCACTGTAGTGCGATCTCAGTGTTAGAATAATTAATTAGCAGGGGGGTCGCAACCCCCCCACATGGGGGGGTTCAGGGGTGCTTGCCTCCCTGCAAAACAGCATAAATGTATATGTTGTGTGAATACTGTTTTTATTGGATGGTGACGGGTAAAAAGAATGGTATTCCATAGTATCAAATGAAGGCATGCACACTGCTAAAAAGTCCTACACTGATAGTTGTTTCCAACTTGCACTGCTTTGCAAATATTCTCATTTGTTTGTCCATTCCATATGCACAGATGCATGCACCTCAATTATGCTAATATCTCAAAAATGGAATGACATCTACAAAACTGCAAAATGAACGAACAGCACATCTGTGTGAACAAAGTCACACTGATGGTTAGGGTCCATCTACCATGGATACAGACATATAACTACTTGTTTGTATAAATATAATAATTAATTTTACTTACAACCAAATTTTTTGTTCACAATAAAATTACCATTAGGTCTGTCTGACATACTTATATCACCATTATGAAGAGGACCGTGTGCTGAGTAACTTCCGTACTTATCTTTTTTGTAACTATTGTAATTCTTGAGATACATACATTTCTTTCCAGGAAGGTTGGAAAACTGCAGTCTCAGGGAAAAGCTGTCCAGGCAGAACCTCTGCAGCTATCAGAAGTTGTAAAACTCCATTCAGGCTAAGTGTGAAAAGTTGTAGGGAGCTGTGTATATGTCAAACAGGGTAGCTCTAACCAATTTAGGCTTTTTAGTGCTATAAACTTGTGGGTTACGAAAGGGGTATTTGCTGCAAATTTAGCAACCTTGTTATAGCATTGTTCAAGTTTTGATTTTGTAATGCCTGAAGGTAAGTAAGGATGGGAGCATCATAAAGAAGTGTGGGGAGGAGATAAGTATATATACACACTGAGCTGAGTGAATGAGGGGCATTGACCACAACTCTGATCTGTGATATATAACAATAAGTATCCTGTTTTTTTTTTTTTGCTTATTTTTACTAGTTAATGCTTATTCTAGCCATTTATAGCACTTTTTTATTGTTTGCTCCATACTTTTTACTGTATTTTAATTCTATAAACTAATCTGCATAGTTTTACTAAAATTGTCTGCTCAGGGCCTGTTAAATCACGTTTGTAAACCTTTTCTAGACAGTTACTCTCACACTGTTTGCAAAGCTTTTTTAGCTAGTTTCATTGTGTGAAAGGTATTAACTGGAAATGTTCTCCATTTGTTAAGCATCTGCTTGTTTGTTTTGACGTCCTGCCAAGGAGTTTATCATATAACTGATTTGTTTGCAGTTAAAAGCATTCTCTGGAGTCTGTTTTCCTTTATCTGTTTAAAACTTTAATTTAGTGGCTCACTGCTCTTTTTTTGCTATGATAAACATTTCTGTAGTGTTTTCTGCCTAAATTAATGTAGCTAGTAGTTGTAGCACAGCCCAGTTCAGGTTTGCTGTCTCTGGGACCTGTTTGTTTGTTTGCAGTGTTTGTTTGTTCTGAGCACGTGTTCCAGGCCATCTTGGCTTAACAGAAGCCTTTCTTCACTTTAGTAAGAGTAATTGTTGACTGGCTACTGGCTGGTAAAGTTTGGCTGATCTATGACCTCGAGTAAGAACTCATTGGTTCTTTTGAGCTTTTTTTAAGTTGTTTCAGGTTGTACCTTGCACCTTCTAGCATTTAAGACCTACCTTTGAGAGGATTTCTGTCTATACACACTGAGCTGGGTGGAGGGGGGGCACTGACCACAACTCTGATCTGTGATTTATAACAATAAGTATCCTGTTTTTTTTTTTTTTTACTAATTATTGCATCTTCTAGCCATTTATAGCACCTTTGTATTGTCTGCTGCATACTTTTTACTGTATTTTACTGCTATAAACTAATCTGCATGATTTTACTAAAAGTGTCTGCCCAGGGCCTGTTAAATCATGTCTGTTACTGTCACACTGTTTCTAAAGCTTTTTTAGTTGGTTACTGTCACACTGTTTGCAAAGCTTTTTTAGCTAGTTTCACTGTGTGAAAAGTATTAACTGGAAATTTTCTCCAGTTGTTAAACATCTGTTTGTTTGTTCTAATTTCCTGCCAAGGAGTGTATCATATAATGGATTTGTTTGCAATTAAAAGCATTCTAGAGTCTCCGTGCTCCTTTATCTGTTTAAAACTTTCATTTAGTGGCTCTCTGCTGTGATAAACATTTCTACAGTGTTTTCTGCCTAAAACAGTGTAGCTAGTAGCTGTAGCATAGTTTCCCACCCTCCCTTCCTATTGGTGTCATTCTTATACTTGGTGACTTTGCAGTTGCCCGCCCCTACTGTAAATTTGATCCGGAATACTCCTCCCAGTCTAGTATGATTAGCTCATTCTACCTAATACAGAGAACATTTGAGAAGGTCAACCCTCTTAGTTTCTTAACCTTAAATTATCTTCTGTTCCTCCTTTCTCCCTTTCCACTTTACCTAAAAAAAAAAAAAAAAAAAAAAAAAAAAAAAACACTTTATTCAGCTGCTTGCTACTTTTACAGTATTTGTGTTTCCTCCCCCAGCATTATTACTTCAGCTTGTTTTTTCTGCTACTTGTTCTCTAAAGTGTTCAACTGCATCATCTCTGCTGCATTTATTACTGCTGTTTTTAGTCTGTTTAAATTGTAAGTGTTATTTAAGCTCCACAGATCCAGATTTAGTATCCTGCAGACTACAAGTGCAACAGGAAGGAGAAAGAGATACAAGTGCCTCCATTTAGATTTTTTCATAATTTAATGTTCTCTGCACTTGTTTTTTGTCGTTTTTAATTTATCTGTATTTATTTAAACTGTATTTGCCTTAATATTGCTACACACTAAAGTGTACTAACTTGTACTGCATTTAAAGTGTTTTTGCCACTGTTTTAACTGCTTTTCTGCCAACAAAAAAACAAACAAAAAAAAGTTCTAAGCTTGTTTCCAGCCTTTCATGTAACTAGTCTAGTCCAGATACAGATCTGCTGTAACCAGGACTCTTTTATAAGTTTCTGAGCCCGCCAGACCTTTCTGTATTGAAGGGAAGGCTTCTAGCATATCAGTGGGAGTGGTAAGCACTAGGTAACCTATTTACCACAAGAGGAGTGCTTTCTGGCCCAGAAATTGTAGTTTATTGGCAGTTTGGGCAGTTTTTCCGTCTCTTTAAACTTTCTGGTTTTAAAGCCCATGTTTGCATCTGGAGCATTTCTCCCCGGGCCTCCGCTGAAAACAGGCTCTGTGGAACCTAGTCGGACTTTCCCGGTCAACAAATGATAAATAAATAAATAAATAAATAAAAATTGTGCTTGTTTAAGCTCTGTGGATCCAGTTTTGGTGTCCTGCAGACTAGAAGAGCAACAGGAAGGAGAAAGAGATACTCTAAGTGCCTCCATTTTGATTTTTTAATAATTGACTGCTCTCTGCACTGGTTTTTTGTCGTTTTTAATTTATCTGCATTTATTTAAACTGTATTTGCCTTAATATTGCTATACACTCACGTGTGCTAGCTTGTACTACATTTAAAGTGGTTTTGTTACTGATTTAACTGCCTTTCTGCAAAGCAAAAAAAAAACCAAAAAAAAACAAACAAAAAAAAAAACAAAACAAAAAAAGTTCTAAAGCTTGTTTCCCGCCTTTCCTGTGACTAGTCTAGTCCAGATACAGATTTGCTGTATCCAGGACTATTTTGTAAGTTTCTGAGCCCCCCCCCCAGACATTTCTGTGTTGGACGGAAGCCTTCTAGCTTATCAGTGGAAGTGGTAAGCACTAGGTAGCCTATCTACCATAATAGGAGTGGTTTCTGGTCCAGAAACTGTAATTTATTGGCCGTTTCGGCAGTTTTTCCATCCCTTTCAACTTTCTGGTTTAAAAGCCCATGTTTGCATGGGTTTATGTACCATGCAGTGGCGCTCAGCCGAAGTAAAGTATTACCAGTGCCAGAAAGTCTGCTCTTCAAGTTTTCCCTTAGAACGTGCTTGTTCTTTTACTTCTTGCACTTCAGTTAGCTTAATCAGCTAGCACCTTAACAGGCTTTTGTAGCATTTATTGTAGCACACTTAGATACTATCAGCACTAGCTGTTCCTACGCAGTAACAGCACCAGTACTTATTAGTTATGACCACCCCTGCTGGTATGATTGTAGGACAGTTTCCTGTGCTTTCTCCTGCTAACCTGATGTACTTGGGCATTCTGAGACAGTGTGGTAACTGTCTAATGCACACAGACAACCCTCTCCTCTTAAAGTCCTACACTCATACATGTGAGAGATGCATTTGTATCACCAAACTGGAAGCACTGCATGCTCCAACCAAGACTGGACTAGCTGGTCAAGAGGAAAAGGTGAACATCTGCAACTCACTACATAGAACTCACAGCCCTCCAAAACATCAACCATCACAACCCACACACCCATCTTCACAGAGGCTCTTAATAACAATTTACCCAAACAACAGAGACCCCCCTGAGACAGAAATGCACTCCACCACCACAACACCAATCCCAGAACACATAGCTCACCACCACAGTGTGCCCCTCAACCTAAGCCCTTAAAGTAAAACACTTTGCCCGATGTACTAATCATAGGAGACTCAATTGTGAGGCACACTGATGTCCCACTCACTAGGTTGAACAAGGAGAAGGTGACAGTCAGTTGTCTATCAGGTGCCAGGATCCGCCACATAACACATGCACTCAGGTCACTCCACAACAAGTACAAATATGACTCCGTCATTGTCCACATGGGTGTGAATGACCCAAGATGTACCTCTTTGGACTACATGAAAAGAGATGTGATGGAACTCTCAGATTATGTGACCCAGGGAAGTATGACCCTAGCCCTGAGCGGTATTCTACCATCACCCAGGATGATACCACAGTACGAGCAGAAAATGATTGACTTCAACAATTGGCTAAGTTTCTGGTGTCATTCTGAGGGGATCCAGTATCTGTCTGCCTGGGACGACATGACCGACAGACCTCAATGTTTTGCTAGCGATGGCCTGCATCTGTCACCCCCTGGGATTCTGGGTACTGGCTAAGCCTTTCCACCCCTATAGTGTCTTTTTAAGCAATGTTCTACAAGCAAATGCAATCTGAGGGTCATGCTGCTCAATGCTAGAAGTCTAAATCTCAAGATGCATTTGCTCGAAGCGGTTCTCAAAAGGGAGAATGTCGACATCTGTGCTGTAACGGAAATCTCGTTTAAAGGGGCAGAAAGCACCCCTGTGCTCCCAGACTACAATTCATTCCATCCCTTTCAGCTCCAGAATACAACTGGAAGTTTCTAAGGTGGTGGTGTCTCCACATTATTAAAGGATACACACACCTCTAGACTGGTAGCCCAGCATAATGCATCTGAGCTACCTGAGGTACAACTAACACTGGGGTAAGACGGCAATACAAGTCATAGCCTACTACAGAACCCCAAACATATCCTTAAACTCTCACTCCAACTTCCTAAGCACCCTGGAATCTATCAAGGTCCAACCCAATACTCTCATACTGGGTGACTTCAACTACCCTTCCATCAACTGGGAAAACTATTCAAGTACCAATGTACAGGCCCAATGCTTTCTGGAATTTATCAATTCCAATGCCCTGGAAAAGCTCATTCTGACCCCCACTAGATGAAACTACATCCTCGACCTTGTTATCACCAACATGGGAGACTGTTGCTTCACACCTATAGTCAATTCCTGCCTGGTTAAACATGACCACAAACTGATCACCATGGAAATCTCCATCTCACCTACAACCCCCGCTAAGGTGACCACCTTGAAAAACTTCTCTAAAGCCGACTTTGGGCTCCTAAAAACAGAGGTGGCTAACTTCTAGGCACCCATGCCAATGGAAAATAGCTGCATGACTGCGGAATCATACAGCAATGCACTGTACGAGCACATACACAAATGCATGGACCTTGCCAAACCAAATAGAACTAAGATGCTCTCCTCCAAATAAAGGAAGCCAATCTGGTGGTCCCCAGCCATCAATAAACTATATAATAGAAAGAAGAAACCGTTGCAGAAAAAAATGAAGTCACAAGACTGGAAAACCTGGCATCCCTTATCAAATCCTCTAAAGCAAGGTATGAAGGCAGAATTGCAGCTGACACCAAAAACAACCACAAAGCCATCTATAGCTATATCAAAAACCTCCAAGGCAATACCCAGATTTGCTCTGAGTTATTGCAGAATGGCACCTCCTATACTGAGCCAACAGATATAGCCAACATATTGGCTGACAGATTCAGTGTCATCTTTAACCCCCCCCAAGAGCCCTATCACAATACCAGACGAAAGCCTGGTACCCACCATTTCTGCGGCACAGGTAAAAGCTGCATTGTCCAAAGCCAAGAATACAACATCCATTGGACCTGATAATATCCCTGGCTGCATCCTACATGAGCTAAAAAACAAACTGGCACCACATCTGTGTGCCCTGTTCAAAAACAGCCTTACCTCAGGCTATGTCCCCAATGAATGGCGCACTGCTACAGTCATCCCGTTCCATAAAGAGGAGCAGCTACAGACCCTGGGAACTAATGCCGCATTAGCCTGACAAGTCTGGTATGCAAAGCTATGAAGGGCATCATCATGGACCTGCTTAACAAAGATACAGGCAATATCCAAACTCTTGACCCCACACCGTTTGGCTTTATCAAGGGGAGATCCTGCCTGCTGAGTCTGGTTGACTTCTTTGAGGCAGTCACCAAGGCTGTGGATAAGGGTAAGGCAGTGCATACAGCCTACCTCAGCCTGGCTGAGGCCTCTGATACCATTCCCCACTCAGGTATCATTGATAACCTCACCAAACTAGGCATCAGTCCTTACATCACTAGGTGGGTTGCAAATTGGCTCACAGAGTGAAAGTTGCGGACTGTCGACCAGTCACGAGTGGAGTCCCACAGGGCTAAGTCCTGGGCCCTCTACTGTTTGGCATCTACTTCTCAGAAGTCCAGCCCAACACAGAAGGACTCTGGCTGACCAAGTTCACTGATGACTGCAAGGTAGAAGTCATAATCAACTCCCCAAGTGATGCAGACAACCTACAAAAGGGCCTCTTTGAGACCAATGACTGGTGTTGGAACCATGGCCTGAAGCTTAATGCCAAAAAATGCACTATCATCCCCTTTGGAAAAAAACTCGTTTCCCATGAATTACCACGTTGATGGGAGCCTACTGAACACTGAAGAGGCCATAAGAGATCTTGGCACCCAGGTCGACAGCCACCTCACCTTCAACCACCGCACTGCCACTGTGGTCAGAAAGTCCTTCTAAGTGGCACATCTTATAACCAAAGGTTTCGTATCCAGAAAGAAAGAGGTCATCATCCCTCTCTACTCATCCCTCATTAGACCAATCATTGAATATAATGCCCTGTTTGGCATGTACCTGACCAGACACCTACAACAGCTGGACAGGCCTCAAACATACTTCACAAAAAGGATCCTAGGGGTTAAACACGTCATACATGGACAGAATCAAGAAACTTCAGCTGCTCTCAGTCTCTTATCATCTACTTAGAGGTGATCTCTACTTGACTTGCAAAGCCATGTCCGACCCAGCCCAACTTGAAATGCTACAGCTAAAGAAATCCCAATCCCCCTACACCACATGCTCCAGAGATCACAACCTCATTACCACAATTAACAGAACACGCTGTAGGGACAGGTTCACCTCCCAAAGACTGCCCCTACTCTGGAAAAAGCTTCCCATTCATGTCAAGCAGGGCACCGCGCTGGCCCTCTTCAAGAGAAATCTTGATTAGTGGATTGGTAGCAGGAAGTTCACTCCAGGGATCACTTCAGTTGCCCTACTAGATAGGAGCACTGTCAACTAACATCTGGTGGCATGGTGCCTGGGCAATTATTTTGGGGCTAGGCTTGTAAAGGCTAAAAGGCCACTAGCCCAGTACACACCTATGAACCTATGAACCAAGCTCACTGTTTTAACTCAACTCCACAGAGTTAGGAGACCAGCCACTGCTCTGATGTATTGATCTGTGCAATCCAAGGAATCTGTTGCATTCTGCTAACCATGAATACACTTTTCTTACTGTATTTTGCACTTTTATACTGTATTTTTGCTATATTGCTGATTTTCTAACACTGTTTTTTCTGATTTGTTGCACTTTTGTCTGCTGTAGCATAGAGTAGATTCAAACCTGCTGAATCTGGTTCTGTTTGTTCAACTGTGCATTAAACCAGGCTATCTTTTGTTGAAGAGGGCTCCCCCCTGCACCCTTGTGGCAGGACAGTGCAGTAAGGACTCATCTGATTGAAGGTTGCAAGCACAGGGCTCGGTTTTGAGCTTTTTTACTGGTTAAATTGTTTAATTCAGTTTGCTCACTGTTTTAACACAGCTCCACAGAGATAGGCGACTAGCCACTGCTCTGCTGCATTCATCCATCCAATCCAAGGAATCATTTGCATTCTGCTAACCATAAGTACAATTTAACTGTATTTTTGCTATATAAAACTGTTCTTGCTGATTTGCTGTACTTTTTCTATGCTGTAGCATAGTCTAGATTCAGACCTGCTGAATCTGGTTCTGTTTGTTAAACTGAGCAACAAAAACAGGCTATCTTTTGTTGGTGAGGGCCCCCCTGCACCCTTGTGGCAGAAGAGTGCAGTAAGGACTCATCTGATTGAAGGCTGCTAGCACAATGTTCAGTTTTGAGCATTTTTATTTGTTAAATTTGGTTTGTTCACTGTTGCTACGTAAGCACCACATTTGCATGGGTTTGCGCTTGTTTTAACACAGCTCCACAGAGTTAGGCAACTAGCCACTGCTCTGCTGTATTCATCTGTTTAAGCGAAGTGCACATCCATGCACCATTGCTCACTATCGTGCAGTGAAGATAACCACTGGAGGTTATAGATGCAAAAACTTCAGTAGATAAATTTCCCCTTAGCAGTTGCCTGTGATCCGGAGGAAGAGTCCTTAAATTGCACTTAGCTGCTCAAAAAGCACCTCAGCTATGCTTTTGCCCCTTAAACAGTCCAAAATCCACCAAGTCTAAAATAGCCTCATACTATTTAGAGAACCCTTGATAGTACAGACCTCGTTTGTAGCACCCAGTTATACCATGCCCCTCCATTTTCTCTCCCCACTGTGAAACATGATTTAACCTAGCATTATGGATGGTCAGTTTCCCTTCATTTATCCTACCAGCCTGATTGATATGGGTATCCTGAAGCAGTGTAGCAACTGCCTCGTGTACACTGAGAACACTCTACTCCTAAATCACCCAAGTACAATTGGCGAGAGATGCACCTACACTAATAATCTGGAATCCTTGCTCTTTTGTGCACAGAACAGTAACACTGAACAGGTTGTCAGCTCACATACTACACATCCTGTGCAAACCATGCACTCATTATATAAACCATCATACGCAGAAGGTACTCACCAGAAACCTTCCTAAACACCAGAGACCTTCCAAACACAAACATGCTACACCTAATGCAGCACCTACGGCACTCAATACACATAAAAACCCAAACACCAGTGCCTTACCAAATAAACCCCTAAGGCAAAGCACATCTACACCAAATTGTTTAGTCATAGGTGATTCCATTGTGAGACACACAGATGTCCCACTCAGCAGCCTGGACAAGGAGAAGGTTATGGTCAGCGGTCTCTCAGGTGCCAAGATCTGTCAAATTATGCATGCACTCAGGTCTCTCAACAACGAGTACCATTATGACTGTCATAGTTCATGTTGGTGTGAATGACTTGAGACATACCTCACTGGCCTATATGAAGAGAGACATGACTGAATGTGTGTCCCAGACAGGTGCATCTCTAGCCTTGGGCAGCATTCTACCCCCACCTGGGATGATACCACAATATAAACAAAAAATGTTTGACTTCAACAACTGGTTTAGTTTCTGCTGTCATTCTATCAGGATCCAGTTCCTGTCAGCCAGTGATGACATCGTTGATAGACCACGCAACTTTACCAGAGATGGTCTTCACCTGTCACCTCTAAGCTTTTGCTTACTGGCTAAGCACTTGCCTCCCCATAGTGCCTTTTTTTAAGTAAGGTCTCAAGAACAAAATTCCCAACTTGAAAATATTATTCACAAATAAATTAAAGCGTATAGGTTCATAGGTAGGTAGTAGGCTATCAGCCCTGGGGCCTATACAAGCCCAGCCAAAAAGGTAGCCTGGCTTTTGCCACCCAAGAAAATTATTTTCCTCTGCCACTGTCAAGCAGAGCCACAGAGGTGATCCCCCGGGTGAATTTCCTATTTCCCATCCAATCATCAATATTTTTCTTGAAGAGTGCTAATGAGCTTTGTTTGATATAGATAGGTAGTTTATTCCAGAGTATGGGAAGTCTCTGGAACAGGAATCTATCCCTCTGGCATGTTCTGTTTATTGTGGTGACAAGGTTTAGGTCCCTAGAGCATGCAGCTCGGAAGGGTTGGGATTTCTTTAAATGGAGCATGTCCAACAGCTCTGGGCTTGACATAGCTTTGTATGTTAGGCAGAGATCACCTCTGAGTAGGCGATATGCGACGGAGTAAAGCTGGAGTTTTTTGAGACGGTCTTCGTAGGTTATCTGTTTGAGGCCAGTAATCCTCTTTGTGAGGTACTTCTGCGGCCTTTCCAGTTGTTGTAGATGTCTTGTGAGGTACATACCAAAAGGGGTGTTGTACTCTATAATGGGTCTAATGAGTGATGAGTAGAGGGGAACAATGACTTCTTTTTTTCTGGAATTGAAACCTTTTGTGATGAGGTGTGCCACGTAGAAGGATTTCCTGACTACTGTGGCGATGTGATTATCAAAGGAGAGACTACTGTCCACCTGTGTCCCAAGGTCTCTTATCATACTTTCGGTGTTAAGTATACTACCGCCTATGTTGTTGTTCATGGGTATATAGCTTTTACCGAAGGGGATGATAATGTGCTTTTTGGCATTGAGCTTGAGGCCATGGCTTTGACACCAGGCATCTGTCTCAGTGAGGCCCTTTTGTAGGATGTTCACATCATTAAGAATTTCGATTATGGCTCCTAGTTTGCAGTCATCTGCGAACTTCAATAGCCAAACACCTTCTGTGTTAGCCTGTACTTCAGAGAAGTAGATACCAAACAGGAGAGGACCCAGGACTGAACCCTGTGTGTACTCCACTTGTAGTGGACTTCAACAACTGGTTTAGTTTCTGCTGTCATTCTAACAGGATCCAGTTCCTGTCAGCCAGTGAAGACATGGTTGATAGACCACGCAACTTTACCATAGATGGTCTTCACCTGTCACCTATAAGATTTATGGCTCCTAGTTTGCAGTCATCTGCGAACTTCGTTAGCCAAAGACCTTCTGTGTTAGCCTATACTTCAGAGAAGTAGATACCAAACAGGAGAGGACCCAGGACCCAGCTAAATGCTAGGCGTTTAAATCAGAAACTGCACTCTATGAAAGCACTCCTCTCCCTGCAGGAAGTTGACATCTGTGCAGTCAGAGAAACTTGTTTCAGGGCCGCAGAAAGTACCCCGGCATTACAAGGCTGCAATGGTTTCCACACTTTCAGACTGCAAAATGAACATGTGAGAACCAAAGGAGGAGAAGCATCTATCTTCATTAAAGATAAATACATGTCTAGACTGAAAATCCAATAGAGGCCCCTTGTCAAAAACAGCAGCACCACAAATAGAACCTGTTCTCCAGGATCAATGGAAAAGGGCCACCTCTGATCCTAACTGGCACATGGTCAATGGCCATAAAGGAAAAATTATAACATAATTTTTCCTTTATGGCCATTGACCATGTGCCAGTTAGGATCAGAGGTGGCCCTTTTCCATTGATCCTGGAGAACAGGTTCTATTTGTGGTGCTGCTGTTTTTGACAAGGGGCCTCTATTGGATTTTTTTATCTGTTTTTTACGTTTCGCTTGGTTTGACATGTCTAGACTGGTTAGACAGGAAAACTCCACGGAGTTACTTCAAGTTCAACTAACTGTGGATAAGGCCCCCTTCAAGTCATCATTAGTTATAGGCCCCCTTCAATGAACCAATACACCCACGCTGTTTATTTGGACCTAGGTGAGTCAATCAAATTACAACCAAACCCTCTAGTCATGGGCAATTTTAACTATCCCTTTATTGATTGGGAAACATCTACGAGTATGAACATGCTTGCACAAAGGTTCCTGGACTTTAATACTAATGCCTTGGAACAAACAGTATGCAACACCACAACAGGCTCAAATATTCTCGACATGGTCCTCACCAACATAGTTGACCACTGCATCACCACAAGTACAGTACCCTCATTGGTTAAAAATCTGATCACAAATCAGTCACATTTGAAGTAGCTATAACACCGGAACCCTCTTAGGTGAAATCAGGCTAAAAATATCACCAAAGCTAATTATACCCTCCCAAGGGATGGCATAAATCATTTCCAAGCTCCTGTTCCCACAGATGGCATTGATAACTATACTAAGTTATACACAAATGCCCTGTACAAACACTTATACAAATGGACTGACACAGTTGTACCTGATAGGATCAAAACAAGATCCTCAAAAAAAAAAAAAAAAAAGCCTCCCTGGTGGATATCTAGCATTAATAAGTTATACAACAAGAGGATTGCTGTCTAAGTACAAAAAGAGAGGTCCCAGCACTGGAAGAACATTCTCCTCTGCTTGAACAAACAAATCAGAGAACCTGTAAAATCCTCTAAGGGCAACTTCGAAAAAATTTTAGCAACCATCACTAAGGTTAACCATAAGGCATTCTTCAGCTAAATCCGTAACCTAAAAGGTAGGACGTAGAAGTGAATTAAACCTGCTGTGGATGGCATCACAGACACACACAGACACACACACACACACACACACACACACAGACACACACACACACAGACACACACACACACAGACACACACACACACACAGACACACACACACACACAGACACACACACACAGACAGACACACACACACAGACACACACACACAGACACACACACACAGACACACACACACAGACACACACACACAAATCCTGCGAAAATAGCTAACCTATTAGATGACAAGTTCAGAGAAAATTTCAGTCCCCTGTCACCTCCAAACATTCCACAAAGCATTCCCTCTACATCTCCCCCACCTTGCATCTCCAAAGACCAAGTCAGTAATGCTCTCTCCAAGGCCAAAAACACAGCCTCTATGGGACCGGATGTCAACCCAGGTTGTGTTTTAAATGGTCGAAAACATGAGTTAGCAACTCTATTAGGTACTCTCTTCGACCACAGACTGAGTACTGGTTTTGTCCCTGATGAATGGAAGACAGCAACTGTCATCTCCCTTCATAAACAGGGTACAGCAACACACTCATAAGCTTAACCAGCCTTATCTGTAAGGCCATGGAAAGAATCATTGTGAACCTTATAAATAAGGATATAGGTGATCTCCAAACCCTTGATCCGACACAGTTTGGTTTTGTCAAAGGCAGGTCATGCCTGTTAAATCTGGTGGCCTTCTTTGAAAATGTCACCAGAGACACAGACGAAGGCAAATCTGTGCATACAGCCTACCTTGACTTAGCCAAGACCTTCGACAAAATCCCACATTCTGGTATCATTGATAAACTCTCCCAATTGAATAGCAACCCTTATGCCATCAGGTGGGTTGCTAACTGGCTCACCAACAGCTCACACTCAAAGTTGGGGTCTTCACCTCAACCAGCAGAACTGTCAACAGTGGTATTCCACAGGGGTCAGTGCTGGGCCCCCTATTGTTTGGAATATACTTCTCAGAAGTTCAGGCCAAAACAGAGGGGCTGTGGCTGACTAAGTTTGTTGATGACTGCAAATTAAGTGCAATCGTTGAATCTCCAAACAATGTCAATATACTTCGAGAGGGACTTACACAAATTAAAGATTGGTGCCAAAGCCATGGACTCAAACTCAATGGAAATAAATGCATCATCATCCCCTTTGCAAAAAACAATATCCCTGCAGAGACTATCATACAAATAAAAATACCCTAAGCAACAACTCAGTAGTTTACTTGAAGACTTGTGAATGCAAGCTGACTGTAGCCTAAACTTTGACCACCATGTCTCCACTGTGGTAAGGAAGGCATTCTGCATTGCACACCTCATTAGCAAAGGCATTGCCTCAAAAGTAAAAGAGGTCATAACACCCTTATACTCGACCCTCATCATGCTAATAATTGAGTACAATGCTCCCTTTGGTATGTACCTTACCAGGCACCTGCAGCAACTTGAGAGACCTCAGAGATTTCTATTCAAGAAAATTCAGGGTCTCCAGCACATGAAATACATTGACAGACTGAAGTCACTGTCAATTTTCTCAGTAGCGTACAGACTGCTTAGAGGAGACTTGCGCCTGGCCTACACAGCATTCTCGGAACCAAACCTAATGTAAATGCTGCACATCTGCAAGAAAAATTGGACAAGAGTACTTCACTCCAGGGACCTTAACCTGGCCTGCGACATAACAGGACCTGCTGTTGAGACAGATGTGTCTCTCAGAGGGTGCTACTCCTCTGGAATAAGCTACCAGTTCACATCAAACAAAGCCCTTCTATGGCCCTGTTTAAAAATAACCTGGATGACTGAATGGGAAACCATAAATTTCTCCTGGGGATTTCATCTATGACCGTCCTAGATATGATGAGTTGATGCTACCTAAGATCTCAAGTTTAGGCAAGATCCTTTATATTGGGTTTCCCTAATATTATATTGGGTGCACATGGCTAGGTTTATAAAGACCTTTGTGTCAATAGCAAAGTAACCACCTATGAACCTATCCTTTTAATCACTGTTATGGATTATTACCTTGTCGTGGTGAAAGGGCTTGCGGAGTTAGGTAAAGCTATAGGAAGGTTATGGCAGGGAGCTCAGACTGAATCCAGTTCACAGGAGAAGGTAATGACAATCCTCTACAGCATTTTTTTTGCAAAAAAAACCCTATGGATGAAAGCAGCCAAAGACAAGTTTTCACATTACTGCAAATACAATTTCAGAATTTTGCATATTTTTATTGGTTCATGTCATTTTAATCAGAAATAGTTAGATACTGTATTATATTTCTGCATCTGACTGTGACAACCACATACAGAAATGTCAAGTGCATAATATTTCATAATAAAGTACAGTAAATATATAAAAAGCATGCAACGGTAGCACTAACATAACTTCATTAGTATTCCATGTGACAATGTAAGGTATTGGCAGCTATGCCAGGAGAAGTAGGGCAGTGAACATGTAACATATGCCAGCACAGCTAGCTGGAATTTTGTAAAGAATTATATGTCATGTGTCATTTTATGTTGAAAAATGCTTTTGGAAAGTTGGTTGTATTAAAAATGTACCAATAGTGGGTCCTGACTCTATTTTAAGTGAATTAAATACATATGTTAACAAAGGATACTGGCAGAGAAAAGATTTAGCTCAGCTCCAGCTAACTTTGAAAATAGTAAGAAATTAAATTACTGGGTCTAGGCCATATAGATGTTATCTTACAGTTCTCAATGCAGCCAGAGACAAATATTCTGTACTGGGAAACTTTCTGTATTGTCTTTGGGGTAAACTAATTGCTACTCTGGAAGGGTAGAAGTTTGAAATTGTTTTATGACTTCCAGAAGCTCTATCAGATCTTAGCAAGCTCTCTGTGTATTATTGATACAAATGTGCTAAATTCTGGCAGTTTCTAGCAATGGGGATAACATGGGAAACTGAGTCAGATGACTAGATGTATGTGATGTCATTCTGTAATCTAGGAAAAAAATATGATTTAATACTAGATGACAGTGAAGTCTCACTGCACTCTGTTTTTGGAACCTGACAAGGAAGGACTCACCTACTTGGACGGCGCAGTGGTGCAGCTGTAGTGTTGTCACCTCACAACAAGAGGTTCTCCAGTTCAATTCTTGGCTGGAGTGCTTTCTGTGGGGAGTCTGCATGTCCTCCCTGTGGTCATGTGGGTTTCCGCCCATGTTACAAAGAGATGCATCTGGAGCATTTTTCCCCGGGCCTCTGCTGAAATTTTTTTTTATTCCAAGTAGGACTTTCCCGGTAAACAAATGTTAAATAAATAAAAATACTTCATCTTGCCTTGCTCTAATAAATAAACAGGGAATAATAATTCTTTACATCAGACAGGAAACTATAGTGAGATTAGTTAAGCATTGTTTTTCTGTAACTGTGTGAACCTGTCCACTTGTGTTATTTTTAATATTTCCTGTGACTTAAACTCTGGTCTTTACTGTAAACATTTATTTAGTATTTTTATGTTCTTTTATTATTTATTGTTAAATATATTTAAACTTTTCATTGTGTCTGGTCCTTAGGGCGGCCACGGTGGTGCAGTGGTTAGCATTGCCGCCTCACAGCAAGAGGTTCTCCGGTTAGATCCTCGGCTGGGGTGCCTTCTGTGCGGAGTCTGCATGTCCTCCCTGTGGTCACGTGGGTTTCCTCCGGGTGCTCCGGTTTCCTCCCACATCCCAAAGACATGCTGCAGGTGGATTGGACACTCTAAATTGGCCCTAGGTGTGCGTGTGAGTGTGCCTTCTGTGGAAGGTTGGGCGCCGGGCTGGCAACTCGACACCGTAAAACTCCACTGCCATTCAATGTGCGGACAAGGTGATCCGCTGTGGCGACCCCTAACCGGGAAAAAGCCGAAAGAAGAAGAAGAAGATTGTGTCTGGTCCTTGTGAGAATATTTTAACCATTGAGAGTACTCATATCTATTTGGTGACATGCTGTGGCCATTCCTGAAAGCCTTACTGCATTGGCCAAACACTATCATTTGTATTAACATTAATTTCACTCAGTATAATTGGGTACCCTTGCAACAGCCTTAGAATAGCTGGCTTTGGAGTGTCTGGTGGGGGTGTAACTACCTTATCATCTGGGCAGAAGGGGGCATAGCTATTAAATCTATGTCAGCCTTTCCCAGGTGTGTGTGTGTGTGTGTGTGTGTGTGTGTGTGTGTGTGTGTGTGTGTGTGTGTGTGTGTGTGTGTGTGTGTGTGTGTGTGTGTCAGCTGCTTGGAGCATGGACATGAAGCACTGGTTTCACAGAGAGGGTGCTGGATGACTTGGCTTGGACACTCGGCTGAAGACTCAACCCTACTTTGCCAGTGGGAGTCTTATCGGGGATCTGGTGAGAGAGAGAGAAACCAGCCCCCAGACTGAGTATGTTCCTTGTGTGCTCTTGATTCAGAAAGGTGATTCTAGAAATGCTGGGTGTATCCATTTTTGTTCCAAGTGAACGTCTCTCTCCAGTGACAGTAGTGAGAATTCAGTCTCCTTGATTACTGGCCCAAAGGGGGGACGTCACACTAATAATGTATATACTTATTACATGAAATATCTCATATGGCTTTCTCATGCCTAAAAACGGGAAAATGTCAGTATGTCACGAAGATCAAGCTAAAAACACTGCATCAGTGGGTCTTGATAGTATCCCAAGATGCCTCCTAAATAGCTTGAAACATGACCTGTCAGGCCCACTAGAACCTCTATTCAAACACAGCCTCCAGACAGGCTTCATCCCCAGGGAATGGAGAACTCCAACTTTCATCCTTCTACACAAAGGCAGACCATCAACAGACCCAGGAAACTACAGACCTATATGTTTGACTTGTCTTATATCCAAGGCCATGGAAAGAAGTACTGTGGAACTGATAAAGACATAGGAAACCTTCAAACATAGGACAATCCCAGTTTGATTTCATCATGGGCAGGTCTACTAAACTTGGTGGACTACTTTGAGAAGGTCACAAGACCAAAATGGTACATACTGCTTACCTTGATCTGGCAAAGGTATTTGACACAATACCTCACTTGGCTATTATGGACAAACTCACAAATTTAGGCATAAATCCCTGTATCACCAAATGGGTAGCCAAATAGCTCACAGATAGGTCACAGGAAGTTAGGGTAGGTGAATCCATCTCCACCAAGAGGCCTGTTACTACTGGTTTCCCACAGGGCTTTGTACTGGGACCTTTCCTGTTTGGAATATACTTCTCTGAAGTCAAGACAAATGTAAAGGGCCTTTGGCTGACCAAATTGGCTGACAAGTGCAAGCTGGGTGCAATCACCGAATCCCCCAGAGATGTAGATATCCTCCAGGAAGATCTGTCACAGACAAATAACTGGTCCTAGAACCATGGCCTAAAACTCAATGCAAAAAAAATGCATAATCAAACCCTTTGGGAAGACGATAACCCATGCAAATTACAAGAAAGATAACACTACCCTAAAGAGTAGACCAGTGGTAAGTGACTTGGGAACTCAGGATGACAGTACCATGAACTTTCATCACCATGTGCCCATGGTAGTGAGAAAATCCTTCTAAGTGGCACAACCTATAAGTAAGGGTATGGCATCCAGATCTAAGTAGATCATAGTTCCACTATACTCAGCCTTCATCAGACCAGTAATAGAGTACAATACAGCCTTTGGCATTTACATGATCAGAAACAGGCTCCTCACTAAAAGAATACAGGGTGCAAATATGTCCTATGTGGCTGTCTCAAAGCTCTTGTTGCCTACAGACAACTGAGTGGTGATCTATGCATAACCCACAAGTCATCCTCTGATCCAGCCTTGATGGACATTTGCAAAAAAAAAAAAAAAAAAAAAAACAGCACTGGAATTACCCAATCTAAGGATCTAAACCTTGTCTATGACATAAAACATGGTGGAGGGATAGGTCTGTGTCTCAGAAATTATTACCCCTTCTCTGGAACAGACTCCCCTTTCATGTGAAAGAAAGCTCTTCCCTAAGCCTATTCAAATGCAATTTGGACCAATGGATGGGAAATTGCAAATTCACCCCTGGCTTGTCGCCTGTGGCTCTTATGGACAGGACAAGTTTGTAGATGCCCTAAGGCACAGGCTATACCAAAACCATTCTAGCCCATGGGCATTGATAACTGAAAATAATTGGACCAAGAATGGATAGACTTAAAAAGGCTCTAGGCCTGTTAGCCTATTAACTTCCCGATGATATGTTGTTATTTATTTGTTAACCAGGAAGTTATACTAGTTTAAAAATTATTTTCACCACGGTCTATACATACCATTACAAAACCAAATAAAATAAAGCACAAAAATAAACAAACAGGCTTCAGAACAGAATGACTTAGAGATAAAATATAAGGAAATCAGGTATTTATAAGTAAATATGGGGAATTATGTACAGATATAAATCAGTTTCAATGATCTGCAGGTATATTTGAGGAAAATCAGATTCAAATAGGTATAGAAAAAAGTTAGGTTCTTGGAGAAAACAAGATAGCTCTGCTTGACATATTTACAGTGTTAACAATAACTGTACATGTATGAACCAATATTTTACTGTTTATTAATTGCCTCAGATCAAGGTCATAAACAGTAAAATACTGGTGATTCTCCTGTCCACCTGGTGAGTCTGGGCATACTGGGGCAATGCAGCAACCGCCTCATGTACACAGACAACCCTCTCCTCCTACCACCCAACACTACAACCTGCAAGAGATGCACTTACATAGCCAAACAGGAAGCAAAACTGTCTCCAGCCAAGATTGTGCTAGAGAGTCAAGAGGCAAAGGTTAACACCTGCACTACACCTCAAGCAACACATAGCCCTTCAAAACCCACACCATCAACACCCACACATAGCAACACTAAACTCACATATGCGGAGACCCTTAACATTAACCTGCCCAAGCAACAAGGACCTCCGAATCTGAAATGCAAACAAACACCAGTCACAACCAAAGTGACAACTAGCTCACACCACCAGTGTGCCACCCAACAACAGCCCCTAAGGCAAGACAATGTACCCAACACTTTAGTCATAGGTGACTCAATAGTCAGGCACACTGATGTCCCACTCACTGGGCTGAACAAGGAGAAAATTACAGTCAGTTGCCTGTCAGGTGCCAGGATCCACCAAATAACGCAAGCACTCAAGTCACTCCACAACAAGTACAAATACGACTCTGCCATTGTCCATGTTGGAGTGAATGACTTTAGACGTACCTCCCTGGACTACATAAAAAGAGACATGGAAGAGCTCTAAGATCATGTGGCCCAAGCAGGGATGACCCTAGCCTTGAGTAGCATCCTGCCTTCACCCAGAATAATACCATTGTACAAGGACAAAATGACTGACGTCAACAATTGGCTAAGCTTCTGGTGTCATTCAAAGGGGATCCAGTATCTGTCTGCCTGGGACAACATGATCAACAAACCACAATGCTTTTCCAGAGATGGTCTGCACCTCTCACCCCTGGGATTCAGGTTACTGGCTAAAGCTCTTGCCACCCCTATAGTGCCTTTTTTAGGCAAGGTTCAAAGGACAAAACCACACCATAACAGATACAAGCATGCAAAATCTGAAGGTAATGCTACTCAATGCTAGAAGTCTAAACCTCAAAATGCACTCTCTCGAGGCACTCCTAAAAATGAAGAACATCGACATCTGTGCAGTAATGGAGACCTGGTTCAAGGCTCCAGAGAGCAGCCCTGCAATACCAGGCTACAACTCTTACCACACTTTTCGGCCACCAAACCAAGACCGAAACACTAAAGGTGGAGGAGTGTCCACATTCACCAAGGATATTCACACCTCCAGGCTAGTTGCCCAAAACAATGCTTCTGAAATTCTCCAGGTGCAACTAACACTAGGTAAGACTGCAATCCAAATTGTAGCTTGCTACAGATCCCCCACCATGCCCCAACATTTTCACTACACCTTTCTAAACATACTGGAAAATATTAAGATGCAAACAAACACCCTAATACTGGGTGATTTCAACTACCCTGCCATTAACTGGGAAAACTACTCGGGAGACCGAAAGGCAGGTCTTGGAATTGATAGTGATCGCCTGCCAACCGGAAGCGAAGGAGACTCCTGGAGCACTTGTCCATCTTGATATAGTAATATGCATCCCGGAGATCTAATGAGCACATCCACACACCCTCCCGCAGAAAGGGGAGGATAGATTGAATTGTGACCATGTGGAACTTGGTTTGAACTACCGATTTGTTTAGTTGGCTGAGATCCAGAATGGGCCTCCAGTCCCCTGTTTTCTTTGGCACCAAAAAGAAACTTGAGTAGAACCCTGATCTGCACTGATCTGGGGGAACCTGTTGGATGGCTCGTTTTTGACATAGCTTTCATATTTCAGAAGCTGCCACCTCCCTTTGACTGGGTGGAACATCGGGAAGGGATTTCAGAGGTCTTGGATAAGATATTAGTGGAATATGGTAGCCTCTGGTAATGATTATCTGCATCCACTGATCGTTCATAATGAACAGCCAGGCAGCTTGGTGCAGAGAAAAACATGCCCGACTGCTTCCAGAGGAAATCAATTGGGCAGTGCCTCAGGAGTGCTGATATGGTCTCCATAATAAGGAATCTCTGGAGCCCTGGTTCCAGGATCCCCGAAAGGGACGTCTTCCATTATTGGAACCCCCTCTGCCTCTGGAGTAGCCCTCACCACGTGCGTCTCAGAAAGGACCTTGAGACTTCTTGTGCCACATCTTTCTGCTCCTCTGATTCCTGGAGAAGGAACACTGAGATTTGGAAAAGCATAGGCTAATGGCAGACAAGGTCTTCCCATCTTGCTCGCACTTGGCGAATGTATCCTTGACCTTAGCACCGAACAGAGCAGATGGCTCGATAGGGGCATTTAGAAAGAAAGACTTGAAGGAGTCTGCGAGGTCACAAATGTGCATCCAGGCAAGACGTCTCACGACTACACCTGCACCCGCAGCTCTAGCTGCTCCTTCGGTTGCGTGTGACAGCAACCTCATGGATGAATTAGATATAGATTCTAGGGTGGCAAGTTGGGAAGCAACTTTATCTCATGCTCTATCCGATACTTGACAGGTGAGAGTTCCGGAAAGTTTGGAGATAAGATCTCTCTGGAGCCTCGTAAAATGTGCGAGAAAGTTCAGAGACCTAACTGCCAAGGTCGCTGACACGAAGACTCGCTTCCCTAACCTGTCCACTGCCCAGGAAGCTCTGTTGGCAGGTGAACAGCAGGACTCTCTTCTGTAAGGTCCTTTTTCGTGGCAGCTGCCACCACCATAGCGTTTAATGGCAAACCTTTGGACCAATGAGGTTTATCCTCTGGAGGGGACAGCACTTTGTCTGATCTCCTGGGGATGGCCTCAACGGAGTCGGGGTTCTTCCAAGCCCATTACATGATGAGTTTAACCAACTCATCAGCAGGGGGCATCACCCAAGAAGTAGAGGGCTGAAAGCAAAAGGCCTGCAGGAATACGGATTCCTCCCAGGAAGGGATGGAGGACTTCCACTCACCCCTCTGTTTCAAGATCTCCTTCAGAGACATCATCAGGGGGTGACCATGGGGACCCTTCCCCATCATCGTAGTCCATATCTTCCATGAGGGACTCCTCTGGGGAGTCCATGTGTTTCCTCTCACACACCCATTTCAGAGGGGATTCTTCGGTGGGAGCATCCGAAGAAGACTCAGAAAGGGAAATGTCCTGGACAGGGGTCTTCTGGGCCTTGTGTTCTCGGAGTCCTGGGGGGATGGCCTTTGACAGCTGTAGCTCAGAAGGAACTGGGGGGAAAAACAACTGAGGAGGATTACTAGCAGCAAGAGCTTCTCCTTCACCCAGAAAGTGGGCCCACCTGAAGAGGAATGGGAGTCCACAACTGAAGAAGACAAAATCGGAACCGGGATCACACCCTGCTCCAGACGGTCCGCCCCCGGGGACGGAGCCTTAAGCAAACTCGGTATGATAGTCACCCTCTGATCTGAAGTCAGGGCCGACAAAACCATCGGAACCAACACCGGAACCGGGGGTTCCACCCACCAAAGCATGAGATTTAGGAAGGGTGATTTCCAATGGAACAACACCTAAAGGGATTTCAGGGCATCAGACAGAGTCGTTGTCGGTGCCAAGGAAGGAATTCCTCTAGTAAAAGTTGGATAAATGAGCCTTGGAACTGAGGGATACAAGGGAGGAGGGTAAGTAGGGGTTGCTGGAGAAATAGACCCAAAGCCTGGAGTGGGATAGGGTCTAGGCAGATTTGAAATTCCCCTGGCGGTCAGCAGCTGGTCAAAAAGGCGCACCACATCCAATTTGGAAAGGCTCCTGGTGGATCTCACCGATGCCCCTGAGGTGGAATCAGTCCGATCCAAAAAGGGACTGGAGGCTTGTCCAGCAAACAGGACCACTGTAGATAAGTATTGGGTCCATGGTGTGTCACAGAATGGCACCTATTCCAATTTTGCAACTGGTAATAACGGTATAGTTGGAGCAGTGAATGGGTTCAGAGCCGAAGTTACTATAGGGGTGGATGACAAGAACAGTTCCGAGATGGTTGTCGGAACTGATATCGGAGCAGAAACAAGCGATGTCGGTGCTGAGAGAGAAACCGATATGCTGGTCAGTACAGAGGCAGTAGATGGTGCTGTAGTCGGTGCCGGGGTAGGCGCCGACGAGGCGAACTCAGTAAATTTCACTGGAGCCAAGCTCGGAGCCGATGCAGTAGTCGGCACCGAGGAGGCAGAACGGTGTTCAGATGAGGACTTATGGGCCTTGTGCTTGTGACTTTTACCTCTGTCACCGGCCAGTGAAGATGGGTCTGACTGAGGACGTTTCTTGTCCAAAGAAGGAGGGGATGAGACCTCCATTGCAGAAATAGCCTCTGAAAAAGGTGAATCAAGCAAGCCCTTTAAAATCAGTTTGTTACAGCGTTCATTCACAGTCCACTGACTGAAACTAGCACAGATATCACACGGGGGTTTCACCGACAAATACAGGACCCTCAAACAGTACACGCACTCTTCATGGAGGTCACTATTTGGTAGTTTACCACTGCAAGAAGAGCATTGTTTAAACCCCGTAGTTCCCTTCTTTTCAGACATCCCAGAACACACTCTCGCACAAAAGGGAAAGAGTGAGGAAAGAGAGGAAATGAAGGAGAGAGAAAGGAAATACCAACAAAGGTAACAAGATACCACAAAGGTAGAAGTTAGAAATACCAAGAAATTACCAGCAATGGTAAGAGAGAAATACTTGTGGGCAGAGCTGAAGCAATATAGAAATCAAGAACAGATTATAAAAGGAGAGAAACTTTTTCAAAACTAGTAAATATATCTGAAAAAAGCACTTAGCTGGACAGCTCGGTGAAACGCTGCTATATGGCTGCTTGGCAAACGAGATCTGGGGTAACTGAGCAAAGGGCATTGTGGGTAGCAGCTTAGCTCAAGAGTTTTTGGTGCACGCAAGCTTGGTATAAGGCCGACTCGGTTCCGAGGGCTTGGAACCGAACCCATCAGTGATGAATAGGAAGAAGATTAACAACTTCAGATTGCATAGTTATCCCCTTTGTGAAAAAACATGTACCCATGAATTACCACATAGGTGGCAGTACATTAAACACCAAAAGTGTGATGAGAGACTTAGGGACAGAGGTGGACAGTGGTCTCACCTTCGATAACCACATCGCCACAACAGTCAGGAAATCCTTCTATGTGGCACACCTCATCACTAAGGGCTTTTCATCCAGGAAAAAAGGAGGTCATTGTCCTACCTCATTAGACTCACTATAGAGTATAATGCCCTGTTTGGCATGTACCTCTCATGACATCTGCAACAGCTAGAAAGGCCGCAGAAATACCTCACTAAAAGAATCACAGGTCTAAAGCAGATGCCCTATGCGGAATGTCTAAAAAGACTCCAGCTATACTCTGTGGCATATCATCTACTCAGAGGTGATCTCTGCTTAACATACAAGGCCATGTCAGACTCTGAGTTGTTGGACATGCTCCACTTAAAGAAATCCCAATCCCTCAGAGCCACAAGCTCCAGTGATCTAAACCTTGTCATCACAATGAAAAAAACATGCTGGAGGGATAGGTTCCTGACGCAGAGACTTCCCATACTCTGGAATAGACTGCCGATGCATGTCAAGCAGAGCACCTCCTTGGCCCTCTTCAAAAGGAACCTTGACGATTGGATGGGAGATAGGAAAATCACCGTGGGGATCATGTCAGTCTCCTTTCTAGACAGGGGTCCTGGGAAGTAAATATTGTGGAAAGAAATATCCAGGGAATTGTTATGGCTAGGCTTGTATAGGCCATAGGGCAATATTGTGGGAAGAAATATACAGGGAATTGTTATGGCTAGGCTTGTCGATAGCCTAGTACCAACCTATGGCTGAAAATGGTCCTTGGACCAGTTCACTGACCTAGTCTTCAAATGTTAATAAATCATGAGACAACATTGTGCAACACAGTTACAATATTTATAATGCCTTGATAGTCTTACAATTACATTTCAGTTTTAGTACAAACTTGCCTGAAAGCATATCAGTCTCTCTACAGAATAAAAAAAAAAAAAGTGAAAGCAGCATTATTGAACGTTTTATGAAACAATGGAATACAAATGACCAGATAAAGTATATGTTCACATGTGTACACAAACTCAACACAAGCAACCATTTTAATATAATAAATCATTTTATGAAGACGGATAACTAAAATAATAACAGGAATACTCCATGGTCCTACAGAAAATATAGTAATGAACAAAATAAAGGTATGATAACATTAATCTCAGGACTCTCACTAAACTAGGTATAAATCCCTATGTCACAAGATGGGTTGCCAGCTGGCTCACTGACAGAACCCACATTGTAAAAGTTGCAGACTCCAAATCTGACTTCAAACCAGTGACAAGTGGAGTACCACAGGGTTCAGTCCTGGGACCTCTCCTGTTTGGTAGCTACTTCTCTGAAGTACAGACTAACACAGAAGGCCTTTGGCTAACGAAGTTCATAGATGACTGCAAACTAGGAGCCATAGTAGAGTCCCCAAATGATGTGGATATCCTACAAAAGGGCCTCACTGAGACAGATGCCTGGTGTCAGAGCCATGGCCTCAAGCTCAATGCCAAAAAGTGCATTGTCATCCCCTTTGGTAAAAACTCTGTACCCATGAACTACCACATAGGCGGCAGTCTACTTAATGCCGAATGTGTAATAAGAGACCTTGGGACCCAGGTGGACAGTAGTCTCTCCTTTGACAATCTCATCACCACAGTAGTCAGGATATCCTTCTACATGGCACACCTCATCACAAAAAGGTTCTCATCCAGGAAAAAAGAGGTCATTGTTCCCCTCTACTCGACACTCATTATACCCATTACAGAGTGCAACGCCCCTTTTGGAATGTACCTCACAAGACATCTGCAGCAGCTGGAAAGGCCACAGAAGTACCTCACAAAGAGGATTACTGGCCTCAAACAGATGTCCTACACTGACCGCCTCAAAAAACTCCAGCTTTACTCCGTAGCATGTCGCCTACTCTAAGGTGATCTCTGCCTAACATATAAAGCTATGTCAAACCCAGATCTGTTGGACATGCTACACCTAAAGAAATCCCAATCCCACCGAGCTACACGCTCTAGGGACCTAAACCTTGTCACCACAATAAATAGGACATGCTGGAGGGATAGATTCCTGTCCCACAGACTTCCCATACTCTGGAACAAGCTACCCATCTATGTCAAGCAAAGTTCCTCATTAGCACTCTGGGAAATAGGAAATACACCCTGGGGATCACTTCTGTGGCTCTGCTTGACAGGGGCACAGGAAAATAACTTTCTTGAGTGGCGTAAGCCAGGGAACCTTGTTGGCTAGGTTTACTTAGGCCCTTGGGCCGACAGTCTAGTACCTACCTATGAACCTATAAGGACAGAACAATATAACTTAGTAAAAAACAGTACCTATAACAAAAAACAATAATCTGTTTCAGATGCAGTGATAAGGTTTCATTAATTCACTAATTTCATTAATTATTTCACAAATATTGCCAATGCTTCCTGAACTTAAATATTAAGATATTTGCAATTTTCTTGTACTCAGTGGATATAGCCATCCAAATCAGTATTGTCCAACAAAAACAGTGCCAGATGGAAACCAAGTGCAGTCAACCAACATGATAATTCACTCCACAGATCTAATTCTTTCTGTAAACAAATGATTTCTGCGGTTATATTTACATACCATCTACAATAAACAACCAGCAACCCTTATTCCAGAAGCCCAGTTTCTTATTCCAAAAGCTGCATTAGTCATAATTCTGTGAATCCATATCAATCTTCTACAAGTCCATCCTTCTTGCACTGAACAGAAGCTTAACTTCCTCAGCCTTTCATGACACAACAGTCCTCTCATGCATAAATATACAGGTTATCCTTTCCTACACCCTAGCTATATATTTAGTGGATCAAACCCTGAAGGGCTTCAGTACCAAAAAGCAGAATTCCAGAATAATTTTTATCATCAGCAAAGCATTGCCATCTTATTACTTCTAGTCAGCTTTTCAGTGCCTTGGACATTATACGTCATTAACCTATCTATTCATTACTTGTGTATCTGCAATGGTGATACTACCTGTAGTGTGACTTAGAAAATGTGAACTGCTGTATGATGGAAGATTCTGGATTACTGTAGAACAAAAGGCTCTACAAAAAAAGAGTCACCAGGAGGTTAAATGCAAATATAGACAGGATACCTCAGGATATACCTCAATAAGTGTATTTCTACTTTCAGATTCTCACCGAGTTATCACAAGATTGTGGTTCTCGATGACCTAGACAAGTATGTACCTAGACAAGCTGAACACAGCTCAGTCATGTGCTAAAGACATTTGTCCTGTAGTCAAAAATTTAACTGTCAGTACCCAGCTGCCTACTTTGTGTCTCCAAGTTAGTCCCATAAGTAAATAGTATGCCTTGGTTGTCCTTGGAAACTGGAATTTGTGCCTAAAGTATTAAACAAACTAACTACCAGACAAACACATAGACAAAGACTTAATAAGCCACAGCAAAAGGCAGACAATTTGTACTGCATGTGAAAAATCGTGATTGCCTGCTTCTGTACTTCTCTACACTGAATGTTATTAATGACCTTCAACCTTTCTCATGTCCCTCGGATAAACAGACATGTTCCCACATGACTTGTAAGCAGAACCATGACCCAAATGTTTATGCCTCAGTGATATAAACACATGGATTACTTGACATCAGCACTACTTTGTTTTGTGTTACGTTTCCATCTCTCCATGGTGGCTGCCACCTCACTGACATCATGCCATCCTTCTAACCTTATGTGAGTTCCAGCATACCAGACGTCCAGGCTGTAAAGTTATAAAGCCTAGATAGCTGACAGCAGCAGCATTTTGAACACACATTTTTTCTTTTATAAAATCCTTTGAAATAACCACTATATAAATGATGTACTAAAGGTATGCTGTACAGCAGCAATGCAAAACATTTTACTGAAATACTTGAAAACGTTGTGCATTAGAGTAAATTAATCTGTATATTCATTAGTGATGCAGGACAGAGTTATTGCACTGCATTACTATGGACATTGCCAGATTTCACTCTATTGTATCAGAAAACGATTTTGTTACTTCACAAAGTCTCTTCTTTTCCACAGGTTCTTTATGTTAACAAAATAAAGAATGGTAAGGGGACTCCTATTGCTTCTGCCTTCTGAGTCTGGGTTCAGTCTCTTCTATTCTAGCTGACTACTTGTCAGTGCATCTGGGAAAAAGACAACGCACTTATAATGCAAACACTCTTTACTAGTCTTCAACAGATCATCTAACACCACTACAAGGAACTCACCTTCTCTGTGTCGCAAGATGCTATAGAGCCTTGGTCTGTCACACAATCAGAGTCAAGGGAGCGAGGTCCTTCCTGGAAATCAGCAGGTATAATCTTCTTCTTCCTGAAGAAAACAAAAATCATTATTCAGACAAAAAGGAAGCAGTACCAGTCACCCATGAACAGTGCTTCATTTGGAAAGGATAATGCAAAAACAGGTACAAGTGCTCCCCCATCCCAGGCCTTTGGGAGATTCCCAAAAAGAAGATATCATATGCAAGGCCAAGGTCATATTCCTGGATGAAAATAATCCATACACTTTTCCATTTGTATTTATATACTTTAACACACTGACTCACATTGCTATCATATAGTCTCTAAGAGGAGAGATACTGGGGGGGGGTTTACAATACACCTGTTTATGGCAAGGAAGATGCTTATGGGACATAAAGCTACTCTACATATACTCTTATCCCACCCTTTAGCCACATACCATTTTCTCAGACCTGAACTATACTGCTCACTCTGACAGTGTGTTTCCGAGTTCAATCTTCCACCCTATGTAACTATATTTATTTATGCCAACCTTGAATTAACCTGAGGGCAATCCATGACATAGGTATAATTTTTTTTTTTTTTTTTTTTTGACATAGGTATAATAGACAGGACTGACACTATTGCAGACCAAGTGTTGTCCTACGCTAGTTTCTAGGTTGTGGCTCTTGTACATGCAGTTCTTCTAAAACAGACAGAAGCCTGACTTACACAGTTGCCAGTCAAATAATGTGATGGCCAGTGGACTGACTGCTATAATTAACAATCAAATGTAGTAAACACTATGGTCAAAAGGATGCCCCTTCTGGACAATGCACCCAGCAATTACTTGAAGGGCATTTCGATGGGACTGTGAAACAGTGGGGATGTAGATGTTTCTCCTTTTCTTCATTGCTGCGTGATGTTGCAATTAGAGATATAGAAGTAAGGGAGGCACAGGCAACCCACCACCACATGCATGGTACAGGGAGGCTTGCCCTCTGCAACAATATTGTTTTCCCTAAGTTTTCTTCAAGTCAATGGTGTGGGGCTTAGCAAATGACTGATCAGCAGAATGGAACACATCAATAGTTCTGTTTAACTCTTGTCATATAACCAGTCAAACAAGACCTCTGACAGCAGCTACAGTGAAACGCTGGACTCCAATGCACAGCCCTAACCACTAGAGGTAGCAGTACCTAGTCAGCATGCACCAACTGGCCAGAGACAGCATCCTTGGCTCAGCCACTTCACACAGCAATGGAAGTGGTGCATTCTAACCCATTCAGCAGCTGATATCGATCAAGACATTTTTAAGTAGCTTGTCAGTGTAACTTGGACAATAAAAGTTGGATGCCTGTAAAATGCAGTAATTCTCGTACATGCTCACTGAGTCACACACTCACCTTAGAGGGTGTGACTTTATTGCTCCTAAGTGTATTCAAATGCCTTACAAATGGATAGCATAGGACATGTACTAGGGGGGGTTGCAGACACATTACAGCATCTAAACTATCTCTATTTTTAAAATATATGCTGCTTTCATTTCATCTGAAACAAGCTCTACAATGCAACTACAGTCTCCTGACTTTCACAATAAAATGATCTCTCAACATCTCCAATATGTACATTACCAGAAACAATGCAGATTCCTTGACTTAGTAAGCATCTGTGCAATGTCAGTTCAGAATGAAAACATGCTATGAAAATGTCACGAGAGGAAGAGGCAAACTATAACCGTGCACCTTTGCTTAGGAAGTAAAATAAATATAGTTGAATTATACCATAAAATAACAATACAACAATATTTTATGTAAAGCTGTAATTAACTTGCATTACAAATACTTATGATAACTAAGGAAAGTTATTGAAAATATAACTAAACAAATGTTACAAATCCATACTTTAACTACAGAGAAAATCTAACTAAAGACATTCCCTGTGATTCAATAAAGCCCACACTAAGTGTACACTGTTCTGAGAGAACAGACAACATAGACACACACACCTTCTTCCTCTTAATTTTAGCTTTCCTAGTGATATTCTTGCAGCTTCAGATATTGATAGGGTTCCATAAAGGTTACCACAAAGTGTAGACTACATGTACACTTAGTGTAATCTTTCCGAGTGAATAGAAAGCACAAAAAATGTGGTAAGAATGTTATTGAATACATATCATGTACACTTAGTGTAGGCTTTATTGAATCTGGCCCTATGTTTTCCAGTTTGAAACTGGCTAGTAAGAAACATGCCAGTCATATTACATGGAATCTTTCTCTAGAAGTCTGACCTTTCTTCCTGTACAGCTAACCAAAACCAACCAACACTTAACTTCGGGGTTTATTTGCTTTAAAATATTCTCAGCAGCCCAATTCTAATAAAAAAAGCAGGCAGAATTATCAATATTCTGCTATCATAATCAAAGCCTAATTACAGAACACATGAGAGGCCAATTTGAAAAAAAAAAAAGAAAGGTGGCTGAATATCCCTGATCCATCCTTTCTCTCTCTCTCTCGGTTTTAATAAATAAATAAACTGCATCCTGCTTCTAAAGTCCCACCCTTCTACTTCCAACCAGTCAGCCATTACCTTAGGTATGTTTTAAGTCTGTACTTCTAATCTAGTTCCCTACTGAACTCCTGTTAAAGAGTTGCAGTCTCAAGAAAAATGGCAAAGTCCAAACATAACAAATGCAGTAAATGTACATCTCTACAAACCTAAAACATATACTTGGAAATGTGAAAGGACAAGTGATGTCCAAACCTAGATTATCCTATTTTCCAGTGTAGCTAGATATATGCCAAGTACAGCACAGTTGGAGTACTTTTTCATAGGTTCATAGGTTCATACTAGGCTATCTGCCCAAGGGCATTTATAAGCCTAGCCCATAGTTATGTGGCTTTCGCCACCCCTTTAGTTTGAATAAAAACTA